>NW_027466454.1:387500-760000 GCF_050575085.1 Anarhichas minor
TGCGGTTCTAGATCTCACTCGCAGAGCCGATTTAAAGAGGAGAGAATAAAAACAAAAAACAAAATAAAAGAATCCCCAAAAACAAACAGATCTTTGTCACTGCTGTGAAATGCGAGTTTGTCTCCCTATCACCCCGAAACTCGGTCGGCCAGACGAGAGTCGGCCACCGTAGTTTTAGTTTTTAAAGTAATAGAATCACAAGCTCCACATCCACTACCAGCGACGGATCAAATGCGAACGGTTACAGCAGAAAATACACAATATAACGGGACTCCGTGGTCCGCGATGCTGGCGTAATAACACGTTATAACACGACAGTAACTTAACACAACAAGATACAGGAATAACAACGACATAAACGAATAGTCTAAATTAAGCTAATGCTAAGCTAAGCTAAGCTAGGCCCAGATACCAGTAACTCTTACTTTGAGAAGCTTCGTTCGGCAGGGTCCTTTTCCCGTGGTGGGAATCATTCAGTCCTCGGGGGATGGGGGCTCCCGGTGGCGCGGCTAGTGGAGCTAGCGCAGACTCGATCACCTCGCTGCAGAGAGGGATCTTCTTAACGTCGGAGGCGTGCGGGAGTCGCTCGTCTTAGGCCGGAAATCTTCGGCTCTGTAGGGGCTCAGTTGCCCTCTTTTGCCGACAAGGTGTGCACTAAAGGGTGGGAGGACGGGTCGTAGAGATTATCCGTTCTCGCACTACGGGATCCAAAACTCAAAATAAAACACAGTCTGTAGGTTCGACCAGCGAATGTAACATGTGACCTGATAGGATTTGATGAGGCCGCGGCTCCTCGTGAATCTTCTTGTTGCCAGGACGAGGTCCGGAGGGAAGAGAGCGAATGGCGTTTCCTGCTCGCTTATAAACCAGGTCTCGAACAGTGGGGGGCCACTTCATGGCCAATGAGGGGCCAGGATCAAGTTTTGGCTGTGCTGGGAGGTGTAGTCATTCATCTTGGAGTTTCCATCAGACGTTGTATGACGGGAAGGAGCATGGGTGCTTCTAGACTAGGGCCAGATCCCAACAGCAATGTCCTATTTTTCATTGAATACAGTTGAATATAGAAGAGATTTTGTGGTTAGATGATATTGATGTGTATGAAGAGTTTAGTTGTGTCAACACACTATATTTATAAGTGTTAAAAACAAAAATGTACACCTTAACACTATGCAATTTTGCTGTACATTATTAAGGTTAACTATCTGATGAAATAATGTAATTACGCTGTATAAGTACATATTTAAGCAGGTTTGATAGTGATCATGCTGTAGATGAAGGTGCAGTGGTAGCAGAACAGACTGCCATCAATTCAAGCTGCATAAGTGACTTGACCGAGCATCCATGAGCCACGCCAGTCTGACATTGTGTGCTGTTCTGAGACATGTCTTTGACATTTGAATACTGAAAACAATCTCACATCAGGTGTTGCACACAGTGGCAAAGAGACAGCGATGTAGAAATGCTTGGCAGTCACGGAGAACGCTTTAGGCAATGTGTTCTGCTTGATCAAGGTGGAACGGATGCCGTCTCTGTCACCTTGTGTCTCTTTCTTGATCATGTAGGACAGAGATTTTGCAGACTGACATAGTGGCTCCAGATTGGCTTCATCAGGGTGACATATTGGACAGAACCTGTCAAAGTGGCCACAAGGCCTGCAGATTAGGGTTGTACCTACCACAGCAGGACCTTTATCGGCCCTTGAAGGAAAACTTAAGTCTCCAAGGAGGCATTTGTTTGACTGCACAGCTGCATCAAATAGAAAATATATGCGTTGTACACCCTTTGATATACTATTCACATATACATATGAATAACATTTATATATAGCTCTGAGTTCCAGCAAATTGCACCCACAAAGCACAAGTTTGTAACGATGTACTTGCCAAACCATCTGCTGTGCTCAACAAGTTTATCTTGGTTTTCCAATTAGGGTTATCTATAGCTATTTAAGAGTATGTGCAGATTATCATAAAGTATTTCAATGTAAATCTCTCCAATCCACACAATCAATCTCATGAGCACCTGAATGAAGATAATCACTTCTTTCTCTCCAGTAAAAGATTCTTCTGCCATCACATTCTTGGTTTTATCAGCGGAGGTGTTTTATTTTCCAACAGTGGATTCAGTATCTCACTAATTTTTGAAAAAAAGCCTTTAAATAACTGCATAATATAAACTGGGTTACCTGTGATAATCCAATATGCTGAGCGCCTGACAGCTGTGACGAAGCTCAGAGGCAGTAATGTGATCAGTGTGCTGTAATTGGTATAATCATAAAACAAATCTCTGCAGCCATTTTTGCTAATAGGAGAAAAACATTGTGTGATCTTCCTTTTTGAAAACAAATGTATGTCGACGTAAAAGCTGTTATTATCACAGGATGCCTACGAGCTGACGGTTGTTGCTTTTCCTAAAAGTTTAAGATGTTTGTCAATGTCTTGACACACATTTATTCAAATTCCAAATACTGATGGAATGTGTTAACGGCTTCTTGAATGATAAAAGGTCAACGGTTACTCTTTCAGGTGAACAAAAAAAGAATACATAAAGTAGAGACTGCTAGTGCCTGAGAAATGATGCACAAGAATCAAGGGCTGGAATAGTTAACTTAGAGCTCTTAACCTGACTGACTTTGTACTGGAGGTACACCTGCCTGTGTTCTTTGTCCCTGCAGAAGTGGGTATAGTCTTAATTTATGACCAAAATTATTTTTTAAGCCACCCGACCCGTCCAGCAAAGGATAAACGCCCTTGTTACAGTATTACAGTGACTATACTCTTTCATATTTTGATCACAACAAAATGGGCCAGAAGTATTTGCACATTGTCACTGGACTTCTGGGAGTAAGAATAATTATGTAACTAACTATTGATTAAATAATATTGTTAGTTTTGATGCCAAAAGTAGCATACATAATTGGAGTTTGACATCTTGTTGAAATCAAGTTTTGACTATTATACAATACACGGTGTGCCATATAGAAACAAAACATACTAATGAAAACTACAGTGATATACTCTCTATAACCCAATGCTTCTAAATAAGTGCTCATATTTGCTCAAGGGACTTATCAGGTAGGTTCTCCGGTAAGTAGTATATAAACATCAAATAACAACTGATTTTGTCTGTGCAGGTTTTTAAACCTAGCACACCTTAAATTGTTTGCGCCATCTCTTAACTTGTTCTTCACCTTGATAGATGCTGAGGTTTGATGGCCATTGACTCTGATCAAGGATGTTGAGGTCCTTGATGCTCTTGTCTTAGAAAGGACTTGGAACACAGTATAATAAACCTCTGTACATTTGCATCCTTTGTTGGACCTCTTCTAATCAGAAAAAGTTTTCTTGAAGGGCTGAACACGAGCTCAGTAAGGTCCACATACTATACAGAATACAGCTTCTTCATAAAAGCATTAAAGTTATAACATGACAGTGTCACGGGATTTCACGGATAGGACCCAAACGCAAGACCACAGGAGACAGAGTCCGATGTAACGGATTTTATTTTGAAGGTGTGTGAAGGTGTGGAGCCCGTGGTCCGACACCGGAGGGCAGGCGGATTGACGGTGTGAGTCCCGTGGCTCGACACCGGAGGGCTGGTAGCTCGACGGTGTGATGTCCCGTGGCTCGACACCGGAGGGTAGGCAGATCGACGGTGTGATGTTCCGTGGCTCGACACCGGAGAGTACACAGATTGACCAGTACTCTACACCCGTAGCAGAGAGGAGAGAGATTAGTTCAGGAAGGAACAACGTGGTTCAATTTACGGAACGGCGGTGGAGGCTACCGAGGCAGAAGACAATACGGACTGACAACCCAGGCCTGCAAGACCAGGGTTGATATGCTGCTGGGTAACGAGCCAGATTGTCCGCAGCTGTGCATCCATCAGGGCGGTGGCAATGGGAGGTGTCTGGAGGCAGGCCCGAGAAAACAACACCAAGCACATGGCACAACAAAACAAACAGGGGAAAGACAGACACATGAGGAGAGGAGATTGGGGGGAAACAGAGGTTAACACACAATGGGTCAGACAGGGATCCTGACAGACAGATTTTACCTCAGCAACTGCATCTGTCACAGATAGCGGTGCGACTGTGGCTCAGTGGAGAGCAGGGTCGTCCTTCAATCAGAGGATCGGCGGTTCCGCTAGTTGCATGTCGATGTGTCCGTGAGCAAGACACTTAACCCCAAAATTGCTCCCGTAGCTACTGTGTGGCTTTTTAACAGTGTGTGAATGTTAGTTAGTCCTGATGGGCAGGTGGCACCTTGCATGGTAGCCGCTGTTAAACAAGTGAGAGAGAGAGAGAGTTGGTGTCTACAGAATGACAACGTGAGATTAGGGCTATAATTGTAACGATGGAAACAATGACCATAACCTGAACATTACTGAATTTAGTTCCTTGACACAAGAATTTCAAACAAACTCAAACTCTTAATTGTAACCTACCGGCTGACTGTGTCTCCCATGATACCGCCCTGATGTTATTAAATCATTTACAAGGTCCTGTTATTAAAAAGAGCTCACTGTCACTGTCGGCATCCTCTCTGACTTGGTTTTGGGGACAGAACGTGCGTGGATGCTGCTGTATCGTAGATGGACTTCACTGATTGGCAGCAATTCTTGTTTTTGTTTCATGATTATTTGCGTCTGCATTTATTGAAAGTTTGTCAATGTATTATTTCGGCTTGTTATCACAGGTTAGGTTTAGTAAAAGATTGTGATTTGGTTTTAAGTATATTTGTTATGTAAAATATGTATACTTGTTACATAACTTATAAACATGGAGTTAGTATATACATAAGGAAATAAATCAAAGTCGATTTGCTTTCACAAGAGAAATGCACAGCGGTATCCTGGGTGAAAGTCCTGTGTTTTTTTGACTAATCAATTTGCCCGTCTCTCTCTCTCTTTCTCTCTGTAAAGACATGAACGCTGAATAGTGTGCTTTCTTATTGCTGGTAGACTGAGTTGTTATTTTTCTGCAGAATTCACTGTAAGTCAGTCAACAGAATAGCGTCAGCTGAATGTCTACAATGTAAAATTTAAATGTAACCTCAAATGACATATTCTTTACTCTGTGTCACTGTGCTCATATTCATGTTCTTTATCATCGATCCAACATGTCAGCCTCCCCCTTACCATCTTCTTTTCACCCTACCCTCCCCACCTCAGCTTCCCACCCTTATTCTGGTAGAACAACATAAACCAAGTCGATGGCAGTGACAGGTGACGCTTTAGATGAAAGTCCCTGATTCCGGCGGCTGTCACAGTGCTCAGCAGAGAAATGAGAAAACCAAAGACAGAAAGGTTTTGGTTGGAGGGGAATGGAGGGAGGTGAGGAAGGAGCGGAGGTGGATATGTGAACTGAAGTAAGGGAGTGTCGCCCCGGGGGCTATGAGCCTCTAATTGACTGCAGTGGGTAGACGGAGGCTCTTTGTGACTGTCACTTCAAGCACACAGACACACACACAGTTTTTATTTCTATATTTGTGAGGACCAGTGTTGCCAACTTGGCGACTTTCTCGCTAAATCTGGCGACTTTCCAAACCCTTATGGCGACTTTTTTGTCAAAAGCTACTAGCGACAAATCTCGCTACTTTTTCTGGTGTTGTTGGAGACTTTTCTGGTGTTTTGACTCTGACGTGAAAGCACGTACCGTTCGGCACGCGGGAGCTGCCGTGAGCCCCTCCGCCGCCTCAAAGCACTCAAAGGTGGTTAGTGTCACAGTAGCCCCTCGCGCAGCAGTCCCAGCTGCAGAAAGAGGAGACCCACACTCTCCTGTGTCCAGACTGCAAATGAATCGCGCATGCGCAAAGCCGCCGCTGGTCCCGCCTCTCTCTCACAGCGCTCATTACAATTATGCAAATTAGGCGATGACGTCATTTAGCGACTTCTAGCGACTTTTAGGACAGCCAATAGCTACTTTCCTTACTGAGGAGTTGGCAACACTGGTGAGGACCGTCAGTTACTTTTATTCCCACCAACCTTAACAACTACCCTCACATGCCTCGGCTCGACCCTGAACCAAACGTCATCTAAAGTGCACGCCTGCATTTCTGAGAGTAGAGTATCAAACAGAATTCAGTTTATTTGAATATAATGGGTGCAAACACTGTATGTGTTTGGAGAGGGAAAACATTATGAAGTTCAGGATTGATGTTTGACAGAAATTTGCACTGCTGACCAATCGCAGACAATCCTTGCTCTGATGACTTCTGTAGGTCACACCAAAATGTTTTTTTTTTTATTCTTCCAATTGAGAATAAGGTAGCGTAAATTAGCTTTCCGTTGGCCACTTGGTGGCAGCACAATGAGCTGTCAACACAACTCTGACATATTTATTACCACCTTATAAAGTTCAGATGATGGCAAACATGATGGCAGTTGTATATCTACACGTCCAGCAGACACATCGGTGACGGGGAATGCTGTAACACGTGTTTAATGTTCTGAAACGGTAATGGATAACGTTGTAACACGTGGTTAACTTTGTAACACGTGGTTAACGTTGTGAAACGGTAATGGATAACGTTGTAACACGTGGTTAACGTTGTTAAACGGTAATGGATAACGTAACACGTGGCTAATGTTGTAACACGTGGTTAATGTAACACGTGGCTAACGTTGTGAAACGGTAATGGATAACGTAACACGTGGTTAACTTTGTAACACGTGGTTAACGTTGTGAAACGGTAATGCATAACGTTGTAACACGTGGCTAACATTGTTAAACGGTAATGGATAACGTAACACGTGGCTAATGTTGTGAAACGATAATGGATAACGTTGTAACACATGGTTAACGTTGTAACACGTGGTTAACGTTGTAACACGTGGCTAACGTTGTGAAACGGTAAAGGATAACGTTGTAACACGTGGCTAACATTGTGAAACGGTAATGGATAACGTAACACGTGGTTAACGTTGTAACACGTGGCTAACGTTGTGAAACGGTAAAGGATAACGTTGTAACACGTGGCTAACATTGTGAAACGGTAATGGATAACGTAACACGTGGTTAACGTTGTAACACGTGGTTAACGTTGTGAAACGGTAATGGATAACGTAACACGTGGCTAACGTTGTGAAACGGTAATGGATAACGTTGTAACACGTGGTTAACGTTGTTAAACGGTAATGGATAACGTAACACGTGGCTAATGTAACACGTGGTTAACGTAACACGTGGCTAACGTTGTGAAACGATAATGGATAACGTAACACGTGGTTAACTTTGTAACACGTGGTTAACGTTGTGAAACGGTAATGCATAACGTTGTAACACGTGGCTAACATTGTTAAACGGTAATGGATAACGTAACACGTGGCTAACGTTGTGAAACGGTAAAGGATAACGTTGTAACACGTGGCTAACGTTGTGAAACGGTAATGGATAACGTAACACGTGGTTAACGTTGTAACACGTGGTTAACGTTGTGAAACGGTAATGGATAACGTTGTAACACGTGGCTAGCGTTGTGAAACGGTAATGGATAACGTTGTAACACGTGGCTAGCGTTGTGAAACGGTAATGGATAACGTTGTAACACGTGGTTAAGGTTGTAACACGTGGCTAACGTTGTGAAACGGTAATGGATAACCTTGTAACACGTGGTTAACATTGTGAAACGGTAATGGATAACGTTGTAACACGTGGTTAACGTTGTAACACGTGGTTAACGTTGTGAAACGGTAATGGATAACGTCGTAACACGTGGCTAACGTTGTGAAACGGTAATGGATAACGTAACACGTGGCTAACGTTGTGAAACGGTAATGGATAACGTAACACGTGGCTAACGTTGTGAAACGGTAATGGATAACGTAACACGTGGCTAACGTTGTGAAACGGTAATAGATAACGTAACTCGTGGTTAACGTTTGTAAACATAGGAAACAGACCCACCTGGGATTTCAAAAGCCTAAAGTAGTTTAACCACACTAACCCCCATGAAGCGTCAAAATGTCACCTATGTGTAAGATTTTGGTAAAACCAAACACTGGTGCCTCATTGGATGAGGCCACAGGAAGTCCCTGTGACACAGCCATAATGTCACCAGGGCTATATAAACTAAATCACTGCTCACATTGACTCTGGGCCATCCATGTGACTCAGGTTGCAGAAAGGAGGTATAACAACATTGATACTTTTAAAGAAGAAAGAAGACTCACAGAATCCCCGTATTCTTCAGAGGAAGAGAAGGATAACTTCTACGCCCCACTCCTATTCATGTAGACATTTGCCGGTCGTAACTTCCGATGACCAAATCGTATGGAGGATTCTTTTCCCACATAGCGACCTGAACCAGTAAAGCTCTGGTCCCCGAATAGAGAAAGAAATTCAAAGAAACACACTTACCGCTAGAAAGCGATCTCATGTAAGAGGCTTTTGTCTGGGCAGAGATAAGTCATTGTGTGTTTGTAACTTTGTTTTCTTTTGTTTAAGTTAACTGTACTATTTACCTTGTTAGTGTGTATTTTACGGACCGCCGAGTCCCGTTCAGTGTTGTGTAACATAACTGTTGTGCTTGTTCTACGCTGCTCTGCTTTGTTGTGTTTAAATCTGCCACCGTGATTAAAGTCAATAAATGTACTTTATTAGTTAAAGGTCCCGTGCCGCAGCTGCCGAACCTGAGTTCACCAGTCAGGCTTCAGCGTGATAAAATTACAGTTGCTGTACTTTACTGCTGCGGTGAGGAGTTGCCTTGAATTGAATGCCTCCGACTTCTGCTTTCTTCTTTCCTTTCTTTCCAAACTAACAAACACACACACACACACACACATGCGCCGTTACAATTATTTCATACACACGTGGCGTGTAAGCGCATTGTGTGTTTGTTAATACTAGTGAGTGAACACCAATATTGATACTGTATCTACAGTTTGTTTATTGGTCCCTGATCTCAGGGTGGTGCCCTGTTATTGTTAATATATGTTAATAATCTTATTGATATTAATAATTTTATTAGTGTCAATAATATAGTTTTCATACTTTCTAATAACCAAACACACTCATTCCAGATCCCAAAACAAATAGAGGCTGTTAACGGTGTAACACACGGTCAACATTGCGAAGCGGTCACGTTTAATGTTGTAACATGTGGATAACGTTGTGAAACGGTAGCGGTTAGGTTAAGGCAACAAAGCTATTTGGTTAGGGTTTGAACAAATAAGAGTATGCTTGTCACATAACTCCAGCTATGGACACAATGTCCCTTGACTTAGTGACGTAGCGGCACAAAGTCAAAAGTAAAAATCGCTCTTAAACTTTTGGTTTCACACAGTACACGAATGCCGGTCCTCTGTGTTAAAGTCTTGTTTGTTTGTTCTTTCTTTTACAGCAAAAAACAACATCATGCATCTGCTGATGGCTATGTCTCTGATGTATTCCAACCAATAAGACTCCTTTTCCTCCTACCTCTCTTTCCTTCAGACCACTTTCCTGACGCACACAGCTACTGTAACTCAAAAACTGGCAATAGATGTACCCATGGAGGTTTTAGAAGCCTTTTATCGTGCCAAAACTCCACTGGGAATCATTCAGATGGACTGCTGTGACTAAAACATGTTGATAATGGCTGCACCACATACAGTATAGCTGGAGCAGAGGACCAGAGGAGACGGGGGGATATTCAGATGACTGGATGGGCGGATGAATAGATGGCTTGATGGCAAAAATGTATCAGTGGTGTATGAGTGGTGAGGGAAGACAGAGGGGGTCACTACTGAGATCCCAAGAGGTGCGGTCAAGACCAGATGGCATTTGTCTGTGGATGTGAGACCAGGCTGTGGCAGCAGAGAAACACACACACACTGAGTTTTGGTAGGAAAAACTTGTCAATTCAGTCAGTGTTTTTGAAAGTGTCCAAAATTATTAAAAGTATTATTTGAACGGTGTAATTTTAAACATCACAACAACCAACTCAAACCACTAGATATTTAGTCCTCCTCAACAGTTTTTAAGAAATATTGGCATGGCAACCTTTTCTGGTGCAAGGCATGCTCTTTCATTGCTGATTGTGTCTCCATCAGTTGCAAGCACTTGCGCCGCTGGGGTGGGAGTTGGCTGAACACATGTATAATCAGAGGCCGGGTTAAACAAGATGGTGAAGGTCACTCTCAGCAGGAATGGTGGAGGTCTGGTCTGCAGGCAGAGCTTAATGCCTTCTCTGATTGGTTAAGAAGTGGTCCTGTTTGGATGTGTTTATGGGCCAGGTCCTCGCAACCAGCTTTCCCAGAATGCATGGAGTGACTCGCAGTCACAGTCTATAAGAGGAAGGCACTAAAGCAGTGACACCATCTCATTGCTAAGTGCTTAGATTTGTATATTAAGAGATGACTAAGTAATGAGTGGTAGGTATTATTGAGTGTGTGTTTTCTTTAAAGATGCAGCCTTTTTCTTCCTCCATCCTCTCATCTAGTTAGTTCATCAACTTCCGGTTCATGCTGTGGTAAAAAGTTGATATCACTTTTTAGCAGTGGCGGGCCGTGCATTTTATACCTGGGCCTTTAGTGCTGTCCTACAACAGTTGAACTACCTCCTAATAACCTCATTGTGACACCACAGCTACGGTTATTATTTGTTTCTAGGGGTGTAACAATACACGTATTCGTATTAAACTGTTCGGTACGAGGCTTACAAACCGAACAATACGTTTGAATAATACCAGTGCATTTGGAAAATGCAGAAGCCTAAATTGTGGGAAATAATATGTTTTCGGTGGACTTCGCTCAACATGGCAACCCACCACGTAAGAGAGACTCTGACCCCGGAAACAAAACATTGCACCCTGGTGTGGCCCGTGTGTTCTGGGAGGCGTGCTAAACTAGCTTAGCAGGAAAACAACAGCAGCACACAAGCTACAAACTCTCCCCGCAGCGTTTAGCTGTTACCTACTGATTCAAACAGGGCTAAAGCAATCGCCACACAATCCCCATTTCTCCAGACCATAATTCGTGCTTTGTAAAAGAAAACAAAAGCCCAAACAGAGAATCAAATGGCCGACCCTAACCCCGCGCATGACGGGATGCTTCGTCATTAACGGACAATGCATGTAGTCAAAATCAACGTAATTTACACAATGACAAGAACAAACTCACAATAACCAGTCACATATATTTATATTCATTTATTTGACAACAAAGCATGACAAATCAATCCAGCAAACCTGCGGCGCTAAAACACGTATTACGTCGCACAATCAAATGTGCTCCAATGCACTCGATTTCACCTCACCCCTGAATGTATGGGTTTTAGCTGCTGGGATAGTGGGCCAACCACACAACGCATTAAATGGAAGAGCGCTTGTGATGATTGGCTGCAATCAAGCTTTTAGATCTAGGCATAAAAAACAATTAATTGCAGTTAACGTTTGACTGGACAGATTTTGATACTACTTGGTTCTTGTTTTTTTTAAGTCGATACCGTCAACCCTAGTCAGCGAGGGTTTTTTGCCTTGTAGAGTATCCACAGTTTACATTACTCCTGTTATTCCATTTTTCGCTATTCCCGCAACCAGGATATAGCTACTGCCAGCTATATTGTTTAGTTGCCTCGTAGCAAAACTCTCTGGTAAACAGTGATGCAGTTACATGTCTAGGGCTTTTATTTCGAAAGGTAAGAACGGAAGGAGTGTAGCTGTGATGTGCTGCTGTTGACAAGGTGGGAGGCAATAAATAGAGCATCCATGTTATTTTATTACTGTTGTAAGTAGAGGTGCATCCTAAGTGCTATTCTCTTCCATTGTCCCGTAAATGGAGCCTTTAGCTGTGGCACAGAGGTGAGCAGATGAAGATTGGCGGTCTGATCCAGACCATGTCGATGTGTCCTTGGGCAAGACTAACCTCAAGTTGCTCCCGAAGGCTGTGCCTATGGGGAATGAATGGGTGTCTGAATGGTTAGTTAGTCCTGATGGGCAGCTGGCACCTTGCATGGTATAAATTGGTGTTAATGGGTGAATGACATGTAGTCTTAAAGCACTTTGAGTTGTTGGAAGACTATAAAAGCGCTACACATATAAGTACAACTCTATTTACCATTGCCCTAAAGCTGTATTGAAGAAGACTTGAAACTAGAGATTGAGACCATAAACTCATGTTTACAATGTTTACTGAGGTAATAAATCAAGAGAGAAGTAGAGTCATTTTCTCATAGACTTCTATACAACCAGAGGAGTCGCCCCCTGATGGACATCAGAGAGAATGCAGGTTTAAGGCACTTCCGTATTGGGTTCACTTTTTAGAACCGGAGGGTGCCACCTGAGCCCAAACTGTTTCCTTAAATAGTTCATATACATGCTGACTGGAGTTTCAGTTTCTCCTTAAAGTACTTCTCAGATCAGACCTTTCAACTGATGACATTACAGCACATTCTCATGCACCTGCACAGTTCCCTTCCTATTGATGTATCAGCAACAGTAATGTGTGTTGCTTTTTGCTGTCAATCATTAATAAGCTGCATGCTTTCTTACCATTACAAAAGGATTAACATAAATTCTTCTAGGTTGTAGCAATTGTATTTCTTGCCTTCTTTAACTTAATGTATTTTGATTCTTACTGTCGAATGGAATCACATTGTGTTTTCTCTCTGCTCCATGCTGCCTCACACACTTTCATGAAATATTCCTGATAAATAAATCAGTACCCACACAACTCGCAAACACACAGAAACATGCAAGACACACTGTCAACATCCTGGTTCCATTGCCGTCTGGACTGATTTCACGCTCATGCATAATGCATTAGCTAAATGCTTAAGTTGAATTATTAGGATGTTTTATTCAGGAAGGGGCCTCTTCTATCCCCGTTAAGGATGGCCGGTTCAGGAGGGCGAGGCGCCTAAGCGCTGGGGCACCGTCGAACATGATTTGGATTAATTAGTAATGCTGAGTGTAAGGTGCTGGAGATGTAACATTAATGCAGACAGGTTGAGGGCTACGACGCTTGCAGATGCTTCCTCTTATCTGGAAGAGTGGAAAGGATGCCAGAGTTCAGAATTGTATCCTCAGGTCAGAGGACCAACGTATAGCGACATATTATAAACTGATCAGTAATGTTCTTTTATTTCATTACTTTTCATTAGACATGGACCTGTGCAGAGATCATAAATCAGTAGTTGTCCAATCAATGCATTCAACCAGCTAACGTGCACTCTAAATCTTTGAATGGTCATCCTTATCATGCATACTTGGTGTCAGGGGAGCTTGAATGTCATATAATTAATCAGGCTTAATCAGGACCGCTCTAGCAGCCCCTTTATGTGTAACGTACCATTCCAGCAACAAACAAATGCCAATATTACATACACATGACGCAAGTGTGCTCCCAGTGTCCACAACAGGAAAGTATGTTGGCATTTCGTTGATCCATATTCAAATAATGCACCGAAGACGTCTGCTGAACAACCCCAAAATATCTGTTCCAAATAATTTACAGCAGAGTCATGACGGCTTCATTTGTAGCTTTTTTTCATCATAATCCAATTTCAGCTCCTCAAACGAAATAATAGTGCAAATCTCTGCTATATACCACTTTCTCATGTGTGTAAGACACACACACACACACACACACACACACACACACAATGTGTGCAGGCAAGTTCCATCAGGAACTTACAATGACTAGAAAGCAAATAAAGCTTATCTTTCCACCTCTGGGTTCTGAGCGCTAGCACCTGCTACCTCTTCTCTTTTAGAGCAACGGCGGTAACGTTTGTTGTGTTTGTCGGTACCATTGGTCCCGGACATGAAGGCACAAGGATCAATATATCTTAAAAATGAATCCCTCTGTTTTTATCTTCCGTTGATTTCTGTCGTTTCCTTATTCTCACATTGCATGTGTTTTGTTTTTCCTCAAAGACAATTGAACCTGCTGTAACAAAGGCCAGTCTACCACTGAGTCATGAGAGCTGGGGACTGGATGCGTCTGCAGCTGCAGTTGATTACACATTCCTCAGCAATTCATTGTGCTTAGAGAACACGCATCCTAGCGAGACTGCATTAACTTCTAATGGTTACTCAGCAACTTTGCTCATGAATATTTGGCCCACATTTCGCCCCCCTTGCCATAGTGCCGCCCTAGGCAATTGACTAGTTGGCCTATATGGACAGACGGGCGCTTGGTTTAATACTGCTTTATGTTTTCCAGCCTGCCAAGAAATATTAGAATCTTTAATGCAGCATTGTCGATTGGTTGGTTGATCTGCCGGTCCACCACTTTGGTTTAGAGTGAAATGACTCTAAAGTTATTGGATGGATTGTCATGACATTAATTAGAGATATTTTTGAATTGGCATACAGAAGCCCGGTTGAAAACATTTCATCATTTAACATAACAGCATGGTATGGCATCTTGAGTGCAAAAACAAACTTTTCAATTAGCAAGCCACAGAAATAACAGAAAAGCAATCATTTGGCGCTTGTTTCAACTCAGTACTCGCTCTCTCAGCGAAGCTCTGACTGGTGCTGCGCAAATCATTCACTCACCCACAAGTTTCATGCCACAGTCATGAATTCAAGTTTGCACCTTTTTAGTAGTTTAATACTGATCAATCATGAAATAACGGTCAGTAATTAGTGTTTGAGTTATATTCTTTACCTCAGAGTTGGTTTAAGTTGTTAAATGCTGCAGTGTGGGTTGGTCAGTTGGTCTTAATTGCTACTACATTATTCACTGTTGACCGACTTGATGACTTAAGCGACTTGAAAACCGACTCCCTTGAGCGACTCATACAAACCTGAATTAATAAGTGGTGTCTGCTCAAATCCATGTATTTTGGGTTGGAGTGACAGGATGCAAAGACGAAAAAATAAATTCTTGAAAAAACAGGAGTAAAAAAAACTAATTTCTCTTAATGGGGAGACTCTCTTATCATTTCTGCTGTGGTGGGATCGCTGTAGGTATTTGATAAACTAGAAACATATCTCAAATGTCTAAAATAACAGAATGTAATTAATGTATTACCTCAATAAAGTATTATTTCATCCGTGTGTGCAGTGTATAGGTACAATGAAGGGAGATAAGTTAAATGAGCCCGACCCGAGACCCAATCTACTCAGCACGTCGTCTGGCTCATGAGTTTCACCACTCACAACCGATTGGCTTCAGGTGCATTTATACTTTGCCACATGGATAATTGCTTTGAGATGCAAAAAAGTGCAAATGTCACTCAGATGCAAAACTTAAAGAAACGTAATAATTTTCTGCCACATTGACATGAAACACATTTAGACTTTTTTACAATATTGAGGTATAAAAGATGAATTTTTCACTTTCTAACAATATCAGTATTGTTTTTGTACTGTTGCAACATACATCACTTTACATACTGACGGTCACCGAGTCAGGATTTTGAGAAAAAGGCCTTTAGAGTTTGCAGTACATTTTTATGAACCATGAAACAAATGCATCTAGACAAGTTTACATAAACACATACACATATTCACTCCGTCACTTTTCACACATACACATATTCACTCCGTCACTTTTCACACATCAGCTTATGGAACAAAGGCTGTCACATACACATGCACGCCCATGCTCACGTGCACACATCAATTTAATTTGAGCATTTTAGTTATGTTTGAGCACAGACTTATAATGAACACATTGCATGTCAACCAGAACAAAACAGGAGAACAATTTGGCACATTCAGATAAAGAAGCTGCATCTGAACACAAAAGCAACAGAATAGATAAATATACAATATCCAAATATTATGGGGGCACTTGCCCCACCTTAGAAAATGTCATAGACGGTCTGAAATCTTTGTTAGTCTACCGTTGATTATCCTGTCCTTTGTTGACAGCAAAGAGAGAAAGTCAATTTCAAGTTATAGGTGGGATGTGAGCAAAATGTTGCTTCCTCATATTACATTATAAGTTATATGAGGAAACAACCTTTTTTGAAAACAATTTGATTATCTCATTATCTCGAGATAACAAAGTTTGTTTCAACGCAATAACAGGTTAATTCAGAAATTAAAAAAAGACAGATTTCTCAAGATAATTAAATGCAAGCAAGGCCATTCTTGGCTTCCATACAGACGAGACAGATTAAAGACCTTTACACACTGGGGGAATTTTCTTCATGCAATAAATGTGCACATCGATATACTTTTTCTTTTTACTTTGTACTGAATACTTTTACACAGAATGCAAATATTACGCGCAAAAAAAAAAACAAGGTAAATCTTTTTGAGCTTACACACGGGATCATCCAATCACGTTGTGTGGAACAGCCATATTCAATACGTACATTACAGTGTACAACAACATGGAGGCTAAATAGTCTGAACCAAGACGCAACTTTGTTAATGCTTTCATCCTTGACAAAAGCAGCGCATACCAGATCTACTTTTTCCATTTTTTTCCTTTCACAATAAAAGCCCTAGACTTACACACTGTGTAACTCGTCGTTAATTTGTGTTTATTTGTCATGCCTCTGGTGTGTTAAGTCCTTAATCAGAATCAGCTTTATTGGCCATGTATGAGTGCGCATACATGGAATTTTACTCCAGTTACACATTGCTCTCATCGTACATACATACATAGAATATACAATAAACAAGAGAAATATAAAAAACAAGGACATTAAAGACAACAAAGTAGAACAGAGCAACTAAGCATTAACATTTAAGTGTTATGTACAATATAAATATATATCAAAGAATATATATGTGCATAAAGAACAATAACAATGGACAATGGATTCGGGATATTAGTGCAGAAAGGTGATAATAGTGCAAATGAAGATGCAATATTTCTGATTAATTGTTCATCAGAGTCACGGCCAGCAGAAAGAAGCTGTTCCTGTCTGGTAGTTTTGGCGTACAGTGCTCTGTAGCGCCTACTAGAGGGGAGGAGTTGGAACAGGTTGTGTCCAGGGTGTGAAGGGTCTGCAGTGATCTTTCCAGCCCGTCTCCTGACTGGAACCAATGATCCTCTCTGCAGACCTGACGATCCGTTGTAGTCTGTTTCTGTCCTGTTTGGTGGCCGATCCAAACCACAAAGTGATAGAGGAGCAGAGAACAGACTGGATGACAGCTGAGTAGGACAGAATCAGCAGCTCCTGAGACAAGTTGAACTTCCTGAGCTGGCGCAGGAAGTCTGCTGGGCCTTTTTCCTGATGGTGTTGATGTTGGAGGCCCACTTCAGGTCCTGGGAGATTGTGGATCCCAGAAACCTGAAGGTCTCCACAGCAGACACAGTGATGTTGAGTATGGTGAGGTGGGGGCAGTGTTGGGGGGCTCCTCCTGAAGTCCACTGTCATCTCCACAGTTAAGAAAAGAATAGTCACTCAAAGCAGCTGAGGCCGATAATTCCCTCACTAAGGCAGCATAACAAGGACACCAATTAATGATATTATTACTTTAAGTAAAGTAATATCATTTTAGGGGAGACATACATTATTACCATTTCCAGTGACTCCAACACTGTTGGAATTCTTGAGATGTTTGTTTGAATTAGTAAACTGTTGAGGCTATTGCAGTATTAGACTATACACTGTTAAAATAGTCGGTGATGTCATTACCTTATAGCAAATGCAGCTGATGGCTCTGAAGGTGGATATATTCATATCCATAATTATTTCTTTATTGGCCCCAATACTCAGCAGATTACAATAATTATGTTATCAATCAAAAAAAAACAATGATTTATGTGGTGTGATAGCTCAGTGTAGTGAGTGTGTGTGTGTGTGTATGTGTGTGTGTGCGCGTGTGTCTCTGTCACTCACTGACTGAAACCCCTTAGGGGTCAGTATGTTAGGCTGCACTCCCACTGCACAATATGGTACAATTGGAAAATTAGCATGGAGTCTGACCACACACACACACACACACACAATCTGTTGCACCTATGTTAACGTGGGAACGCACCCTCTCTCTCTCTCTCTCTCTCTCTCTCTCTCTCTGTGTGTGTAGCAGTCAAAAGTCCAACAGATGGTCAGGTCAGTGTTGCATATGCTCTGCCCCCACTCTTCCAGTGGGGACATTTAAAACATGACTCCATTTACAACTTAATTTACACCGCAGTTCCCTCTGCTTACCTGGGGGCATTAGCAGCAGATGCTAGTTTGAGCATTTTTTAATCACACCAATAATAATCACTCCCAGAGGGTATTGTTGCAAGACATTGCACATTAAGGTCATATTACACATAAATTGATGGATGTGTTGTATTTGTGACACATTCAGCTGCTCAGATATTCCTGGCGCCACTGGTGGGTCAAGAAAAGAACATAACATAACACATGACATAAAACAAACGAAAGTAAAAGTGAATATAATGGATACAGTATAATATCAATATCAGTAATAAACATTTATTCAGTGCTTTCAGGAGGTGAATCAAGATTAAAAATATTTGAATCGAGAATACAATATGAGACAAAAAAATGAAAATTTAAAGTACAAAGAAAACAACATCAAGGAACCAATGAAACACAAGTTAAGAGGCCACATCCCTGCTTGTGGCCATATGAGGCTCTAATGTTGTTTGTAAAGAAAAAAAAACAATCTGGGGAACAAATGTGATAAAACTGTTGGGCCTCTATTGTACTGAATAAAGATGCGCAAATGCACCTGAGAAGCAGTGTGTGTGAGTATGAGTTCTACACCATAGATGACAAAATGATTGACAAAGATAAGGCTGTTTGCCAACTTGGTCTTAGTCTTCAACGACAGGAAATGTGAGAACTCTCCTGCTAGCTTACCACCCAAATGACGGCAGTAGCTCAGTCATGCAGCAGTAGACTGGAAGCTCGAGAGGTGCCAGTTCACCTCCTGGGGACTGCTGAGGTGCCCTTGAGCAAGGCAAAGAACCCCCAAACAGCTCTCTGGAGCGCTGTACCCACTGCACCTAATACGAGGATGGGTTAAATGCAGAAGGTAAATTGCAATACTTCGCGCTGTGTTATGTGTGTGTAACGTCAGCTGTACAATCTCATCTGACTGCCTTTCTTGCCACACTTATCTTCAGGACCCTCACCAGACGGCTAATGCTAGTAAAATAGCAAGGTTTATGTGCAAGCATATAAGGTATGCCAAAGCACGTATGCCAAGGTATGCCAAAGCACCCTTTGGCATTGTTTCAGGAAAAGGTTTTCAGGATATTTACAGAACTGGAACCACAATGTAAAATTCTATGTCACACCACAATCTCAAGAAACATAGTGCAGTTATATGCCACCACACGGGACAAAGACCACACTTAAGGCTAATTTCCTCTAGTCATGGACATTGCTCGGTGTGGGTAAGGGGTATTGCTTTCGAATAAATATTAACAAATGACATATTGCTTTGAATTTGTTTGAGCTTGACTATTTGGAAATGGCACAACCCTAGAATCAGAAATGGTTTATTGCCAAGTGCGTTACACATACAAGGAATTTGGCTCGGTGATTGGTGCATGACAATAAACACAATGCAACAACATAATAAATAATTTAGTAAGCCTGTTAGCCACAACATGCTAACAGGCTCACTATGACAATGCTTACATGATGATGTTTTTGCAGGTATAATGTTGACTATGTTAACCACCTCACAACATTTGCCCGTTACCACTAAACACAAAGCACAGCTGAGGCTGATAGGAATGCCATTAGTGTTGCAGGTGTTTGTTCAGTCTGAACCAAATTTCATGGCAGTCCATCCAATAGCTGTTGAGATATTTCACTCAAAGACACAAATGACATTCAACCTCATGGAGGCACTAAAAGAAACGTCAGGAGAGAAATAAAGTCACAAAAGTATACCTCATGAGGTTATCATAAATATCCGTTCCAGATTTTGTGTCAATCAATCACTGGAACTGAAAACTCCTCGTGGCACTGGAGTAAAAGTCAGGGGAACAACAAAGTCATTAGAACTCATCCTTAGGGGACAATGAATGTACAAAATAGCATGGTGAACCATTCAATAGATAAACATCGAACAAAAAGTTCGTAAATTAGTGTTTGGTAGATTATTTCTCTGTTGTAACAATGCTTCTTGGCAATAAATGTTATACCGTTGGAAAGCCTGTTTATTTACCTTTCAAATGGTGCCCCATTTGTAAGGATCATGCATTTCTGGGATGAGCAGCACAGCCGAGTATGTGGGTTGCGCCCATGAAAAACTTGCCAAATCTTCTCTGCCAATGCCAAACAGCTTATTCTGCTGTTGCTATCAACTCTTGTTTGGTGTTGTTTGGTGGATTGGATGATTGAAGTCTATCAGTAACAAGGAAGAAACAAGACATATTGGCAATTTTACAATTTATTAATTTAAACAGGAGCCTCAGTAGCGTGTGGAAGAACCATACACAGCCACAACAGCCTGGCACCTCCTCCTCATGCTGGTGAACAGCCTGCTCACACTCTGCTGTGGGATGGCATTCCACTCTTCAAGCAGGATTTGTCGCAAGTCAGCCAACGTGGTTGTGTTGGTCACTCTGGCACGAACAGCTGGTCCCACAAGTGTTCACTTGGGTTGAGGTCAGGACTGTTGCAGGCCATTCCATCCTCTCTACTCCCAAATTCTGGAGGTAGTCTCTGATAAACCGCTCTGTGGGGGCGAGCGTTGTCATTTTAGGGGATGGAGTTCGGTCCCAGACTGTGGAGAAATGGGATTGCCACTGGTTGCAGAATCTCATCTCGATATCTCTCTGCATTGAGATTGCCTCCAATGAAGGCAAGCCTCATTTTTCCAGTGACGGAGATGCCGCCCCACACCATCACACTGCCTCCACCAAAAGGTGTTACTCTATCGGTGCAGCAATCAGCATAGTGTTCTCCCCGTCTTCGCCACACTTTGACCCTACGATCCAACTTCCTTAGGCAGAATCTGGACATATCGCTGAACATAACATTCCTCCACATGTTCAGGTTCCAGTGCAGGTGTTGCCGACACCAGCGCAAACGGGCCTGACGGTCAATAGCAACAGAAGAATAAGCTGTTTGGCATTGGTAGAGAAGATTTGGCAAATTTTTCATGGGCGCAACCCACATACTCAGCTGTGCTGCTCATCCCAGAAATGCATGTTCTTTACAAATGGGGCACCGTTTGAAAGGTAACTAAACAAGCTTTCCAACGGTATAAAATTCATTGCCAAGAAGCATTGTTACAACAGAGAAATAATCTACCAAACACTAATTTCCGAACTTTTTGTTCGATGTTTAGATGTTTTAATTAAATGGTAACACAGATTCATTCACTCCAACATTAGCCCCGTTCACATAGCCTGTTCAAGGGGAGACAGTTGCTCCGTTATTCTGCCTTGCTATTCTGTATGCAGGGTATGGAGGATTAGCGGGGGGACAGAGACACTGATCTGGCAGCAGAGGAGGTAGCAGAAGTAACATAAAGAAACCGAGAATGGCAGCTGTCAAAAAAGAGAGTTGAGATCCCAGGAAAGCTGCCTTAAATGAAGGAATACAGTTCGATATGGAAGTAGGCTAAAGGGACACAAAGCATATACTTATAGTTAAAGGATGAAATCTAGTAATCATTTTAAAGCAAGTATGTATAATATAAGAATAATGAAGTGATTTAACAAATCTAAAACTGATAATAATAATGTATGTGTAACTGAGTAAAGTGAAGTCTGTGTGTGGGTGGAAAGAGCTGATGTAAGCAGGGTGGGGGCCTTAAAGGCTGAGATCATAACATATGTTGGGGTGTTGTCCGAACATGTCCACGGGTGTAACCTGAAGCACACTCAAACATTGAGGAAGTGAGAGCATCCACAGAAGGAAGTTAGGTGTGTCCAGCACACACACACACACAGAAAGTTAGGGTGTTGTTCGCAGCACACACACATAATCAATGATGTCATGTAAATCACATGCCGAGGGAGGGAGTGTTGGGGAGGAGGGGGGAGAGAGAGCTCAAAGTGTTATAAAAAGAGAGACTTGCAAATAGCAAGACGGGATTCAACGCGGGAGCCACCCAAGTGCTCCACGGAGGAAGAACACTGGGCCTCGACAGCCGCATCGGAGGACTTCGTCTCTGTTCACGGAAAGAAGACAGCCGTTCCGGGACAAAGATTGAAAGACGGAGATTTTCCTCTCCCCCCTGTTTGACTTTAACAACCGGACAACAGATGGACGCAGCCGCCCTAAAGACTTTGTACTGAGCCTGAGGGATCGCTGAACGGACTTCGTTGGCCGCGCAGGAGGAGCCGAAGGTCAGGCCTGGCCTTCGCTCCTAAAAACCCCAAAAGGACTTTTTACCACATCAAGAATCCAGCTCCACCGAGCCGCCTCGGCATCGAAAATTAATGAGTATAACCTAAGAAGAAATTGTAACCTGATCAAATCAAGTGTAGTATTATTTTATGTGAGCTGTAGCTGTGCCCCTGCTAATATATCCTGCAATAAATATCGAATCTGCATTTAAAGTAAATTTCTCAAGAGAATTAATTTGCTGAAGTAGTAGAAGTTCCTCGTGGCCGTAAAAGGTTAAATCTATTGTATGATTAACAACAAGAGTTCTTAAAGGTTATCCTAGTGACCGGTCCACTTAAACAGTCCCTTACGGTTTTAGTTGTAATCCTAGCCGTTAAAACCTAACCTGGCAATTTACCAAGAGCCCGGATCCAGAAGAGGAAAGCTGCCATAACTGACGCGACTAGGTAGAAGCGCCCGGCCAGGGTGGCGCCTCGGCCGAGTGCACATTACCAGTGGAAGCAGGGTAGACGTCAGGAGTAACGGTAGTTAGCAGAGCCAGGCGAGTTTCCTCGACAGAACACCAGCTCGCCAATCTTTTAATAGAGAGCTGAGTCAGTAGGTAGCCCCGTATCGGGCCACAGAACCCCCAGATCTAACACAGCCAATTGGGAAGACAAGGTGCTGGAGCTCAATATTCAGTTACACCATCAGTATTGTTTATGATGCAAGTTGCTGCCCGACACGTATGTATTCCTCACACTAGACACCAACGTTGTTGTGGTTAACACCACGCCTCGTTTTCCCTCATGATGCCGGCGTGCTATCTAAAATCACAGGGGAACAGCATTATGCTGCCGCTGTTTGGTTCAGTGTGAAAAAGCAAAGCCAGCGTAACTGCTGATCTTTTCCACGGCAGTATTGCAGAATATTTGTGTGAAAGGGGCTATTGTGGGACACAGTGATCATCCCAGACTCTGTTGGAGTCTTTGTACTTGTTCTAATTATTTCTTTCCAGTCAACTGCAAGCAGGCCACAGATTAAGTGTGATTTGTGATCAAATATATACAAAGCCTGGGAAGTATCACGATGAAAAATACAACTAACTAGTGTTCTTGTTTTACTGGCCTATTGTTTTGGCTTGAAACGCTTGCTTTCAAGCTCTG
This sequence comes from Anarhichas minor, assembly GCF_050575085.1. Classification (NCBI taxonomy): domain Eukaryota; kingdom Metazoa; phylum Chordata; class Actinopteri; order Perciformes; family Anarhichadidae; genus Anarhichas; species Anarhichas minor. The sequence continues at coordinate 410,814 of NW_027466454.1, forward strand.
TCTCTCAGGCCACAAAACAAAGGACTTTTCTGTCCTTATTAATGCTTATTTTGTTCTGCACAACTATTATGAAGTCCGCAGATAAAATATAAAGGAACAAAACAGTAATTGCTCTCCAGTAGGACAGATAGTTAAGCCACCAGCAGAGCTACGAGTGAGAACAACGAAACCGAGAGGGAACGAAACTGAGAGACGTGTGTTGACCACATTTATGGACCCATAATCTAGTAAACCTTTGTGTAAGTGTTGATTTTAAAGTAAATTTGATATGTGAGAGAGATATAGAGCAAGACCCGCAGCGCTGTAACTAACTTTAAGTCTGAAAAATTAAAATAAAACTTTCCACGAAATGTGTCTGAGTTTATAGAGGAAGATTTTAGAGAAGATCTTAAGTATCAAACACGACCTTTCATTATTAAAGACTACTTTATTACTCTGTCCTATTTTTTTTAACTAAGCAAACAATCTACTTCCTGTTTACATCGACACCCACGCGCACGCCCAGTGTACGTGAATAGTCACGTGATATTCGTTTTCAGGTGTTTTAGTCTGGACGGAGATCATCTCGAAAACGAAGCTGAAACGCTGTGTGGATGGAGATCGTTTTCATTTTCAAACTAAAACGGAGTAGTGTGGACATGGCCTCACTCTCCCCCCGCCCAAAGCATAGGTTAATTCATGAGTCTATATTGCCCGTAGGTGTGAATGTGAGCGTGAATCGTTGTCTGTCTCTTGATGTCTGCCAATCTGGCCAGGGTGTACCCTGCCTTCGGGATCGGCTCCAGCCCCCCCATGACCCTGAACAAGATAAGCGGTTAAAGATAATGGATTGATGGATGACTTTCAGAAGTCAAATAATTAATAAAATAATATCCATCAATCTAACTCACATGATCTAACGGAGCACCATTAAATCCATTATTACAATTTGGAAAGAATATGACATCGAAAAAAGACACTTTGGACTTACAGAAAACTAAAAATGTCCTAACAGAATTTGTGGAGTGTAAGACTTAACCTGAGGACGGCTGCTTTATTCCAAAATATTTGACTGCATAACCTCGGAATCTCTCTGTTAGAGCGTATAAGTCTGATGTGTAAAGCCATCTGAGGCAAATTTGTGATTTTGGGCTATACAAAATAAATTGAATTTTAAAAAAGTACCGAATGTTATTTACCATTATGGATCCTGTAATGATAATAATTATGAATAATTAATGAAGTTACAGCTGCTGGGCCATCTGTGTAGAAAATTCATATTTTTACTTCTGAGACACAAAGATTGTTCCTGCTGCTGAGTGATGGCTACAGGTATATAATAATGAATATAAATAAACAGATTATTCAGTGAAATATGAATTGTTGGTAACACATTACAGACTTTGTAGAGAAAAGGGATAAACTGAACAGAAATGAAGGGTAGTGATCAACGACAGGTGTGTGTGTGCCTCCGCCAGCTACATCTGCAGAAATTGACATCGTCGTGAGCAGGGAGGCATTATAGTGAACCAACACAGCTACTGTTTCTTTTTGTCAGTAAGGTGTGGCTTTCTGCCCTTGTTCGGACAACAAGTGCAAGAGAACAGAGGCAAAGTATACAAACCATATAATAAACAGGAATTAAATAATCCTTGAACAAAAATGGTCAAAGCCCAGAGCACAAAGTACAAATTGGATGATTCTGGAAAAATAGGAACAGAATACACTGACAAGAAAAAGTGAATCTAAGCTGTGCCCTGTTCTGGAGCTCAGCCAGAGTTTTACAGACAGATAGTTGAAAGCAGCGGGTGACAGATGAAACAGAAACATCACTGCATATTCATCACGCCTCTGATCTCTATTTGTGTGGTGTTGATTAACTTATGTATGTTCCCTCTGTGTGGGCGTGTGTGAGTGGGTGTGTGTCCTTTGAATTTGCACTTGTACATGAATCATTTATCATAATATCACGTTTTGCTTCTTATCTGTCACCACCACCAGAGATAAAACGTTGAACTGTTAAAGTTTCTCTCTCAAAAATTCCTGCATGAATGAGTTTTTCTGTCCCGACTGAGGGCGGTTTACAAACACGGATGTGATCAATTACTTTTATCGTGTTCAATGTGGGCCTAACATCACTCTCAACTTTGACATTTTTTCAAAGAATTAAAACGGCAAACTCATCTTTGTGTTGTTTGTTTTTTACAAAACACTTGTGCTTCTTGTCAGACGTCTAATGTCTCTAATAGGATTGCCTCTCCTAAAGGATCCCCTTTGGATTCATAGCATTGTTGTGACCCCTCCCTCCCAGCTGGACACACACGTCATTAGATGTTATTTGGTTAAATGTAAGTTGCATTCGGGTGACCAAAATGCAATGTCTAGACAATGTGTAATGCCACGGTCAATGAGTTGGTTTTAAGTCGTGTTAAGTAACCAGTGCTACGCCTGGTCTAGGGGAAACCTGAGCGCAGCATAATGATGGGTCTCCCTCTCTCTCCCACTCCCAATAATGACCAGTGCTGCTGCCATGCAGTCCACAATTTATTTATTTACACAGTTTGTAGCGTTAAGCGTCAGGGTGAGCCTGGCCCAAAACAATAAACAAATCAATCTTCATTTACATACCAACATACCTATTCCAAACGAAACAAAATAAAATACAGGCAGCTTACCTACCTTACTTACATGTTTTCTGTTGGGGGAACAGAAAACATGAGAAAACCATACGAACAAAAAGGGCTTCTGACCCCTCAACTACACAGACTGCCTTTAGACTAGATACAAAGATTTGCCACTCCGATCGGTAGGATAGCGACCCCCTCGGCAGTGCAGCACGGCCTGGTTGGGAGCTGGAGAGAACAGAGAGAGCGAGCCGGCCTCCACAGGTTCCTTCTTAACTCAGGGCTCATCAGTCTCCAGTCCAATCACCTGCAACTCAACAGATAACAATATACAGACACAATGTACAGCACCACCCTCAGGCAGCGAGGTACACAGCATTCATGATCATTATATTATGACACTCTAAGTCAGTGGTTCCCAAATGGGGGTACGTGAAGGCACTCCAGGGGGTACGTGAGATTTTTAAAAAATATATTTAAAATTAGCATCCATTAAAAAATCCTTGAAAAAGAGCTATTTAATAAATATTCAATAAAATATAAGTGTAGGTTTATAAACTGAATTGTATATTCAGTAGGCTATTCAATTTCATTATCCTAAACAATGCAATCTTCAGTGTTGATAAATCAGACACTGATGATCTTTTTTTCAACCAAAAATGCTTTGCACCGGTTAGGGGGTACATCACTGAAAAAAAGGTTGAGAACCACTGCTCTAAGTCATAACACCAGTTCAACCTCTTACAAATGATCTTACACATTTTAGACCTATTTTTTATCCAATCACAGCGGAAAGATAAACAAGTGAAGTTGTGATACCTTTCACTTGTAGATTGTCGGTTACTTTGTTCCTTGTCTGGATATGGATTCATGTTACTTGTCCTGGATCCGTGAGGACATCTCCATTGAGTTTGACTCTGAAAGTTACCTCGCCGTTATCTTGAGTTGTGAGCAATGGATTTTTGTGACCTGGCACCATTTTCCAACTAGCTTAAAATATTTTTGACTTAATGTTAACTGTATTGCAAGGTGAACATACGAATGAAGTTCATTCTATAGAGATAAAAGCGAGTGAATATAGTAAAAAACAGTGACAGGAGTTTTCCGCCTCTCGACTGTCCAGAGCAGACAGCTAAAGCTCTGTGAACGTGTAACGTTTGGCTGCAGCTGTTGGCAGTCCAGTGTAGGGATTCATTTAGATGAATTAATTATTTAAAAATGTGTGCCCTCAGGTCGGACAAAAACAACCAAGTCCAGTTTTCAAGCACCCATTCGTGAATAATCTGAGATCTGAGTCACCGGAGCTTTGTAATGCTACCTGCTCTGGTGCCTGACGGTGTGCATACCTCTGCTGAGCTCAGCATCACTTCCCTGGAGGAGCCTCAGAGAGATAAATACAGAGGCTGCATTTTATCTGGCAGTTCTGTCCTGTTTTATGCAAAAGTACTCGTTAATCTTTAATGCTATTATAGAGTTATTTGAATGTCCTGGATAAATATAGGTAAATACAATTAAAAAAATAGGTGAACATTTGATGTAAATGATTAAAAATGATTGAAAGGTATTTTGTACAAAATGGGCAGATTTAGTGGTGGACGTATTGCATATGATAAGGGAAACACTTTGATAAATGTATTAAATAATAATCAACAAAAAATGGTATTTGCAATATTTTAGGAAGGCTTTTGTTCAACAAAATATAGAGGCATTTGGACAAATGTCTATGTCTACTATGTATTCATTTCTAATGCCTGCCAAGTTTTGATATTTTAAATATATATATATTTTGATATTTAATATTAATTCAATGATTTGGACTTTCGAATGCATTTGCCTGCAAGCACGTTCTCATGAAATTAAATTACATGAAATGAATACTTGATGTTTTGCAGAAGAAATTTTGCCACAACAGCTGATGGCTTTCAGAGTATATATAAATTACATACTTACCTAAAATTTGTATTCGAGAATGATTTGTACAAAATTCCGTCCTAAATTTAGCTTAAGCATTTGTCTTAAGCATAACATCTACTCTCTGATTCTCGTAGCCCCCCCCTGCAAATTCAGGTGCCCGCTTGAGAAAGGCAGACCAGACCACCTTCTCGCGGAGGCCTGTCTCACCAGACAGAACAAAGAGACAGATCAAGACCTGTTGGTCAGCCATCTAAACAAGGGACCAGCTCCAGACAACCAACTCCATCAACCAAATGCCAGAAACAGGTAAGTATAAAGTCAAATATGGAAAGATATGCTGCTGCTATAGTTTTTATATCATATCAGAATGGATTAGTGTGCATAACTCAGGCCCACATTAGGGCACATGTCTTCTACAGTTATTCCTGCTCTTTTAGTTTCTTCCGACTAGATGCAGTGATCGAGCAGCAGCCGATCAGTGGTTTTCAGTCCCTCGAAACTAGAAATGACAGTGGTGCTGTGCACTAGGGCCCAAGGCCTGGCATGCAGAACTTCACTCTGCCAATCACTCCTCATGCATGCTCACTCATTATTTCCTTGCTGTTATTGTTTGGGGCTGTACTTCAGTACGTTCATGCTGCTGTTACACACCCCTCCACCTCCCCATCTCCACCCAGTCTTCATCAGATTCATCATCTTCATCAACTCATCCTTCTATCAGCCTCATCAGCCACCATCACCGCCAGTGTCTGGACTCCATGGCAGCTCCATCTTGCTGCTGCTCAGGGCAGACGCCCCTCCATTACAAATCTCCCTGTAGAGTCCAAGCGCCAAAGACTGTGAAGACTTTATCATCATATATCATCTGTTAATAATACATTATTATCTTTTCTTCATCTGACTTGTCTCTCCTAATTGATATCCTATTATTCAGTATAAATACTGTTAGCAATTGTAATGCCTTTTATGTTGTTGCACCTGTAACACTTGTAGATGTCGGAGGTCGTCAGAACTCTATGTCAAATGTAGAGTATGTTGAAACAAACACTCTACAGTCTAAAAAGAGCAGAAAAGCGCTATACAAGTACAGTACGTTTACCATTTACACCACTTTTCTACCTTACCAGAACAAGCCCTTTACCTCTCATTCACACACACTCACACACTGATGGTGGTGGAGCTGCCATGCAAGGTTGTTGCCCATCGTGAGCACCTTCAATTTCATTGTCTTGCTCAAACTTTTTCTCAATGTTTTTTTTTTCTCTCCCTCCCTGAACTCCCCTATTCTCTTCCTCTTCACTCAACCCCTCACTATCTCCCTCCCTCTCCACCCTCCATAAACAGCGTCTCTTTCAAGTAAAATGGCGTGCCATACCAGAGTTTGACAGTTTCTAGTCGTCAGCGCCGCTGTGATTCCAGCCTCGGCTTTTTTTGAAGTCACTCAGAGATAAACACATTTTTGGCTGCAGGAGGGAGAGAAGGAGGGGGAGGTAAAGTGAGAGAAAAAAGGCAAGAAGAAACAGAGAGGGAGCGTAGGAGGGAGAAGAGGACAGGCGTAAGGAATGATAGAAGAAATGTGAGTTGAGTAGTGAAGTTTGTTCCTCTGATCTGCTGCCTTTACTGATTGGAGGGAAAGACGCTTCCTGTCAACTGTCCCACACGCACTGCTGAACTGTGAAGAAAGGCAAATGACCCTTGTTTGTCAGGTCATTCAAGTGTGTGTGTGTGTGTGTTGGGTGAAGGTGGCTGCTGTTGTGAATGAAACACAATATGTTCTTTGTTTCTATGATGCATGTTCCTATGAAGTAAAAAATACTACTTTTGAGCATTACAGGCTTATTATGACACACAATGCTGGACTATAGATCAAGTTAAGTTATATTTCAACATTTCTTTTTATCTTGAATGGCTTTGAATATCTTATTTAAAGAAATCTTACCAAGAACATTTACACTTGATCTATTGGCAGATTTTCGACTACAAGCAGAAAGACATATTCATTGATTGTTTTACTTATTGTTGAAGTGACCTTTTTTCCAGTGTTGTGTTGTTAACTGAGTTGAAGGATAAAAGCAGTCAAAAGTGAGACCTGGATTCAGCCGGTTTGGCTTGGGGTACAGCCAAACATGGTTTTACAGCTCCCAGCAAGCACACAAGTAAACACATGAATGCTGAAGCTGCAGTTACAGTAGTTACAGTCGAGGTAGGAGGTCATGGTCATCTCACGTAACTATGTGAGAATTCGTTGGATTGATATCCATCCTCTCATCTCAGTCTTGGAAAGACAGCGTAGTTCCCAAAGTTAAGTAAAATTATAACTATTCCTTTAGTGTCATTTTAGGCATACCAGATCATGGAACGTAAAGCTCTTAAATCAATGGCTAAAGCACATTCAGCAGTGTGTAACTGATCAATGCTACCACAGATCCCAGATCCCAGAACCAAACACCTGTCTCCTAACCTAAGATCGGGACACTTACCAGATACTATACAGAAACCATGGCAACAGCATCACTGCTATTAAAAGAAAGACAGAAAAAACAAATCAGCAGGAACATTAATGACGCAGTGTAGAGCCACCCTCATTTGTTAGCAGTGAGATAAGAGTAATCCTGCTCAGTGTTCCCTCACTGAGGTCGGTCAGAGTCTTGATGTGCTTGAAGTTCAAGCCTGTGGGAGACGGAGACTTTTGTTTGGTCTCGGTGTTGTTGATGGGCGAGAGACGGAGGGGAAAGGGCACAGAGACCCCAGGAGAGAGCGAATAAGAAAAGGCTGGAAGATGAAAAACATCATGTGATGGAAACAGAGAGAGAGGGAGGTAATGGAGACCTTTGAATAGCAGCACTCTGGGCCCTTGAAAGGATTCTGGTGTCTCCAGAGTATTGCGTGACACTCGGCTCATGCACACACACACACACACACACACTGTCACACACCAGCAAACAAACAGACTTCTTCACCTAAACACACAACACAAGAACCCTGACTACCAACAGAAATGATGGGGGAGTGATCCGTAGATGGCTTTAAAGTGTGATGACTCATACTAAAACAGAAATATCTCTTTGGCTTTTCACATTTTGTTCTTTTGATTTGTTGGTTGATGGTCAGAAACCATCTTGACTTTACTTGTTTGATTTTTTAAGTTAAGTCCAGGGACGTGACGGAGCAAAAAGTCTATCGACCTGAGCTGAGAGTTGTGTGGGTGTAAACCACGAAGGCTTCTCAATACAGAACAATCAACCTCCAAAAGATAAGTGAGTATTTTCATTTTCAGCACTTCAGATAGGTCTGGTGTTGTCCTCATAGAGTTATGAACCTCCGGTTATGGAACTATGCTTACCTCTTATGAATTCCCATTTCACTAACAAGGACCACGCCAATAACAGTCTATGTTTACTTCCTGTCAGGTTATGTCATTCAAAAACACAATAATGTTTACCATTACTGTGACATTATTTTCAAAAAGATGAGAATATCTCCATTGTCTGGAGTGAGGGTAGACCTTTCTGTAGCGATATTACTATTGGGCGTGTCTAGCTTCCACTCTGATACTTCTGTCAGCACCTGTCCCAGGTGTGTGTCTGTGTGACTCTCACAGAGGGGGCGTGTCTGCAGCACCGGACTATGAATCTCCACTCCGCCGTGGTGAAAGCAGTCACAGTCTTTTCCTTTTCATAGAGGTCTGGAACATCTTCACACTGAAGTGGGTGCGTGAGTGGATTTCGTAGCGTGGCTCAAGCATTTTAACCAGATTTTGAAATCCTTTGTTTTCCACACCGGAATGTCCCCCGTCGCTGACAGACGGGATGGTCTCTTCACATGTGTGGACATGCCGATGTATTGCCGGTGTCGTGTATCTTTCTCTTTAAATAAGTTGCAAATGTCTACCAGGGGGGTTGACCTGGAAAAAGATGGTTTTAAGTATTTTGGTGTGTATGTTGGAAATTAAAATATTGTACAGAAGATGGTGGTGGAAAAAATAAAAGGAAGATTGGCTCTGTGGCTCTGTGGCACAGGCTGGCATAGAACCCCCTAAAGGCCTCACACACAGACTACAGGCCATCCTGGTGGACTTCTTCTGGGACATGCTGCATTGGGTCCCTCTGTTTTTACCAAAAGAGGAGGGAGGTCAGGGTCTGGTGCATATTGAAAGCAGAGTGGCAACATTCAGGTTCCAGTTCATCCAAAGATACCTTACATGTCCAACAAATGTGGTTTAAGGAAGGCAGCTGGTCTGGGAGTAGACACTGCACTTGTTTTAATGGATTTTAATATTTTAAAACTGTGGATTATCTCCTTTTATCAGTCACTCTGGAACTGTTTTAAATGGAAGAGACTGGAACCTGCTTGCGCACCGCACTGGTTACTAGAGGAACCTTCATTTTAGGGAGTCTGCTATAAAAAAAGTGAATGCCTCAAAGTGGCAGCTGCTCAACCTCATTGTTTGAGAGGCCAAACTGTCAATTTACAGCAGCAGAAAGAGCAGAGTGAGTGGAGGGCAGGACAGGAAGCACTTCCTGTCTTCATTTCATTGGTCAAAGCCAGAGTTTGGGTTGACTTTAGATTTTTGAACAATATGGATGATTTTATTGAAAGAATGGTTCTATAAGGATGCAATATGTTGTGTGGCTGGAGACGATTTATTATTGAACACTCCTTTTAGTACATTTTGAAGAGTTACTGTTTGTGTTGTTGTGTTTAATGTCGTGAGAACAATGTTTTGTTCTTTCATGTTTTTAAATAAATGTTTTTTAAAAATCAAAAATCTTTCTTTCTTTCTTTCTTTCTTTCTTTCTCTCTCTCTCTCTCTCTCTCTCTCTCTCTCTCTCTCTCTCTCTCTCTCTCTCTCTCTCTTCCCACAGGGCTCTCTGGGCTCTTCTGGTATTTCTCTCTGATTTCCATCTTTGCATCATCTGACATTGCGAGCCCTTCTCTAACACTGGGATCAGCCCAGTTCTCCACTTCACAGGCAGCGCTGTCGGTAAGTGTGTGTGTGTGTGTGTGTGAACCACCAGCATACACACCTACACACATACACAGCCTCACTGCAACTTGCTGCACTGTACACAATGGAAGGCTTTTGTGTGGCCCTTGCGAGTCCCATGTTTATTTTATTGGTTTATTTGGTAGGGACAGTGCACATTAATAAAACATTCCTATAAATGTGCCAGAGTTAAGCCAAGAGGCTATTTTTCATCATTAGTCTCTGATGTAATGAATGTTTGTATGAGTTTGTACTGCTGAGTAGGAGACCAATTTTCGCCTCACATTACTCACGTGAGTTTTGACCGTGGGGTAATTTGTGTCTCTTCACCTCCATGTGATGATGTTTCATCAATCATGGCCCATAGAACCACTATTGCTGCTTTGTACATGTTGTGGATGTCCCAAGCAAGTTGGAAAACTAAACACTGTTGTGTCTGGGTTCATAAAATCCTCCGGAGGAACACACAGCTTAGTGAATTTCACAAAGAGTTTCGCCCGGTGTCTGTACAGATATGAGGTAATTTTAGAGCTCAGGGTGCCCATAGATGGCAAACCTTCAGTTAGCGGAGGGACTTGCATTCAGCCAGCCCAAACCCCAGTGTCGGGGGTTTGATCCTGGGGGACTGACCCAATTCCACACCCAAACTGAACCGTCTTGTCATATCAAGTGTTATTTGGCTGGGGCTACCTGGTTAGCATGCTTAATTCAGTAGACATCTCTGCAACACAGACGTCTTTGACATAACATCACACTTTAACCTCTTCATATTCTTCAGATAATGTTAGTTCATTCTGAATATGTACACATTGCACCTTTAGGGTAGAGGAGAGTGTAGAAGAAGGAAAAAGGAGCCTTTACAACTCTCTCACTTGTTTGTGTCTCTGTGCGTGTTTACCCATTTGTGTGCAGTCTCGGTTCTTGAGTATGAAAACAGAAAAAGGTGCTCTAGGTGCTGTTGTGTCTCACAGCCTGTAATGTTGTCTTCAGGTGCTTGTTGAACTGCCAGGTCTGACACGCTTCACAACTTAGTACAGTCTTCTTTATTCTGCAGTTGCGTAGATGGATTTCATTTTCCCACTTCACAGGTCAGACTTCTTGTGGCTGTCTACTCAGGTGAAGTATATTTTGAATTAGGGTTGCTAAACATTCATTCCTATTTAAAAAATACTGATGAAGCGTTGGGCAATATAAGTGCAGCAGTGGTGTGGTCATACTTTCAAAGCATGTACCCCATGGTGATTGTTCAAAAATGAGCTTCCTTGGTTACATAGCTCTAAAGTTCCCCGAAAGCCTGAGGAAGCTGGTGAAGAGTATTAGATGATAAACCTGTGAGAGGTACAAGTCCTCGACACCACCCATATGTGTGATTTTCAGTCAGGATTTAGAGTGCATCATAGCACAGAGACAGCACTGGCGAAAATAACGAATACTTTCTAATTTATGAATGAACACCATCATTAGTCATGGAGTTCCACAAGGTTCTTTACTTGGATTAATTTTATTCACCTTATATATGCTTCCTTTAGGCAATATTATCAGAAAACACTATAAACTTTCATTGTTATGCAGATGATACTCAATTATATCTATCGATCAAACCAGATGAAACCAATCAGCTCACTAAACTGCAAGCATGTCTTAAGGACATAAAAACCTGGATGACCTGCAACTTCCTGATGTTAAACTCAGACAAAACTGAAGTTATTCTACTAGGCCCAGAACACCTCCGACATCAGTTATCTGATGATATAGTTTCTCTAGATGGCATTGTGCTGGCATCCAGCAGCACCGTAAAGAACCTTGGAGTTACCTTTGATCAGGATTTGTCTTTTAACTCTCAGATAAAACTAATTTCAAGGACTGTCTTCTTTCATCAATGTAATATTTCAAAAATCAGGCACATCCTGTCTCAAAGCGATGCAGAGAAATTAGTTCAAGCATTTGTTACCTCTAGATTACTGCAATTCTTCATTATCAGGCTGCTCTAATAAGTCTCTTAAATCTCTCCAGTTGATCCAGAATGCTGCAGCTCGTGTACTAACAAAAACTAAGAAAAGAGATCACATTACTCCTGTATTAGCTTCTCTGCACTGGCTCCCTGTTAAATCTAGAATATAATTCAAAATCATTCTCCTCACCTACAAAGCCCTAATTGGTCAGACACCATCATATCTTAAAAAGCTTATAGTACCATATTACCCCACTAGAGAGCTGCGCTCCCTATATTCAGGGTTACTTGTGGTTCCTAGAGTCTTAAAAAGTAGGATGGGAGCCAGAGCCTTCAGTTATCAAGCTCTTCTTCTGTGGAACCAGCTTCCAGTTCCAGTCCGGGGGGCAGACACACTCACCACATTTAAGAGTAGGCTTAAGACTTTCCTCTTTGATAATGCTTATAGTTAGGGCTTGCTCAGGTTTATAGTTAGTAATGGCTCAGGTTTATAGCTAGGGCTGGCTCAGGTTTATAGCTAGGGCTGGCTCAGGTTTATAGTTAGGGCTGGCTCAGGTTTATAGTTAGTAATGGCTCAGGTTTATAGTTAGTAATGGCTCAGGTTTATAGTTAGGGCTGGCTCAGGTTTATAGTTAGGGCTGGTTCAACTTTGCTTTTTCTTCTTCTTCTTTGAGTCTTTGTGCTTTCTCTCCACACAGGTTTTCATGGATCGTGGTTTTATCTGGACCCTGGTCTTGCCTCCTGGTGTGGTCCTACCTGACAACCACACTACTATCATTATCATTAGTAGTCACATTGCTCTTGCCGATACCATTACTGCTTTTGTTATCAGTTATTCTACTGTATCCACTTCTGCTGTTATTGCTAGTAGTCATAATGTTTCCATCATTATTACACTTACTACTCTCATTATATGAATAATGTATGTCATATGCTTTGAATGTGTTATAACACTGTTATGTTGTTCATTCTGTACACATGACATCTATCACACTTCTGTCCATCCTGATAGAGGATCCTCCTCTGTTGCTCTCCCGAAGGTTTCTTCCTCTTTTCTCCCTCTTAAAGGGTTTTTGAGGAGTTTTTCCTGTTTTGATGTGAGGGTCCTGGGACAGAGGACGTCATGTGTACAGATTGTAAAGCCCTCTGAGGCACATTTGTGATTCGTGATTTTGAGCTATTCAAAATAAATTGAATTGAATTGAATTAAATTGAGTCTGAGCCTGTACACCAATGGTTGTACAGTTGCAATCACAATAATTCAACCCTGTTGTGTCTTCAAGGACTTACGCAAGGTTTTCTGAATATTTCATGTTTCTGTATTTTTTCATCAGCTGAGTAACATATTCAAATTGATGATTAAAGTATGCAATGTCATATTTCTAAGAAGCAAGCTTTTATTTTATTAAAACCTTGAAATTATTGTTGTTAACCTTTTGGAACTCAGTCATTTTGCTTCAGTTGTGATAATCCCACCCATGCATGTGTTCAAGTTGAGTAGCAAACACGGCCAAGAAAAAGGAATTCTGATAAATACTTTGTGAAGAAATTCAATGCACAAAAAAGCAATGGCTACTTTACACTAGATGATTCAAGGATTAGGTTATGTGCAAAGATCACAGGACTACCTACTAATCTTTGAACATCTGGTTGCCTTCACCACATCTGGACCAATGAAAGAAAGACACCTAACGCTGGAAGGAACCCCACCCTTAGGTCAGACACCACAGCATTGAAGATGAATCAGCAGGTGTTGAAATAACTATTTAGCTTCCACTTTACAAACCAAACAAAAACAAACGGGCCCTCCCACATGTTGCATGTTATAAAGAGAGAGACAAAATTAATCACTAATGCTTGATAGTTAGACTTATTGAAAAAGGAGAGTAAAAACACCTTGTGCCTACATTTGTAGGATAGTATAACATTTCCCAGCCAGAAGTGCAGCATAGACGTTGTCAGTGTGTCTCCAAGCATGCTGGCTCTAACTGATGCCGGGGGAAACAGCACCACAGAGGCTTAAGGCTTCAACGTTGTTTTCACAAACAGGTATATGTAGAAGTGTTATAGGTTATGGTGAGGAAAATTCATATTTCCATTTGACTCAGAGGTTTGTTTAGGGTTAGGCACACAAAACATGGTTAAAAGAGTAGCCCACTGATTTAGCAATGCATTTCTATAACATTGTCGGACTCACAATGGACAGAAAAAAGGTCAAAATTGATGCAGTAGATCCAGAGATATTGTCTTTTTTATTCCGCGCATTCTTCTTCCTTGTCTAAACCTGCTGCCTACCCTAACCACAATGCAGCTCAACCGCGTAGAGTCATTCCACGAAACCGATACGATGTGAGTCCCTTTGTGAGTGACCTTTTTAAGAGTATACTCATCACGGTGTCACGGTAACTCTGCATTCAAATCGCCAGCAATTCGAGGCACATGGGTTCGTTGTCCGTAGCTGACATGAGCCATACATGCTGTGTGCCATCTGCCAGTGCAGTGAAAACCAGGATTCACCTGTGAAGATAAAGCAGGTCCCTGCTTTGGGCCCCTGGTCATCTTTTTAAATACTTGTTTTGTGGATGTAGTTTGAATAGATCGGTGCTAGGCTTTGCTAACATTGTAGCTGCTCCATCATCACTCAGAATATCATCATCTAGGCATGAATATGGCAGCAACGTTATTGACCATACGATAGACGATCTAGTATTTACACACATATTTATACACATATAGTTTCATATAGCCTTTTTAGAAATATGAAGTACTATACAGAGCTCTGGTTGACCCCAGACAGCTACAATATTATTTTCCTTCATTTCTGATTCAACGACGTCAGGATGTCAGTGACGACATGAGGAGAATCTTAATGCTGATAGGCTTTTGAAACACGGCACCACATGAATTTGGACAATGTTGGATCCTGATTCTGAGAAAACAGCTCATGAGAAGTGAACTGGGAAGTACCCCTTTAAATTAGCTGTAAAACAAGAGCTCAGAAGAATACAACTGAAGGTCTTGATTGCATAATGTACTCATGAGCCATTGCTTCAAGTCTTAGATTCATCCTGACTGATATTCCCACGAGAAGTGAATGCGACATCACTCCAATCACTGCTGAGGGAGCAGTGGGGATGGAAAGTTGACAGGAAAGAACACAAACAATTCCCCAAAATGAGTTTGATCTGATTCTGATGAGAGCTAGAACCCCCTTTGCCCTTGCTCTCTTTGCCAAAAAAACCACTCTGTAGTCATGGCAACCAGCAGCCTGTCCCCTGTTCTCACTCCAAACTATATTGGTGATTTTACTCTCTATTTCTACACTGTGCTGCTGCCAGTTACATGTATTTACTGAACCAAATTTTACCTGTTAAACGTTGCAATAAACGGGTGTCAATCTGGTGAAAATGTGCACCTGTTATGGCACATGGACAGAGATAATTAACTGATTTGTCTCTTCTTAGTCACATGAATCAAGTCGAGCTGCAAGAGGGACTGGGTTTACCTCTACATGTAAATGCTTGGTCATTTCTCCCCACCTGGTAAATTACAGCTGCAATCAAAGCGCCATCCCAAGTAAGCCCTATTGTTTTTGGTTGCTGCCTCTTGTGCAGTGTGCACTTTTGCACTTCGCCTAAGCCGCATGAAATGAACGTCAGGACAGACGCGAGACATCAGAACGACAGCGCTGTAATCTATCCATACAATATTCACAACCTCCAGAAGCAGTACATAACAGATTTTTTTGATTGTTTTTCTTAGTAGTAAGCAGGGGTGAAACGGATCACAAACCTCACAGTTCGGTTCGGATCACGGTTCTTGAGTCATGGTTTGGATAATTTTTCAGATCAGCAAAGAAAAGGGGAGGAGTCAAATATAACTTTGCTTTCCATTTATTAATTAAAGAACTTCAAGAACACTTAAAGCAAAGAACTTTGGGCTATAGTCTTACATAAAAACAAAAATATTGAAGATGTCCAATTTGAAAGAAAATTAAATAAATAAATAAAAATAAAACATTCAAGAATACTCATTTCTATTAAGTTTAAGTGCAACATGAGGTATGTTGATACCCTCGTCCTTTGATCAATATTGAAAGAAAGAAAGCCAGTGAGCTCTAGCTTCCACTGTTTCAACTGAACTGCTCGGCAACAACTTGGGTCTGTGTTTACTTCCTGTCAGGTTATGTCATTCAAATACACTGCAATAATGTTTACATTACTGTGAAATGGTCTACAACTTTAAAAGGTTTTTCAAAAAGATGAGAATATCTCCATTGCCTGGGGAGAGGGTAGACCTTTCTGTGGTGACTGGGATATTACTATTGGGCCTGTCTAGCTTCACTCTGCTGCTTCTGTCAGCACCTGCACCAGGTGTGTGTCTGTCTCCCTGAGGGGGCGTGTCTACAGCACCTGTCTGTGTGACTCTCCCAGAGGGGGCGTGTCTACAGCACCTGTCTGTGTGACTCTCACAGAGGGGGCGTGTCTACAGCACCTGTCTGCGTGACTCTCACAGAGGGGGCATGTCTACAGCACCGACTATGAATCTCCACTCCGCTGTGATGAAGAGCGGTCAGTCTTTTCCTCTTCATAGAGGAACGATCTTCATACTGAAGTGGGTGCGTGAGGGGATTTCGTAGCGTGGCTCCCAGATTTTGAAATGCTTTTGTTTTCCACAACAGTGTCCCCTGTCACTGACAGACCGGGATGGTGGCGCTTCATATGTGTGGACATGTCCGATGTATTGCCGTTGTCGTATGTCTTTCTCTTTAAACAACGCCTACATACTGTAATGGTCGTTCACACCAAACGCGGCGCAAATTATTCGCACCAGTAGATTACATACAAAGTCTATGCACAGACACGATGAGACTGGAGTGACGCGAATTTGCGATGGCACGGCGCGATTGAAGCGAATTCGCGGCGCGATTGACACAAATTCGCGCCAAACGCCAAATCGCCCCTAACGCGTGAGTTGAAATTTTTCAACTTCGACGAAATATTACTATTTTGCTCAACAGAGTTCGAATCCGGGTTGTTGCGATCTTTCCATAAATATATTTTCTTCAATGTATTTCTTCATACGTGGCTGTGATGTAGTGCTCACTTATACAATCGTAATCCGCATAATGAATATGAGATGTGGTTTATAGATCTCCAGCAATATGTTTGTGAATGTTTGACGAATCTGGCGACAGAGGCAGAAAACAGCTGCTGCGCACGGAGGAGAAACCAGTAGGTTCAAAAACCAGTAGGGACGTGACCCGTAAAAATATTGTCTTACATGAAACCGGTCCGTGGCGCAAAAAAGGTTGTGGACCGCTGATCTATAGTAATATTAATGCACCAAAATTATGTTAAATTGCATAGTTAAGTGAAAAACTGAAGATTTTTTACAAACTAAAAGTGAATCAGCTTCAGAGAAAGAAGATACTTGAGTACATTTTAATTTTTATTAAAACAAAAAACAATCATGTGTGTTATAAATTGAACGCCTCCAAATGTCTGTAAATAGATGTGTTGTTATTTTCCTTCATAATGTACCGGATGTGGTGATTTGCACCTTCATTGGGTGTTACTAAGGCCCTGTCCACACTACTCCGTTTCTCCTTGGATGCAGATTTGTCAAATAGAAACGATCTCCGTCCACACGGGAGTTTCAGCATCATTCTCGAGTTGATCTGCGTCCACACGGCAGCCTTCGAAGGCGGACAGCACGTGACCATTAACGTACACTGGGCATGCGCGTGACGGTGTAAACAGGAAGTGGATTGCTTGCTTAGTTAAAAAAAAAAATACGACAGAGTAATAAAGTAGTCTAATAATGAAAGGTTGTATTTGATACTTAAGATCTTCCTCTAAAATCTCCCTCTATAAACTCAAACAGACAGTTCGTGGAAAGTTTTAGAAGTTTTATTTTTCAGACTCAGTTACAGCGCTGCGGGTCTCTCGCTCTCTCTCTCTCCAAATTTACTTTAACATCAACACTTACACATAAACGTTTACTAGATTATGGGTCCATCAATGTGGTCAACACACGTCTCTCACTCGTTTCCTCCGTGTTGTTGTCTGTTCTCACTAGTAGCTCTGAACGTCATGTCCGCCTAGCTAGCTTCTAAGCTAATTTTAACATTACCGCCAATGGAGAAATGCTAACCGCGATTAGCATTTAATACAACACAAATGTTATACTAAACACGCGAATAGAATATATCTACGTACATCTTTTCATGCTTCATAAATACATACTTACAGACTAAGGTCTCTCAAGGCTACCAAACGGAAGAAGTAAAACGTTAGTGCAGCGTGTCTTCTCATTAGAATCTAAAAACAACGAGCTGCTCCATAGGGCTGATGCCGGTCACGCCGCTCGCTAATCACTCCAATAACAGCTGCTTCCTCCACAGATATGCAGACTTTTACTGCACAACAGCTGCTAGCTGCTGCTAGCTGTTGTGCTAGCAGCAACATCATGTAGCTGTTGTGCTAGCAGCAACGCTTGCAATTAGTTATCCATGTTGAAATTAATCGCTGGTAGCCCAGTTTGTTTTCTTCCGGGTACGGGTCACGTGATAGTGAGTGTGACGAATCAGGGACTGAGACGTCATGGTTGCCAAGAACCAATCCAGTAGCGAACACGGGTGTGGGCGTAATTTTTTCTAAGCACATCCGTATCCGACCGTCCACACGCAAACGCAACCCCGGAGTTCTCAAATACCTCCAACCTCGGCGCAGTTTTCAGATTCCTCCGTTTAGGGTGCTCCAAAACTCCGGCGTAGTGTGGCCGCTCAGTGTAAACGTAGCAAATACGGAGTAAAAATGGAGTAATGTGGACAGGGCCTAAGATGGCTGTTTGATTGTGCTGTGTGGGTGTAGGTGTGTGATGCTCTCAGATCTCCGCGGTGTCAGCAGTAGAGGAGGGTAGAAGTCGACTTTGTGGCAGGCTGTCAAAAACAAGTCATATCTAAAATGTGACTCTCCTCTGAAGGTGTGATGTGTATATTTGTGTCAAACTACTTAAACTCCAAAAATTGTTCAGATTTTATATTAAATATACGTCACCAGCCCCAGTGAAAATTAACTTTAATTCACTGTGAGCCCGTTGTTATTTTAATCAGAACAAGGCAGTAAATATTTTGCTTTTCAATGTTACCATTTTTCAATTCCCACATTGCATTTCTGTCCCGCCCTCCAAATAAAACTGAAAGGTCAAGCTTGAAGGAAACGAATCAAAGTGCAGTCTCTGGAGGAGATGCAGACATTCTCATCCTCAGTTAGAGCAGAAGAGCAGCACGCTCACATGTTACCACACTGAATCTCTTTTCAGTGGTGCTACAACATTTTGATTCAAATCTTCCTCCTTACATGTGAGTCACAGAGATTAGGCCCTCAATGTCAACTGTGTGTTGCCCCTAACAGGGCAAGTTAGAGAGCTACTGTGACTGTGGAGCTTACTGGTAACATGATAGCTAGCTGGAAACTTGGTAGCACTAGCAAATAGGATTGAGCGGATGGATACTGTGGTATTGATACTCTAATACTCACAAGCTAGTCATTTGGTAGTGATTCCTTTCAAAAAATATGGATAGTCAAACAATGATTATACAAATGTCGGTAGCTGCATCACTTCCAAACGTTTTCACCACTTCTGTGTAATGTTAGTTGATTTTTGGGTTTACTTTTTAGTTTATTTTGAGTAGCAGGAGGAGCTACTCATTGCTCAGTTGCTTTAAGAAACAGTCTTGACAGTTTTGTCACACTTGTTTCAATCCTGGAGGCCAAAATCTTTGGCATACACCTTCACTTCGGCGCATAAAATGCTTAAGTAGCTACGACATAGAGTGGGGTCCTTGTTTGGTTTAGGTAAGTAAGGAAGTAAAGATATGTTGACAATGCTAAGGAACTGCAGCTAGAATCATATCTAACATGTATTGTCTCAGATTAACCGAGAAAGTTGAATAAAACTCGGGCAGAAATACTACCCACCATGGAGAGTTTCCTCTTTTTATACCTATGGCTTCCTTTAGTGTAATAGGGGTCCCCAAGTGGTCTGCTTCTTCCGAAGATGAAGATGGGAGGTTTAGGTTTCCGGTAAATTTCTGACTCTTCTAAATATCCAGAGTTACTTCTGAGAAATAGAGGTTAGAGAAAAACATTGTAGGGCCTGTGTTTATTTCCTTAGGACCTGTTATTAGTCCACGAGCAGAACCGATGTAATTCGTGAAAATGTTTAATTTTGTCTTAACCTCAAAGCGAGGAGGGGGCTATGCCCTGGGCTATTGAAATAGTAATTCCTCCTAGTCCTTCATATTAAGAATTCTGCTCGATGTCTGAATGATGAGTTCAGTTCCGAATGAATTGCATCAATGGTGACTTTTACATTATCAGTAAGAGACACTTGTTGTTTATACTCTAATTCAATACATTTGACCACCAGTTCACTTATTTGATCTAATCTGACCTTGCTCTGATGGGATGAGAAAGTGTTCCAGTATTCCTTATGAAACCCTTCATAGCACCCCAGGACATGCAAGGGTCATCAACAGAACCCATGTTTACTGGGACAAATTCATGCAACCCATCCTAAAATAATTGCCGACATCTCTTGTTGCTCAACAGAGCTATGTATAAACATTGCTTTTTTAGATGATTCTGAGGGTAATGTTAGTCTAATATGAAGGTCCTGCAATAGAAGACTGACCATCCACAGTGTGGGTGTGCAGGTAGCCTATTCATTTATGGTTTAGCCTATTTGTAGTAGAATAATCATCCATAAAGAAAATCTGTGTGCCACACACGCACAATAAAATCCCCACTTCCAGACATCTCTTTGCCATCCCTGGGCTACCCCAGTTAGACAATTCCTAAAACCGCCACTGTTTGCTCTCCGCCCTACTTGGTTTACAGCTCTTTTTACAAATATGACCACATTGAATGTATATAATATGCAATGATTGTATTTGATAGTTGTTAGAAATCAAATAAATATAAAAGGAAACATAACACACAAAATAAGTTCATTAAAAAAAAGGGTTGGTAGCACTTTATAATAACTACACACTATGAAGCATTAGTTAAGTATGAGTAAACACTTAATTCATCATTTATAAAGCATTATTCCTACATTAATAATTCATTAATATGCAGTTCATAACAGTTGTAAATGTTTTATTCTTGATTAATAAGCCCGTCTATTATGTGCTTCATTATTGTGTTTTCATACTTTATAAATGATGGATTCCCCATTTGTAAATGAAGTATTATATATTTTACAAACCAAGTATTAAGGAGTTGTAGATGATTAATAAGATAATTTATAAAGTGTTAGTAAATGATTAATAACTTATTTAGATGTACATTATTCATGCATTAATATTAGTGCTGGGCAACGATTAAAATATTTAATCGCGATTAATCGCATTGTTATGGCAAAGTTCAATAATGAATTCAAAAGTAGTGTATTGCGCACTTTTATTTTAAAAGTACTGCTATATGAACAAAAGGGCAATAACATTTGGTTCACGAGATGCAGGTAGCATGTTTTATACTTAATGTGAATATAATTCATACTTGGTTGGCATCTTATTCTGAAAACCGGATGTTCGTCTGAAGAAACCGGAAGTTGTCTCACGTTAATCTTTCCGCTAACTTTCAAAGTCCTTCCCTCGCTCCCGATCTGTGCCGTTTAAATGCGTTTACCGTGAATTTCAGCATATAGGTGGACTACAATTACTGACTATAGGATGTTTGCTGGCTTTTATCCCACTGTTCTTGTCATCCTCTTGTTGTCATGTATATGTATTGTCTCTTGTCTTTCAATTAAAAAAAAAAAAATTTATAATAAATTTAAAAAATGCGTTAACGCGCGATAAATTTAATTGTCGGCGTTAATTAATGAACGCGGTAACGCGAAATTAACGCGTTAACTTGCCCAGCACTAATTAATATATATAATGGTTAGGGACTATGTTAATATATGCTTTATAAATGCATATTAATACTGCAATTCATGATTAATTCATGATTTATTAGGGTAGTTACTACTCGTTAGTAAAGTGTTTTATGTGACCTCATCTAAAGTGAGGACTATTTATGCCTTATAAAGCAGTTATTAAGTATTTTGTGTGACCTCATCTAAAGTGAGGACTATTTATGCCTTATAAAGCAGTTATTAAGTATTTTGTGTGACCTCATCTAAAGTGAGGACTATCTATGGCTTACAAAGCATTTATAAATGACATTGAAAGGCCAGCAGTGCCTCAAAACACATTTTTGAACAGAACAGGCAAACAGACACAACACAAAGTGATCAAAAACATATTAATATTTATTGCAAGATGCAAACAATATACTGTTAAATACAAACCTCTCATCCATTAACCAGGAGCTTTGCATATTAGTTTACATTTACTTATTTAATTAATCATTTCATACCAAGCATATCGATCTCATTCACATCCACTCCACATATAACAGCTAGTTAGCCATCTGTCACCTGGATTGCTCTATTTACAACGGAGGTGACGCGTTAGCGTGCGCCTGTCTCAGGACCTCTAGTGTTAGCTGGAAGGTTAGCTGCATACTCATCCTCCATAATATGTAACGTTACGTGCCAGCAAACTAAGAAACAAACAGACAGGCATTGGAGGCCCGTCAGCAGTCATTCTTTCTGGCCCAGGTCTGCGCGCCCTTCCAACTTAGGTCGGAGTTTTCCATCGCGTAAGTGCACTTCCGTATCAGTTCGGGAGCGAAACGTTTGTCCCACGTTGATAACGTAAGAAGCGGCCTTTTCCTGTGTAACGTTACGTGCCAGCAAAATAAGAAACAAACAGACTGCCATTGGAGGCCCGTCAGCAGTCATTATTTCTGGCCCGGGTCCATCGCGTAAGTGCACTTCTGTACCAGTTCCTGGGCGAAACGTTTGTCCCACGCTGATGACGTATGAAGCGGTCTTTTCCTTTGTCCGCCTCACAAGCGGATGTGAATGAGATCGATATGCTTGGTATGACATGAATAATTAAATAAGTAAATGTAAACTAATATGCAAAGCTCCTGGTTAATGGATGAGAGGTTTGTATTTAACAGTATATTGTTTGCATCTTGCAATAAATATTAATATGTTTTTGATCACTTTGTGTTGTGTCTGTTTGCCTGTTCTGTTCAAAAACTATGTGTTTTGAGGCACTGCTGGCCTTTCAAAGTCATTCATAAATGCTTTGTAAGGCATAGATAGTCCTCACTTTAGATGAGGTCACACAAAATACTTAATAACTGCTTTATAAGGCATAAATAGTCCTCACTTTAGATGAGGTCACATAAAACACTTTACTAACGAGTAGTAACTATCTTAATAAATCATGAATTAATCATGAATTTCAGTATTAATATGCATTTATAAAGCATATATTAACATAGTCCCTAACCATTATATATATTAATGCATGAATAATGTGCATCTAAATAAGGTATTAATCATTTCCTAACACTTTATAAATTATCTTATTAATCATCTACAACTCCGTATAATACTTAATTTACAAATGGGGAATCCATCATTTATAAAGTATGAAAACACAATAATGAAGCACATAATAGACGGGCTTATTAATCAAGAATAAAACATTTATAACTGTTGTTATGAACTGCATACTAATGAATTATTAATGTAGGAACAATGCTTTATAAATGATGAATTAAGTGTTTACTCATACTTAACTAATGCTTCATAGTGTGTAGTTATTATAAAGTGCTACCAAAGGTTTTTGAATCAATTCAATCAGTTAGTGTATGAGCACAGTCACTTAGTACACATTTTATGTAAAATATCATTGTTTCTGTATATACATAGAAAGATATATGTTGTAATGGCACCAGGGCAGGCTATTGCAGTGCAATTTAACAGGCAAAAATAGAATGCTCAACAGAAGTGGCAGCTGTGTTCTCCAGTCAGTAGGGTTTTCACTGGTAACCCAAGTAAAAATCAAAGTCCAAGAACAAACTTAAAGCGTCCTGGAGGAGAAAAGGGTTCTTTAAAACTCAATAGAATTCCAAAAAATGCTCAACATCAATTGTTTCACTTTAAGGTGTCTTTTCCTTCTTGAACAGGTCTTAGCCCACACGATATCATGCATAAGAGGAGAAAATCCAAACATTGGTGTACGTAGATCTTGTCCAGGTTTGTCTCCAACAACGTTGTTTGTTTTTGTTGTCATTCCTGTTTTCATTTTTAACTTTATGGTGTTTTATTCTTCTATTATGAAGCGCTCTGTGATGTTTGCTCTTGAAAGGTGTGTAAATGAACTCACTTACTTTCTCACTGTGACAACATTTTCATGACTCTAGCCAACCCATAGATTTGTTACATTCATCTGTTCGGTGTTCTTGCTGTATTACTATCATGTCATTTCAGATCCTGCCACTTCCACCTCCCTCACATCTCCACACCTTCACCTTGTTCCTTCATCAGCCACTCACTGGCCCTGCCAGATGGTTTACTGTGCATTACCTCGCTTTCTAGCCTTGTGCTTGTTATAGGCCTTTCTCATCTCCCACTTTGTACATCCTCCATCCCTTTCCTTTAATTGTGCCATACCTCAATGAGGTATGGCACAGCTGGACAATGTTTTGTCATGCTGCTGTATGATCTCTGTCAAATGAGTATGACTGTATTCATGACAACTTATATTTTACTTATCTTTATTATTCATTCAATTTACAATGAGGCATTATGTGACAAAAATGTATGTGTTTTTTAATTTGAACAATTTGCTGTCAACATTTGTTTGCACGATTGTAGGAGCTGAATTGAATGTAGTCACTATAATATCAGGTGAAATGCTATCAAAGAATGTGATTAGAACATATCCTTGAGAAGCGCTAAACAAACTGAAGGGCAGAAAGTTTGATCGCTCATCTGATCATCTTAAATAAATATAATTATTATTATAATAATAATATAATACAAAAGAAACAGTTACATTTGTAGAGTCCCACCATGGTTTAAGATTATTCCAGTTGTGTGCAACGCCTTGTGGTGGCGGGCGTGGGTGGCTCAGCTGTGGAGGGGACGGAGTGTGGAAGTGGTTCAGGGAACGGTGCCGGGAAGAGACTTAATTAGGCGCAGCTGAAACTGATCCTGATTGTCTCACTCTCGGCTGTATTTAATCACCAGTAGCGACGGAGGTGAGGGACAGCTCGGGACGAGGGACAGTGATACACTTGGACGGACAGGACGGGAGATCACTGCAAACTCCCGCGGCGTGTGCTCGGAGGCAAGGCAGGAGAGCACACGGCCAAGCCAGTCAGATTATATGACAATAAAGAACATTTGAAACCGTCATTCAACCGTGTGCTGGCATCCTTGTGCTCACCAGACCCACCGGGTAGCAGAGAACCTGTTACACGCCTCTTTTATTTGTTTACAGGCAAAGGATACACCAGTGTTTTCTTGCTTACAGCGCCTCCGGCAAGCCTCCTTGATCCCTGAGATGCATTTTAGGAATTGGGGAGTCCTTCAAGATCGATTCCCTTGCCTGCCCCCATCAGATTTCTTTGCCTGTGCTGGTGTTGGGGCCTGCCTGCTTTTTTGATGTAAACTGACCTGTGTTCTGACATTGATTGCTCTTTGTGTCATGCTTTTGGCTTCTAGTCTGCCATTTATCCAGACACATTACATGAAACTGTGAGCAAACAACTACAGAAAGGACTGTAATTCAAATTTAGGTCAAAGCAGGAAGTCGATCTGTAAACTGAGATGGTTGGGATGTTCACAATGTGTGTTGACAGTTTGAGTAATAATTGTCTCTTCCAAAGGCTTTCTGGCATTGTCATTTTTAGCATTTCAGCAATAACTAATATGTTCTCTCAGAAATCAACTTGGTGAGTACAATGTGATTATGACCAATAGTAATGATGGCCAGAGAAGAATAAGAATTGGGTTGTATGAATATTATTCATAATGTTGTAGACTATGTATTTTAATAATATCTTTTAGCATTTTTGGACAGTTTAATTTGGAGACTCTAAAGATTAGATAAAGAAGATAGCTTGTGATATGAAGTATTTTGCTGTGTCATCACTTCTCCTTCTCTTCTTAGACTGAAAACCCACCAAACCAGCATCTGAATTTCTTCCATTTAGACTCTGACAGAAGTTTGCAATGCGTGTCCTGAGCAGCCCTCCTGCAGGCTGTCAGCCTCCGACATCACACAGCATGCAAAACTGAAATACACATCCGTTCTTCAACGAGAGATGAAGAACGATGAGATGAAAACACAGAGAGACGGGCTGAAATGGACTGAGGCAACAGCGTGTCTGAGAACACTCTGATCTTGATGCCGAGTCCAAATCAGAAAGCACAAAAGATTTTCCACATCACCTTTGAAATACTTTAGAGAAAAGCTGAGCTCAAACTGTATGAAGCCATACAGAGGTACATCAACTTCTCCAGGCCACCATTACACTGCTGTCAGGTGAAAAACCTCATATCTCACAAACCTTGTTTAAGCTGGAGGCCAGTGAATTTACCATATTAATATTACCAATTCATGTTGAAAGGGTTTCACAGTGAGCCTCGCGGAATGGAAAATGCTTTCAACTCCTGGAGGAACATTTAATCCTTAGTCAGTTTGAGAGTATGTAATATACATGGAGATACAAGGTTGTTGCCAGACAGTGAGGATTTGACCTCTTTTACAGCACCTTTTTATGGACCTGCCAATGAAAGATATGTGAGTATTCAAGCTTTATTCTCATTTATTCCTACAGACCCAGTTGCATTTTTTACACTGTGACACTGAGCAAATGTAGTCAATAAATAACTTCATCTCCCTCTTAATAAAAGATACAGTAGGCAGTGCAAGGTGGTGTGTGTGTGCGCGCATGTGTGTGCGCGCTTCAACTAAGCTGATATTCGGCTATTGATTCATGACTGGAGCATCTATCCTGTGTAACAGCAGAATGTTGCCTGGACACTGGGCCGATAGAAACAGCCTCCAAATGCTTAACTATCAGCTTGATTGTTGCATGTCTGTGCGTGTGTGTGTGAATGCATGCATACAGTGTATCCAAGTTGGATCTGTTTGGTGTTCGCTCGGCTGTGTGTGCCAGTATATATATGTGTGTGTTTCTACAATCAGTATTTCTTCCCCTCTGCTGCTCCCGTGATGCAGCTGATAATAAAGATTGAGGTTACCACCGCACACTGTGAGTGTGTGGGTGTAAACAGACGGTGGTTATCCCTCGCTGCACACCGCAGTGATTTGTTTGTATGTATTACATGTCAGGTTTGATGTATGTTATTAAAGTAGGGCCCCTGCAGCCGGCAAGGCCATTATGAAATATAAAGTACACACACACATATACAGCATAAGCTAGAATCACAGTGACACACACTTCATCCCTCCTGGCAATTCAAAAGTTGACACAGCTGACAACTAATATCAACTAATGTATTAGCAGTTACTGGAACTGTTCTGACCTTTGCAATCTCGCTCTCACTCTCTCCTTCTCCACTATTTTTTGTAACATATGAGGCAGGGCATGTTAGGTGTGAACCTATATCTCGGTCTCGACGCTGATATACAGACAGACACAAGCTTGAGCTGGGAGGAATAAACTACAACAGTAGAGTTAATACATCCACTGTATATAAGAAGTGGACATAGTCACCATGGCATCATCCATTGGTTTGTAAACTACATCTTGGTTGTCTTCAACCAGAAGCGATACGAGAGGGTGGAGCTAGGTACAATCAAATGATAAATAAGAATGTTTTACGAGACCAAAAAGGTTACAATTAACTTTCATGAACTGAAAATACCCTGTGAAGAGGATTCAAGATCTAACCTGTCAATCACTAGGTAGCCCCGCCCTAAAGCATACTCTGCTTTATGGTCTGTTTGACTCTAAATGGATCATAATTTACTAAATGAACATCATGCTGTATTGAAGAAGACTTGAAACTAGAGATTGAGACCATAAACTCATGTTTACAATGTTTACTGAGGTAATAAATCAAGAGAGAAGTAGAGTCATTTTCTCATAGACTTCTATACAACCAGAGGAGTCGCCCCCTGCTTGTCATTAGAAATAATACAAGTTTGGCTTTACTTTTTGGAACCAGAGATTGCCAGAGATTGGAGGCTGGGGTGGAGGAGGCAAAGCTTTGCCAGCAGTACGGTCTGTAACAGCGTAGGTGTAGAATGAATGAGTGAGGAGGGAGTCATATTTAAATAAACCTCCTTGAAGTGAGAGTGGCCTGTGATTGGTGTGTAGCCGATTGGAAGCTATGATTCAATCGGCTGGCTGTCAGCTGGTTACAGCTGGGGGCGTATGACTTCCGTGTCCTGCACGAACTAACGCAATGCTTCATATGGCGACGCAACTGCGCTTAAACAGAATGGATGGACAGGACACTAATATTGGGGTTATTATTCTCTCCAGTTCTGCAATGAAGTGAATCTTCCCCAGCAGACGATAGATTAGCTCTTAGCAGAGATCCAGGCCCTGTTACAGAAACAAACTGATGACAGGAAGGGTTTCAAGCCACGTACTTCCTAGTTTCCAAGAAGGCGGGAAAGTTCGGACCTATTTACAATCTCCGATCCTAAACCGATGCATTGCCCGCATACTAAGGAATTTGTGAGTATATATTTGGTGTTTGTTTCAACTTCTACCGATTTGATCAAAATTGTCACTACTAAAAAATTTAATAATTACATGATGTCTGCAATGATAGCGCCCTATATTGGTGTTTTTGTAAAATCCCACTGATGATGTCTGTAATGTAATTTCATGCAGTTTGTGCATTGCAAATGTAGTTTGTTTTAAGGTGCCCTATGAATCAAACTCTTTTTTGATCTGTGCTTTGTTTTGTTCATTGAGGGACATTCTTTTTCTTTTTGAGAGTTTTTACATTGCCTGTGATTGTGCATAAGATCCACATCAGTCTCTCTGGTTTGTGTGCTGAGGCTGAGATCTGGGTGGCTCAGCAGGCATGTTCACCTCGCCTGAGGGTGGATGATCCCAGCAATCTAGATCTTCCTCTGTGGATCAGTCCGAAAGCTCCCACTCAAAAGATCAAATATCCTCTTGGATTCTGCTTATCCCAGTCTAGCACAGCGAAAACACCCAGACCATGCGGCTGTCGCATTTACTGTTGTTCTAAAGGTGATCACGCGGGTAAATTCATGAGTGCCCATTCACTTGTTCATAATCTTTAGCAAGGTAGTTTGTAAAACAATGACAGTGAAACAGGAGAACATTTTGGAATTTCAGGAATCAAAATCAAGGAACTCTCACAATCCAGCCAGTCAAGACATATGGCCGCCCACCTAGAGCCCACTTCTGATTGAGGTTTCTGTACAACAATGAGGGGTTATGTGCAATCCCCCAGGAATAGTGCCAGGCTTTGAAGCAAATTTTACATAGATATAATTAGATAGATTGATTAGGATTTTAAAAAAGACCACAATATGTTCATTTAGTTAGAATAGTAGATATACAGTATATCTACTATTACTTCTTCCAGTGATACTGTTTTCTTGTTCCAAATTCATTCCTCTTATGGTTCATCCGTATTTGTAACAGACTTCCAAACTTTTAAATCCATGTATCATAATAAAGTGTGAAGTCATTTGCCCTCAAGCTGACAGGCTCTTGAGATTTCCCACTCAACATCCATCTTTTGATGCTATTTCAATGACACAAAAGTGGACGTCAATATTGTAGGGTGATGATTCTGAAATGTCATCCAGAACCCTCTTGAGTTCCATGCTTTTTCTTATGTAAATGAGACATTCTGGTGATTTTCTTATAATCTAATGATAGCAGGACATCTTGTCTTTAGCCTCGGGTAAGTAAAAACACAATGATATATTGTCTTTTCCTGGCTCAGCCTCATCAACTCTCCCAGTGCCTTGTGGGAATTGGTGTCCAAACAACACTCATCACTGTCATGTGTGAGTTATACTGTATGTATGACTAATGCGTTGGAGACAGACTTATTTGTGTGTAATCTCTACTAAAGGGCATGACTGCAGTGTGTTGTAAGTCATTAGTTAGAATAACAGATGGAGGTAATGTACAGTGAGAGTATTATGGAGGCCTTCATTACTCACAAAAAGCAGATTAATGCCACTGTGTTGGTAGGCTTAATGAACAGTGGGTGGAGAGGCGTTTCAATCCTAAAACAACGAGATTCTGCCTGAGGAGCTAGAATGAATTAACCAAGGAAGGGAGGGAGGAAGATGCCAAAACCCTGATTTCTTTCAGAAACATATCATTGAAGGTGTGGGGGCCTCCCACAATTTCTAAGCCAAAAAGTTCCTCAAAGCTTATTTTTTTTAACTTTCAGCTCAGCCCATTCTCTATGCCTGCCATTGATTTTTAAACCAATTAAATTGAGACAAGAGTGAGGAGCGCCGTTCAGGGCTGAGAAATGACAGCAGTCATTGGGCAAATAGTCAAATCTGTGGATCACATCAAAACTTGATCAAACGTGTCTGATGTCTTGGCTGCAGTGCATAAGTCACTGTGGGAATCCAATCAGCCAAACAGAATAAGCTTGGTGGGATTTTTTTCTTCGAGTTCGATGGCCTCAGAGCAGCACACTTACAAGCAGCAGCCCACACAGTGAAACTGATACAGACTGAGAAAACATCTGCACATTGTTCATCATAACACAGCAAATTCCCCACGCAATATGTTGAAAGCAAAGCAGGCCCTGTTCCCTCCTGCTTGCTCAAATAATTGTCTCTCATTTCCGCCTGCAGTTGCCATGGTGATACAGATGTACTTTTATGAGAAGAGAAATATCAGAAGATTTGATGAGTTTCTCCTCAAAGCTTTTATTTATTTATTTGAGTTTATGCATTTTTTTTCTCCTTTTCATGTTTTATTTACAAACAAGCTGAAATATTACACACAAAAGAAAATAAACAAACAATAAGGATGGAGTAGAGGACGAAGGCCTTCATACAGAACAGCTGATAATACTGGGGGTGTGAATCTTTCGGTATATTTAGATTGTTATGGCATACAAGCAGAGTAAAGTGTGGATAAGATTATGGAGTTTTATATCTGAAGAAGTTATATCAACTGATAGCAAGAATTTAAACACACAAAGGCAAACTGTCTATTTATCCTAAACGTTTTGTTCTTTTGAAGTTTTGCAATGATTAAGAATCTTATAAGATAAACATCTTGATTCTTACATGATAATAAAGTGAAGACTATGTTACATCATGTGTTTTCATGAAGTTCCTAACCATGTTCTAGTGGCCACTCAGGTCTCGATCAAAGTCTTTAAGAAGGGCTAATCTCTCCCTGTGTTTTTTACTGAGACATCCCAGCATGAAAGGATGGTTCGTACAAAATAAGTCTGGCCCAGTTAACATAAAGCAGGACACACTTGGACAGTAGCCATTTCTTTAAAACTGAACTTGGACCAAACTCTGGAAATTATGGGTACTACCATAATGGATGTAACTTATGCTGTGTTTTCACCAAACGTAAAGCGAATTTTCATAAAGAATTTTGCTGTGATTAACTGCAATAAATGGATAAAAAGGGATGCCGAAATAACTACATAATGATGCCGATTTGTAAAAAGTCTGAATTCATGTTTTGTTAGTTCTCTCCACGAGATGACAAGCAAATACCTTTTAAAATACTTGTTTTCTGTATGGAGTTTGGATCGATCTGTGCTGCTAACACTGTAGCAGCTCCATCAACACTCACAATAACGTCATAAAGGCATAAATACGGCAGCAGCGTTCATTTCATTGTTTGTACATATGGTTTAACAATCACTATGTAACACCTCGATAACAATAGGCCGAATCAAAAAGGCAGATTTTACTTATATAAATGAACAATTCACAAACAAACATTGATGAGTACATAATGACTCAACATGGTCTTATTTAGAAGTTCCTCTAGTTCTAATTCTTATTCTAATATATTTTTGAAGAAGACAATCATTGAACGTATTCAACCATCTTTTGGCAACTTGGCAAATTAATTTGGTTATTGAACACAACAGCATATGGTCTGAAGCGCTGGAAAAAGATAGAAGGGGAACTCTGAATTTAGAGTGTGTTAAATCACCACACTCAAGTTATTTACTACCAAGAGTAAGATGAGGAGAACCATATGTAAGGGGATTAGCCTAGCTTAGCATAAAGACTGCAAGCAGGGGTAAAGCTAGCCAGCCTCTGTCTAAAGTTGTAAAATACAAATAAAACAACACCTCCAAAGCTCACTAATTAACATCTTATATTTCATGTATTTTAACCTACTCCTATTTCAACAGACAGAAATAGAAAAACTAAATTCGCAATTCATGTGCCATGCATTATTTTGTACTGTTATTTATATATTATTTGAATTCGCACCGATTTATTAGGCTATACCTAAAATCAGGCATGTCATGGCTTCTCCAGCCATGACCGCTCGGTCGGTTCAACCTGCTGGTCCAGACTGAAATATCACTGCAACTGTTGGATGGATTGACATTTGGTACAAACATTCAGTTTCCAGATGATGAATCTTAATGACTTTCCCACCAACAGGTTGATGATTGTGGTTCAGATTACAATGTCTGAACACCTGGATTGCCATCGCATTTGGTACATGTGGACATACATACGTCATCAAATGTAATACATTCAATCGTCTGACTCACAGGGTCCAGTTAAAATTTATATTTGAACTTCGGCTATACAAGTTATGAAGCCATTAAAGCAATAGCTCAGTGTGGTGAGTGCGCATTGCAAGTGTGCAGTCAAGCAAAAGAGAGCGAGGGTGATGGTGAGGTTGTGCCCAGAGCAGGCAAGTGTTGGGATCAGAGCGGAGAAAGGTTGGCAGTAAGATGTGAACATTGTAAAGTGAGTTCCTGTGTTTTGCTTGGAAACTGTTGAGTAAAGTAAAAGGGGTTTACACTCTAGAGCAGTGGTTCTCAACCTTTTTTCAGTGAAATATTTTTTCAGCCAAGTACCCCCTAACCAGCGCAAAGCATTTTTGGTCGAAAATAAGATGTAATACACAGTGCTGTGCCATCAGTGTCTCACTTATTAAACTGTCAACACTGAAGATCGCATTGTGATTACAGTGCTTTTTCATTTACATTTTAGTGAGAAACGTGTGCTTGTGCTTCACTGAGGATCTTTGTCAGTCTTGGTGGCAGGGAGGCAACTGCTGTGATCAAGCTCTTCTCCAGGCACAGTCTGTTTATTTGCTTTGTTTTGATCACAGTCATTGCAGAGAAGGAGGCCTCACATAAATATGTGGAGGCAAAGGGTAGTAGCTGCTCCAAAGCTTTCTGTCCCAGGTCAGGGTGCTCCTGCTTCACACACACAAAACTGTGTGAGTGTGGATGTGGCAAACTTCATCTGGAGGCCACGGTCAGATGACACTTCCAGGAGTTTTTCCTGATAAGTGACAGGTAGCTTGCTTCCGTTTTTTCTTCGGACAAGAGAAATGGGTTTCTCACCCAATCCAGCTGTGCAGATTTCTCCTCCATGTCAGGAAAGTAGGAATGAAAATCAAGTTGGTCAAATGTCCCACAATGACCGACTTGACTGGAGTTCTGTCCACATTCTCACAGGTGGCGTGTGCCAGGTTGGGTCAAACCATCCTGGTATGGGGGAGACTCTGGGTTTTAGGATAATAAAATTGAATAGCCTATTGAATATAAAATTCAGTTTATGAATTTACACTTTTATTTTATTGAATATTTATTAAATAACTATTTTTAAAGGATTTTTGAATCTATGCTAATTTGAAATATAATTTATAAAAATATCACGTACCCCTGGAGTGCCTTCACGTACCCCCATTTGAGAACCACTAGTCTAGAAGCTGAAAGGAGAAACGGTTATTTGGTTTATGACCAAATATAGCTGCAAAGAATTACATTCAGCCTCAGTACTTTCTATTTCATGCAAATAAGCTAACCAGCAAGCAACCATTAGCAAGCATGCTAATATGCTATCTAAGATAGTGAACATGTCCTTATTGTGATTCGAGAGCCTGCCTCCAGAGAAAGATGGAATACAAACATCTGATGCTTTGGATCAGAATCAGAAACAATTTACTACATAATTTGTTTGCACATACAAGGAGTCAGGGTCTTTATTGCCCTCCTCAGGCTCCGGGAGGCAAACAAGTCGTAGAGGTACGGCAGATTGCAGCCAGTCACCTTCTCAGCAGAACAAATGATGCGCTGCAGTCTGCCATTGTTCTTGTCCTTGGCTGCAGCGTACCAGATGCTGATGGAGGAGCAGAGGATGGACTCAACGATGGCAGTGTTGAAGTGCGCCATCATTGTCTTTGGCAGGTTGAACTTCTTCAGCTGCCTCAGGAAGTACATCCTCTGCTGAATCTTCTTGATGATGGAGCTGATGTTCAGCTGCCACTTGAGGTCCTCGGTGATGATGTTTCCCATTAAATTGAAGAACTCCACGGTTTTGACTGGGGAGTCACATAGGGTGATGGAGGCGGGTGGGGCTGTTTTCTTCTGGAATAGAGTGTGGATACCAGACCCGTGCGGGGAGGGACCCAGGACCAACAGCAGGTTTTAGTTTTTTTCTGTCAAAGCAACATCCCCACCGTTTTCACCCCGGACCAATATGCATGTCTGAGTAAGGAGACCCAGATATCCTGACTTTAAATCCCTAGTGTAGTATGCTTCAAGGTCCAAAAGCATTGGATCATACATTTACCATAATACAACTCAGTAGCGTCTGTCACCAGATGCTCTCTATTGGGTAAATGGCTGTGTCTTTCAAACTCCAGCCCCCCAATTTGTAAAACAAACAACATTTGGTCTCAAACCCATCGTGCGATCACCCTGATGACCCCTGATCATCGGGCTATATTTTCTCAGAGCACCTCCAGAGCCACAGAATACATTATAGAACTATTTTTCACAGGCTGAATACTACTCATGGTTAGAAAGTGTCAAATCAGTGGGGTGAAGTTTTCACACAAATTGTGTATGTTTTTTTGTTTTAAAAATTTTCACCCATTTTTAAATATTCAAAATGTTAATTGAATATTCTTCTTCTTCTATTAAAAGAAAAACACATTTTGCCTATTTGTGTATTACTAAGTGGATGTTTTTGTAATTTTCTGTTTTCCTGTGTGCATGTGTTCATCGAGCAGTAATGATTGCAGACTCTCTGGAGTTGGGCTGTGGTCACTTTGAATTAGGGGCTTTGTCTCATCAGCCCTCCTCACTACCTGACTCCTGTACTGCTCACTAGACCTGAGTCACACACACGCAAACACACACTCAGCGCTGTGTATGTGTGTGTGTCAGTCAGCCGATCTGACAGCAGCAGCCTCTGGGCAATGAGGCCCATTGATTCATCTCTGCTCAGAAGAAGGTAGTAAAACACAAACACACACACACACAGAGACACGTTCTTGTCACATCCATTTGGGCCATGAGTAACCCTGAGGGTAGACCTTTCATACCTGGGGGGGGGGGGGGGGGGGTTTGCTGCTTCCTGTAAATGGGGATGACCCTGGAACCTCAAGGTCCACCACACACACACAGACATGCCCCATTAGTCACAGTTTGCCCCTCTCTTCTCACTGAGTTGACTCACAGCCCCTGTGTAGTAAACTCACACATACACACACTAATGAAAAACATCATTCTTTATAGTTTTGACCTACGCACTAACCTTTAGTCAATTTCCTTTTAGGTGACCTTTGACCCTGCCCTAAGGCTCATTTCCAATAAATACCTCACACAGACTTTGAGGCACATTCACCCTAAATCCATGAGGGTCGCTTTTCTGCAGACTTTGCCGAACAGGAATTACCCACAATTCATAGTATGGTACTGGTGGCGCGTGCAGATCCTCCCATAGACGTTGCTACATTCATGACAAATATATACTCATTAACATCAGAAAAGAAATCACAAGGATTGGATAAAGCTCAGCAGATCTTGAGACGATCTTCCAACCACTCAGCCAGACCGGCCAAAGAAAAACACCATCAAAAGCCATGTGATGGACCCAGGAAGAGAGGGAGGAGAGCCCTGATGAGAGCTAAACAGGACCTAAGGTTATTCCTCCAACCAGCCTGCTCCAAGCTTATGTTTGTTCGCTGGAAATTTAGATGGATGGAATAAGACTCATAATATAATTGATCTGGACAATACACATTATGTGGACAAAATCACCAATACAATTCAAACTTCATGTGACACAGAATGCAGCCTGCAGAAGAAAAATGTAGACAAAAGTTTATTTTAAGTATGTATTTTTCCCACGACACAATTTCTCACACATTTCTACTTGCCAACAATGAAACATCCCCCAAAGGCTCTCTTGCAAATTATACTGCAGTTTACAAATTTACAAAAGAGAAATGATATCAAAGACCATGTATTTATTTTCCTTCAAACTTTGTCACAAGAAAACAAAGATGAATGGTGTATAGGAGTGCGAGTGTTGCTCCATACCATGTATCAGGAGACCAGTGTTTGTTCAGGTAAAGAGTGGATTTTAGTCATTCAGTATAATCCAAGTGGGGATCTATGGAGCCAAATTCAGGTCAATAGTTTTGATCATTTGAAAAAAAAAATTTGAACCTGAAAGTTCAAGTTGTGGTCTTGTACATTGAAAAATACAGCAATGTATTAAAAATAAGTGAATGAAACGTTTTTTGGGTTGAATATCATTTTGATTCAGTTCTGGAATACATTTTTCACGATATATACATTTTTCACTACATATATACACACGCACACACACACACACACACACATATATACATATATATATATATACACATACATACATACATATACACATATATACATACATATACACATATATATATACATACATACATATACAGTTGTGTGAAAAAGTGTTTGCCCCCTTCCTGATTTCTTATTTTTGTGCTGGTCATATAATTAGAATATCATCAAAAAGTTGATTTATTTCACTAATTCCATTCAAAAAGTGAAACTTGTCTATTATATTCATTCATTACACACAGACTGATATATTTCAAATGTTTATTTCTTTTAATTTTGATGATTATAACTGACAACTAAGGAAAATCCCAAATTCAGTTTCTCAGAAAATTAGAATATTACTTGAGACCAATACAAAGAAAGGATTTTTAGAAATCTTGGCCAACTGACAAGTATGAACATGAAAAGTATGAGCATGTACAGCACTCAATACTTAGTTGGGGCTTCATCTACACACACACATACGTATATATACATATATACACACACACATATATATATACATATATACACACACATATATATACATATATACACACACACATATATATACATATATACACACACACATATATATACATATATTGCTGTATTTTTCAATGTTCAAGACCACAACTTGGACTTTCAGGTTCAATTTTTTTTTTCAAATGATCAAAACTATTGACCTGGATTTGGCTCCATAGGGATTGTCTTTTCTGCTTTAGAGCACAAAGTGTAAAACCAAATTCTACACATGAAGTCCTCAGGTCTGCATGTTGGTTCTAAGAGTGGCTGTAGGTGAATCCGTCACTACACTGAGTATGTCAATGCCCATTTCCATGAGTTAAACTGTACATGCTGACGAAGCAAATAAGTTGACAATATTGTGATAGAAATACCCTTATAGAACAACTCCTGCTCAACATCAAAGTGAAAAATGTTTCTTATGATTTAAAAACAATAGGCAAGAACAGAGGCCTGTACTATGAAGCAGGATTTGTGGTTAGCGAGGTAACTTCAGGTTTAGGGTAGATCTCTTATCTCCAACAGAGGTTATGTTGGAGATAAGAGATCTACCCTTGTATAAGCTCTGCTTACTGACCAATCAAAGTTTCATACGTAGATCGGAAATTAATATTACACAATTACGAAGAAGTTAAAGTCATAATCCAGACTAATAGCAACACAGTTCAAACAGCCAGCAAAAAAAGACAGCTGGAATCGTCTGTCTACTGTCTGAATGGATCATTTAACAGATTTATAATACTACTGCTTCATCTAAAGCACGATCGATCTGACTATAATTACACATGAATGATGTTTTTATATTCATCTTCTATTTGCTCCCAGTCCATTTCACACCGCCAGAGTTCCAGCTGAAAGAATAAGGCTAAAATATTGTCATCAGAATACATCCAATTAACACAGTAACTGAACGGAATACACATGAAATTATAGTCAGCTCTTCTCGTGCTGTTAATTTACACATTCACACAATAGGTTCTTACCAGCTGTGCTTTCTGCATTTGGCAGTTTACAATATGTTACTTTCAGCCTGAATTTAGTGATTAACTTTTTTCTAATTTGATAGTTTTCTCTTTATGTGAACACACTCATAACCAGACTGAGAAACCCTTGTTGACGTACTGAGTTGATAACCAGCGTTTAGGGTTAGTTCAACTGGATAACCTAAAGATACCCTGGGCATTTGTTGAACTGGCTTCATGGAACAGACCTCAGGACCATCGTATACAGAAACCACTTATATGAAGAGATGTGTTCCTCTGTGGCACATGTTAATCATTTAAAATTCCTCTATTCCAAATGTTCTCTTAGTTAGGAATGGAAATGATGAGTTTTGTACGAATTGTCCGCATTTCTCAAAACTATTTGTTTTTCAAGCTCCCCTGTGGAGTTTTCCTATAAATAAAGTTTCTGTCTACATTCATAGTTTCTCACCAAAACACATGTGTGTTGATCCCTGTGGTTACAACATGTCCAAACTTTCTGTTTTCACCTCGGTATCCTCAGTGGCATCTATGCTGAAACAACATGATAAAGAATATTCATGATTCTGTCAAACAGTGAAATAAGATGATTTTAACAACATTAAAGCTACTTCAGAATGTTAAAAATGGAAAACTGTATGATACCGGGATAATAGTCAATGTAATGGAGTTGGTACATTTTGTCCGTACTTTACTGTCTACTGTATCTTAATCACCACAGAGACAACTAACTGGGATACAATGTGTCCTGTTAGAGAGAGATAGGAAGAGAATGAGGATAAACTATTATAATATATCAATATCCCCTCCAGCCTCTTCCTCTCTCTCGCTTTCTCCCTCTCTGTGTTTTCGACCTTGATTTCAAAGAAGAATCCATCTCTCAGACATTTACTAACCTTGGGTTGCTAGAAGAATGGGAGCCGTTTCTGCCATTAAAAAACCTGCACTGTTGAATCTATAAAACGTTCTTCTATCGTCTGATGGAGTGACGCTTCCTGTTTCTGAATGAATGCAGGTCAGGAAAACATTTTCATTTTATTCTATTGCTAATCTGAAAACATTTTGATAGTGAACATGTTTCTCATTTCCTCTTCCTCGTTGTTACAAGCAAATAAAAGTTTCTAAATTGTTTGCAAAAAATCAATAATATCTCTTTTTGGAGTGTTCATGTATCATTTTTTGTGCACTGCTTCTCTTTGTTTGGTACTGTTCTGTGCTTTTAACAGTCATTTAAAAAGGAAACGTCATCAGAGTTATGAAGCACTGCAGCACCCCCATGTGTCTGCCCACAGAACTGCATCTCAACATGGCGAGGAGAACTTAGAGGAGAAGAGAGGAGGAAACAGTAAGGCAGACTTTTGAATGAATGAATTCAATAAAAAACACAATGCAAATATACAAAAACTGTATATATACTATATCATGAAGCAGGTAGTATACATTAGACGTGACAGTGAGAGGTAACTCATGGATGGAACAGTTTTGGTATCTTAGGGATCTTAGATCAGTTAAAGATCATTTTCTTTACATTTCCTATCATCAGCAGATGGATACAACTGTTTGAAATCATATCTCTATTATCACGACTTGATTTGGTGGGTCTGCTTTGGTTTCACCAATAATTAACCTAGAGTTCACCTGGAACAGGACCGAGACCCACCTGACCCACTTTGATCTGGTTGTCTAGTCCGCGCCAGATACAGTTTTCACACCAACCTCAGCCTGACGTTGAGAAACAAAAATTAGGAGCCCACACACAACAGACTCTAAAATCAATCTGCATACAGTGTGTCTATTGTCAGAAAGTAGAAACACTGCAGTGTTTTGTGGGCCTGCTTTTGAGCTGTGTTGCTCCGTCTTTTCTGTCTGAGTGCTGCTATCAGTCTCATCAGTTATACATTTACTTCTTCACTGCATGATACAATGGACGTGTGGCGTGAGAGCGTGTAAAAAGTGTCAATGGCTTCATGGTCAATGTATGTGAGTTGGCAGTCCTGGTTTTGTGAAGGTATGTCTGTGTCTTATTTCCAATAAATTTGACCACAAACTTTCCCTAATCTTCCCTAAAGTCATTTTAACCACGATGATAAGGGTTCCTCAACCTTAACATAGTTTGAAATGCCTTTTTGTGCGTCAACCTATACAATAGATATGTCAGATTAAACTGCTATCTAACTTGGCCGTTTGATTGTCTGACTGCTTGTGTTTCCAGACCCACAGGTTCTTTTTGATGATGTTACCATCTTCACACATCTCTCCCATTTTGGTTCATCAGGTTCCATCTGGGTGTGTGGTGTCTCAAATTGATTTCTCAGTCACTACACACTCTGTATGTATATGCAGGTCGGTGATGCCTCCTCAGAATGCAATCCAGCTCTTTTTTTCTAGTTCTGCTTCACTGTCTCTTTCTTGTCACCACCTCTCTTTGGCTGCGAGAGGGGAGAGAGAGAGAGATCAGAAGCCTTTGGTACTGCGCCACCTCCTGGCATTTCCTCTATATCAGTACTAGTGCGTGTACACGTGTGTCATCTCTTAGCTTGCAGCATTAATGTTGGTAGCTGACACAGTGTGGTGATAGAGCCATTTCATTACACTCACACAAACACACACATACATGAGAAGACACGATGGGTAACACTTTATATAAGTCCATACATTTGTTTTTCATCTTGCACCTGGAACCTCAATTCTTTGGTGTGTTAATTATCTCCTTCACGTTGCTGGGAGGTCAAATTCAAAGGTCACGTCTCTGGACACCGAATCAGACACGATCAACATTTATGTACAGATGTCCCTGTTCATCATTTTCTTTAATTAAAAAAGTAGTCCTGACTGTAGACTGTTTTGAATGTACTGTACAGACTGGCACATGTTCAGGGATGCCACCACCCAGGAGAACTGGAGGAATACATATCAACATTGATTATATATTAGTTAATGTGTTGATGATGCGATGATCTCAAAAATAATCAAAATCATTCCCGCACTAGAAAGCCTGGATGAATGGAGAGGTGATGGCTATATCCAAAGCCAAACAAATCTGTCTTTCATTCAGGTGACAAGGAAGCATACAGCATCACCAGAGAAAGACTGAAAGCTGGCGTCAAGATGTACTGATGAGAGATCTCAACACCAACAACACTAAAGATATGTGGCAGGAGATCAAGAATGTCACAGGCTATAAAAGCAGGAGCACCCCCATCATGTGTGAGGCCACATTCACAGATGAGCTGAACACCTTTAATGCTTGCTTTGATCTCCTCAACAGAGAGTCAGCTGTCAAGTCTGCCCCGCCTCCAGAGGACCGCCCACTGTCAGTATCCTCTGAGGATGTGAGGAAAACTCTGATGAGAGTGAATATGAGTAAAGCTGCTGGGCCTGATAACATCCCTGATCGTATACCAAGAACATGTGGCGACCAGCTAACTGGTGTCATCACTGATATTTTCAACATACCACTGTCACAGGAGAGAGTTCCACCTGCTTCAAGACAGCCACCATCATCCCTGTCCCTAAAAAGTCTGCAGTGTCCAGTCTAAATGACTACTGCCCTGTGGCACTCACAGGTGGTTTGTGAAACTGGTTCTCCAGCATCAAAAACAAGCCTGGACCTCCACCAGCATAGAGAGCCAACAGATCCACAGAGGATGCTGTCTCCACTGCTCTCCACTCAGCCCTCACTCATCTGGAAAATAACAACACCTACATCAGAATGTTGTTTGTTGATTTCAGCTCAGTCTTCAACACAAGATTTCCAATTAAACTGATGGTAAACTTAGCACTCTCACAAACCGACCCCAGGCCATTCAGATTGGCAGCCACACCTCCACACTCTGGTGTTGAACACCGGTGTGCTCAGCCCCCTCCTGTTCACGCTGTACACCAACGACTTAACCTCCAACATGAAGAGAACTCTGTTGAGAAGTTTGCAGATTACATTATTGTCATCAGCCAGATAAAAAGCGACGATGAGACTTCATATAGAGAGGAAATAAACAATCTTGCCCCGAGAACAAACTACTGCTCAACATCAGTAAAACCAACTTTAGGAAAAAGGAGGCAAAGACCCACGCCCCTGTCTACATCAACAGAGCAGAAGTGAACAGTTCTCTGTTTCTGTCGTGGTTAAGGTTCTGTCTGTTAAAGCCGCTGTCGTGGTCATGACACACCTCGCTCCCAGCTCATAAACAGCTGCATTCCTCAAGGATTCTTAAGAAGGCACAATGCCCCTGCCAAGTTCTTGTCAACTTTCACAGAGGAGCAAATAAAAGCACTGCAAACATTACAAAGACTGCAAACATTACAAAGTGACATGAGATGTGTGCAGCCCCAAACAAGAAGGTAACAGCTGGTAATTTAAACCACCCAGAACATCATTGGTACCCATCTAAGGAGCATGAGTGATATTGGTGAGAAGAGGTTTCAAAGAGCTCAAAGGATATTAAGACACATTACCCACCCAGCCACAGCCCGTTCCCCCGGCTGCCGTCTGGAAAGAAACCCAGAGGAATCCCTGATGCTCGGTAGATGGTACCAATGAAGGGCTTTG
Source organism: Anarhichas minor (assembly GCF_050575085.1). Taxonomy (NCBI): domain Eukaryota; kingdom Metazoa; phylum Chordata; class Actinopteri; order Perciformes; family Anarhichadidae; genus Anarhichas; species Anarhichas minor. The sequence goes on from NW_027466454.1 coordinate 453,085, forward strand.
AAGTTTTAATCACCCGCTGTAGAGCCCTCCTGACCTGGGCCAGGTACATCCCATGCCAGCTTGTAATGTTTGCAGTCAGGATGCTTTCTATTGCTCCTCTGTAAAAGTTGACAAGAACTTGGCTCGGGAGTTATGCCTTCTTTATTTTCCATATAACAAATATATAGTTTATGATTTTTTTTTTACCAGGATGGAGATGTGTGATGACCATGGTCAGGTTGTTTGTGATGCTGATTCCCAGGAACTTAAAACTATTGACTTGTTCCACTTTAGCTCCATTGATGTAGACAGGGGTGTGTGTCTTTGCCTCCTTATTCCTAAAGTCAACATTCAGCTCCTTGGTTTACCACCACTCTGTAAGATCGACCAAGACAGGTTTTACAGGAACACTGTTGTTCATTTCCTTCTGTCTCGATCACCGGGTCACGTGGTGTTTCACTGTTACACTGTGATCAGTGGCTTTAGCTTCTAAAGGTTAATCTTTTTAACCTGTTTTCTCTGCTGAATCACGTTGACATCCTGGATATATCCTTCAAGCACATATTGTAGATCTTTCTGTCTGCTTCTCTTTGAAGTTGCTTTTTTCCTAAATTAGATATTTATTCAGTGAGTGCAGCTAGTGAAAGTGTGGGCTCCATGGTAGTTCTGACTGCTTGACAGAGTAGCAGCAGGGGGCGGGGCTTAGCGAAGGGTCAATCAAGGCTCATAAGAAGTAAATTAAAGACATATTAAAGTAATACTCCAACCTGAGCGACAGTCTATGGATCATCAGCAGTGTGGTAAAATGTTCATATGCCTGCAACATGGGCAGAACTAGCTTTTCTCTCAAAAAGACTAAAGCTAGCTGAGTTTAAGCCAGCTTTTTCACTGCTCAGAGCTACAGTGGAAGCTCCGGGGCATTTTGTCTCCATCCTGCCATCCTCTCATCAGCAGTAAAAGCCGTCAATTTACAGTGCTGAGAGGGAATGCAGTGTGCCACAGGGCAGCGGTTACACAGATAGATTACCTGCAAATCCCACCCAAGAGGGATGGAGAGCAGCCACATCAGCAGACTGCATGCCGCACACACACACACACACACACACACACACACAGACCTCGGAGTATAACCACACCAGGCTTCATAGGGCCAAACCAGTTCATGGTGCTGCTACGTTCTGACTGGCTAATGAGTGGACTACCAGGGGAGCAGGAATTCCACAAGGTTGGAGATTGATGAAAAATCATAATAACGATTGAATCAAATGGCAAAGGTTAGGGCTGGACCATCTGCAAGTTACAACCTGGTTGAAAGAGGGACACAACAATCTGATGCAAAACATGGGTTCTTCTTACTGAACTAAAAATAAATAATAAAAATAATTTTACATCACTGAGGTAAACCCCACCTGCTGACAGCAGAAAAACATGTGCACAGAGGTAACTTAATTGAATATGATACTGGATTCTGGATGGTGACAGACTGGCTTTATGTCCAGAGTCCTTCAGACTTTTTGTTAAGACTGAAAGACTATCTAGCATTACATTGTTTTAGTTGTCTATATTGGTTCTGTGATTTCGGTTTCTAGGTTTTGGGTTTTCTGTTTCATTTTGATATACTCACCTTTTGTCATGTCTGGTTTTATGTCCCTGCCCGGGCCTGATTTGTTCCTGACTGTGTCTAATCATTACAAAAAGCTGCAGTCAAGTCAGACACTTTCCTGCAGCCTTCAAAGAATACAGGAAATCACGGAAGTATTCACATATATATATATATATATATATATATATATATATATTAGGGATGTAGCAATACACGTATGAGGCTTTCGGTTCGGCACGCATTACAAACCGAACAATACGTTATAATAATACTATTGCTTTTGGAAATTAAAACAAGCTTAAATTGTGTGAAATATAATATTCTCAGTGGAGCCACTGCGCTCAACAAGGCAACCTACTTGACGTCGCAGGCAACGTGCTGTCTGACAATCCCACCATCAAAGGAAAACGTTCTGGAAAACGCAGGCTTTACGAACATGCTGAATGTTATTGAGCCCCGTGACACTACTCATTCACGAGCCCATTTCAGCCAGACCATAATTCCTGCTTTGTTAAAGAAAACAAAAGCCCAAACAGAGAATCAAACTTCCGAAGTACCCGCTATGGCTCTGACAACAGATGGCCGGACGTCACGGACTACATAAAGCTACCTGACTGTAACGACTCATTACCTCACTACTGAATGGGAGATGAAGAGCCATGTTCTTCAGACACGCCCCCTTGAGAGTCTCAGCGAGGATTTGGCCTAAATAATGACAGAAGCAGCGGAAATGTGTTACATGAGCGAGCTAATGTAACAACTATTCCTGTGACCGCTGATAATGCCAGTTAATGCTGTTGGAGCTGCTGGACTAGGGCCACAAATAGGAAGCTTTGCCCATGTCATAAATCCAGCATCTCAGAAAGCAACGGCAGTGCAGCCTCCTCCAAAGATCAGAGACATTGCGACCTTCTTTCAAATAAGTACAACGGCAGCCCATGTGTTAAAGATAAAACAGGAGTGGCTGCAGCTTCCTGCACACAAACTAATCCAAGATGTACAAACTAAATGGAATTCCAGTTATATGATTAAAAGATATATTGAGCAGCAGACTGCAGTGTACGCTGCAATGACAGACAAAGCTGTAAAGAAAACTGTTAAACATATTGTGACTTTGACTGAAAACGACGTGAGACTGGTTGAGGATGTCATCACAGTTTTGAAACCCCTGAAAACTGTGACAACCATTATGTGCACTGAGTCCTCTCCATCCGCATCCATAGTCCTGCCTATGAAAATGATGATCCTGAAAATTACGGTACTGTTTGATGATGACAGCCCAGCAGTGAGGGATGTCAAAACAGCCGTCAGGAATGACCCGGAGAAGAGATACACAGACCCTGGTCTTCAGTATTATCTACACAACAGCACTGCTTTGGATCCCTGATTCAAGTCACTGCTGCACTTGGATGCTGCCACTCGCCTGAGAGTCTATGATGCACTCACCACAGAGATTGTGAGCACTGAACAGGTATTATATATCATTCTGCTGCTTACTATATTTTTGATCAATGATGTATTTGCATACCGTGTCATTCTTTTAATCAAATAATGTAACAAATATATTATTATTTATATTTCTTCAGGGCCATGCCTCAGTCACCACCTCTGCAGAGACTCTGACAGTAGACTTGAAGCCCTCAACATCACCTGACAGGAGGACTCAAGCACCAAGTCTGTAGCCAAAATGGCTGAGGAGGTGAACTCCTTCAAGCAGTTTTGTGCTGTCTACAGAAAATGTGGACTTTCTGAAAAAAAAAACTTACAAATTGAGTAGAAACACACACTTACACACTCACAGAGTTCCATATAAAACAGGATTGTTTATTTTGTTTGTATTAGTTTATAACTACAACAATGCTACATTTTAGTTTTCATAAGAAACTGTTTTTATTTTACACGCTGCTAAGAAGACACCCCAGAAGATGGATGACTCAGGTCTTTTTCTATCATTGTTCATACTCAAAATGATGATGGTGATGTAACAATACAATCAATTTTTGAAGGAGCAGTTGTTTTTTTATATGCTTATATGCTACTAAGAAGACAACCCAGACGATGGGTCACTCACGTATAGTACCATCATTGTTCAAAGTCAAAAAAAGAACTTTATGATGTTAGTTTTAATACATAACTATATTTTAAAATCAAGGAAATGTCTCTGGCATTTCTAGTAGTATATCTAAAAATGAGAAGCAGACTAATGTTAACTGATTATTTTGCACATTGCAATATAAAGGATGGTAAAGGATGGATAAAGGGTGATGGCTGCACGGTGGTGTAGTGGCTAGCACTGTCACCTCACAGCAAGAGGGACCCGGGTTCGACCCCCGATCCCGGGTGGTCCTTCTGTGTGGAGTTTGCACGTTCTCCCCGTTGCAGCGTGGGTTCCCTCCGGGTTCTCCGGCTTCCTCCCACAGTCCAAAGACATGCAGCTTAGGTTATTTGGAGACTCGAAATTGCCCGTAGGTGTGAATGTTTGTCTGTCTCTATATGTGCCCTGCGATGAACTGGCGCCCTGTCCAGGGTGTACCCTGCCTTCGCCCAATGTTAGCTGGGATCGGCTCCAGCGCCCCGCGACCCTCAACAGGATAAGCGGTTTGGATAATGGATGGAATGGAATATAAAGGATAGGCTCAGGGTTAGATTTGTTAGCCATGGAGCAAAGTTTGGTATTTTCCACCTGCAACTGGATCCAAATCTGAACCAGCTACATGATACTCAGATAGCACCAAACAGTGAACTAATCTACTGAAATAACACACTTGAGTCTGTGGTTGCTTTTACTTGACTTAGACCTTTCTATAAAGAATCATTTTCTGATAAAATCACATTAGTCAGTCCAGACAATGTTTGTATAATGTGCAGGGACTTGCTCTGTTCAGACACATAGTTGTTGTGGGTTGGTGAGAAGAAAAAGGTGATTAGATGTCATTTACTGTGACATAAACAATCACAATACTCACAAACACAATGGCATGCAGATACAAAGGGAATTTTACATTCATCTTTATTCTTCATTAAAACACATTATGTTAACTCACTCACATTCAGCAGAGACATTCATGATTTTACTTTGTACTAAATGAGCACAACACCAGTTTTTCTCTGAGATGGAGATCAGCTCAGTATATACATGTATGTGTGATTAGCGGGGACCAAAGAGGTGATGATCTGAACTGTTACTGCTCAGCAGGGACGACAACCAGGATGATCTGCAAGGTTCTGTTGAAGGAATCTGGGGTCACAAAGAAAACCAAACAATTGCATCATCTCTCATGTTATAAGGTGACATATAATAAACAGTGTGGTGGAAAAAACTGAGGGGTGATTTGAATTCACAAAGAACATTTACAAGGTTGTAACAATTTGGGAATTAGAATACTAGCAATTACATTAGTAATACATTAGTAATATTGTTACATATTCGCAATGCAAAATCAACATGCTTTGTTGCTACCTGAGGGTTTGACTCACCTCCTTTCATGATTATTTTTCAGTTCATAAGCAGGGCAAATGGAACTATTTAACAAGTACATCAAATGGGGTAAAATTGACTAAAGTGACTTTAAACCATTAAAAAGAAAAATTATAAAAGGGTTCTTCCCAGGTAGAGTGCTTGAACTTTTGACTCCTGGGAAACCCCTTTCTGTTATTCACCTTTTGGAAAAGCTATTTTAAAGGCAAACATTAGTAAAGAATTTTCTTTTTTTATTGAAATGCCTTCTCATTGGAACCTTTGGAAGATAACAAAAGTATAATTTTTACTAGTGATGTGACCTTTCGTGTCGAGGCTTCGAAGCTTGTGTCGAGTAATCCAGGAAGATTTTTATGAAGCGCGTATCGAGGCTTGTGTCGATGACGTATGTGGTGACGTTCGAAGCCTCGCGAACCAGCCGTACCACGTGACTGATTCAGGAAATGGTTCACGGGTTTGGCGTGCGATTCGAAATAAAAGGGGCAGCGATACGCAATGGATCCCCGGTCACATTTTGTGTACTTAGGACTTTATTGAGCGTTTCTTTACAAACTACTCGAGAAATTGGAATTGAAATTGGAAATTGGAATTGAAATTGGCCAATCATAGGCTGAGAAAAGCCTCACCTAGACACAGGCAGACGAGAATGGATCCATGGTTCACAGACACAGAGAGGGTTTAGAGAGGATTCTAGCTCTCAAAATGATGCCAAACTGCTGTATTTGGATAGATTGAATACTATTAGTGATAAAACAAGTGAAATATATAGTTATATAGTATATAAAAGTACAATGGAACAGCTGGAACAGCTTGTTCTAAAATGACAATTTTGCTTGACCTCGCGTGACCTCTCTGTACTAAAACCTCTCTAGCTTTTTTTTGCTTTACTTTATCAAAGCAAAAATTTGCAGAGAGACTGCTGACATGTGCTATGATTTTCAAAGAAATAATATCAATAAATGTGCTTTTTTTTCAGGCGAACCTGAAACTTTTCAATTTGAGCTGTGTGCCATCTTCATTTACTATTAACCAGTAACATATATACAATATTTACATATCTGAACAAATCTCACAAGTGTTACCTGTATTATAACATCAACATTATTAAAATATACGTTGTAGTTACAGAATTACAGTATTTTTAGTATGGGTATGCAATTTTCGAGCAGAGGCTTAACAATAGGGCTAGGGTTAAGAAGGTTTAAGGAAAGAGAAAAAAAAGTTTCCTTATTTTTTATTCATGTCATACTTTTATTATTTGTACATTGTGTCAAATTCAAAGACATAGTTTATATGGAACACAACAATAAGTATTGTAATGATTTTCAAATAGTTTAGGCAACTGCAGAGGATGACATACATTCATCACATTACGTAGAATTGAAAAGACTCATTGTTTACTTTTATTGTAATGTAAATAAAATTTTCCTTAGGTCAAATTCTGACTTACTCAGGCCCTGTCCACATTATTCCGTTTTTACTCCGTATTTGCTACGTTTACACTGAGCGCCCACACTACGCCGGAGTTTTGGAGCACCCTAAACGGAGGAATCTGAAAACTCCGCCGAGGTTGGAGGTGTTTGAGAACTCCGGGGTTGCGTTTGCGTGTGGACGGTCGGATACGGATGTGCTTAGAAAATATTACGCCCACACCCGTGTTCGCTACTGGATTGGTTCTTGGCAACCATGACGTCTCCGTCCCTGATTCGTCACACTCACTATCACGTGACCCGTACCCGGAAGAAAACAAACTGGGCTACCAGCGATTAATTTCAACATGGATAACTAATTGCAAGCGTTGCTGCTATCACAACAGCTACATGATGTTGCTGCTAACACAACAGCTAGCAGCAGTTAGCAGCTGTTGTGCAGTAAAAGTCTGCATTTCTGTGGAGGAAGCAGCTGTTATTGGAGTGATTAGCGAGCGGCGTGACCAGCATCAGCCCTATGGAGCAGCTCGTTGTTTTTAGATTCTAATGAGAAGACACGCTGCACTAACGTTTTACTTCTTCCGTTTGGTAGCCTTGAGAGACCTTAGTCTGTAAGTATGTATTTATGAAGCATGAAAAGATGTACGTAGATATATTCTATTCGCGTGTTTAGTATAACATTTGTGTTGTATTAAATGCTAATCGCGGTTAGCATTTCTCCATTGGTGGTAATGTTAAAATTAGCTTAGAAGCTAGCTAGGCGGACATGTTACATGCTGGCTATATCATGGATTGTTGTTTTGTATTCGTGTAATGTGTATAGGGACAGTTTGTAAAGCCATATTTCATATTGTGTTTCCACAGTTTTACAAATAAGAAAGATTCACACTGAAGTCTTGAAACTCTTCTATGGATTCCATGGTCTTTATTTCACGGATCTACTGTTAGCGATCTGCTAAGCTTTCCTGCACGAAGCAAGAGCAGAATAGAGTGAGAGACGTGTGTTGACCACATTTATGGACCCATATTCTAGTAAACGTTTACGTGTAAGTGTTGATTTTAAAGTACATTTGATGTGAGAGAGAGAGAGATAGACCCGCAGCGCTGTAATGCTAATCGCGGTTAGCATTTCTCCATTGGCGGTAATGTTAAAATTAGCTTAGAAGCTAGCTAGTCGGACATGATGTTCAGAGCTACTAGTGAGAACAGACATCAACAACACGGAGGAAACGAATGAGAGACCACATTGATGGACCCATAATCTAGTAAACGTTTACGTGTAAGTGTTGATGTTAAAGTAAATTTGATGTGAGAGAGAGAGAGAGAGAGCGAGAGACCCACAGCTCTGTAACTACGTCTGAAAAATAAAACTTCTAAAACTTTCCACGAACTGTGTCTGTTTGAGTTTATAGAGGGAGATTTTAGAGGAAGATCTTAAGTATCAAATACAACCTTTCATTATTAAAGACTACTTTATTACTCTGTCGTATTTCTTTTTTTTTTAAACTAAGCAAGCAATCCACTTCCTGTTTACACCGTCACGCGCATGCCCAGTGTACGTTAATGGTCACGTGCTGTCCGCCTTCGAAGGCTGCCGTGTGGACGCAGATCAACTCGAGAATGATGCTGAAACTCCCGTGTGGACGGAGATCGTTTCTATTTGACAAATCTGCATCCAAGGAGAAACGGAGTAGTGTGGACAGGGCCTCAGGCTGCGCCCTCTATTCGACTCTATGTAGAACACTCTACACACTGTAGTAACCTTCCGTTTACAAGTGGAATAATTGAAATGGCAAATTGTTGGCACTAAACTACTGTTTTGATGTCTTCCAATCAGCCACACCACAGCCGTGAGACTGTTCTTGTAAAGGTCTTCAATGACATACACTCAAACACAGAGTCAGAGTCTCTGTGGCAGAGCCTCAGCCGTAGTTTTGTTGAATGTCAATGAAGCATTTGACACAGCTGACCACAATAAATTACCAGAATAACTGGAAAACTGAGTGGGACTTTCTGGCACATTACTAAAGTGGTTTGACTCCTACTTAAAGGACAGAGACTACTTTGTGTCTATAAGTAATACAGGTAACACATTTGAGCAGACAAATAGGACATGCAGAGATCCCCAAGGCTCCATTCTGAGGCCTCTTCTGTTTTACATCTATATGCTTCCACTGACTCAGATTATGGAAGACAACAAAACAAGTTGCCATAATTATGTAGATTCCACACAATGAACATAACCATATTACCAGTGTACTATGGTCCAATACAAGCACAGGGTAAATGCATTGAACAAATCAACTTTTGGATGTTCTAGAAATTGGATGTTCCAGAATTTCTGGTGTTTTTGGATCCAAGAAGAAAAAAGTCAGCGTTTAGGTTTTTTGGCAATGTTAAAAACCACAAACCAAGCCAGAAGTCTTGATGTACTCATGAAATCAAACCTGCATTTCAACAGGCAAGTACCAAGTCAGTATACGATCATTTTAAGAATACATCAAGTATTAAAGGACTTATGTCTCAGCAGGATTTGGAAAATCTTCAGCAGACTCGACTACTGCACCTGTGTCATCACAGCTTTACCTAAACAATTGATTAGACAGCTGCAGCTGATTCAGAACGCTGCTGCTCGAGTCCGCACTAAGACCCAGAAATTGGATCAAATCACTCCAGTTCTGAGGTCTTTACATCTCTCTTTCACAAGAATTGATTTCAAAATACTCCTGTTGGTTTATGAAGCACTGAATGGTTCAGGGCCAAAGTACATTTCTGATCTGTTGCTAGATTATGAACCATACAGACCTCTCAGGTCATCTGGTTCACTTCTGCTTTCTGTCCCCAGAGTCAAAGCTAAACATTGAGAAGCAGCGTTCACTTATGGACCATATATCTGGAACAAACTCCCAGTAAACTGCAGATCAGCTGAAACTCACTTCTGTTAATTCAAGGCTGAGAGACTTTTCTGTTTGCTGCTGCAGTCAAATAAATCATTTCTTACACTGCACTGTAACTTCTACAGTATTCTTGTATTTTATAGCTGATTCTATCTTCGCTTGTTTTTATTTTGTCTTATATTGTCTTCTAAATTACTGTTTTTCATTGTATAATGTCCTTTTATAATGTGTGTCTTTTATACTTTGTCTTTTGATTTTCTATTTAAAGCGCTTTGAATTTGCTGAAATGAACGATATAAATAAACTTGCCTTGCCGTGCCTTTCCTATGGGTAATACTCTTCTCCAATCACAAGCCCACTGAAAAGTTGCACAAGCATATTTGCACAATCTGAGGTCCAATTGTTTTTAAGACTCAAACTAGAGTTAAAATATTCCACATTGAGGATTCTATAACGTTTCCAGATATAAACCTTTCACAATTACGACTTGTCTACCTGAACATGTGTGGACCAGGCTTTGCAACCATGGATGTATAGAGGGAACTTGATACAGCATTGGAGGTGGGGCCCCGTTCATTTCCATGAAAGCTGCTCATTGGTGCATGAAGCAAAAAAGTTTGACTTATGAGTAAAGCTCCTCCGGCCATCTTCCACATCCAAGGGCCCATAGAGTAATCGCACTAGTGTTTCCTTAACCCCACCTGCCAGCCCTTGGTCCAGCCTCGGTCTCGGTCTCATTCACAGCGGAACGGAGGAAGGAAAGTAACTAGAAAATTTCGCAAGAAATTTTGACAGTGTGGCTTCTACTGCCCGAAGACGGCGCAAGCTACACATGCCGATGTTACCGTAGTATCGTTGAGGTTTGATTGATATATCACTTTTCTCTTTTCTGCATTTTAGATTATACTCTTGGATTCAATCTTGTATTTGTGATGGACAGTCCACAAATGGCTCCCGTCATTTCTGTACTGACGGGCGCTAACGCTCCCATCATTTCTGTATTCGAGATAAATACATTTGTTTGAGAAGCCTTTGGAAATTATGGGAGCGTTACCAATTATGGCAGCGTTAGCTCCCATAATTTCTGTGCATACCTCATTCTGAGCTTCATGTTAAGATACAGTTACTCTATGGGGCTTTTATTTTGAAAGGGTGGGACTGGGTGGGTGAGAGAGGGGGAGAGGAGACATATTCATAATGTTTGACACACAAACACACACAACAGAGGTTATTAAATGACAGACTTCATCATAAGCTAGAATTCACTCTCTGGGGCTTTTATTTTGAAATGGGAGGGGGGGGTTCTCTAAAAATATCTAAGACCTGAATGACTGTATGATAGAGAGAGAGAGAGAGAGAGAGAGAGAGAGAGAGACAGACATACAGAGAGACAGAGTGATGAGTGAGAGACAGACAGACAGAGAGGAGGTTTAACTATGCCTTTGACTGAATATCTCCATGTCATGTGTGTGTGTGTGTGTGTGTGTGTGTGTGTGTGTGTGTAGAGAGAGAGCCTGCGTGCCTGTGTGTAACTGGTTGCCATGGTGAGGACGCACCTGGTGTTAGAGGCAGACTGATTAAGAAACATTACAGTAAACAGTGATTTTGAACAAAACCTCCTTTTAACAAATTAGCAGGAGTCTGAGTGCCAAAATATCGGTACCGTGAGAAAGATAAGACTCTGCCAAATGCGTTGATGTGTTTTTTATGTTTGTGGTGTTAAAAGATTTGAGCTCTAGAGCAATATACAAAACTGGTACCGTCTGCTTTCTTTGAGAAATGAGTGGTCAGATTTAACATGGAGTCCAATGGAGCAGTTGGTTGGAGTTCATGTCGCTCTGCGGCTCTTTGAGCCAAATGTGTAAGTCCGTTGGATTCCATAGACACTTTACTGCGACCAGCACAACATTTCCAAGCTTCTGGGCCATAAATGGTGTATAAAGAGTAAAAATTGTGGGAGCTAGAGCAATTTGTTTGGAAAAATCACAGAGTATTTTCCTGCTCTGCTCAACTCTGACAGTTATGCTCTAACACTAGCTTTTAACGAGCCGTGCAATACACACCCATTATAAAATCTGAAACGGACCCAAAATTTTCCTGAAATTCTGTGACTTCATGAAAACTGTGCTAGCTATCAAAATGTCCATTTGGCTCAATAAAGTGCAGCGTTTTGTCTAAGTTTTAAACTTTGAATCATGTTTCTACGTTAATGTACGGCTAGTCAATATGGACCCAAAGTTAAGTGGTTTTTTTGCTCTCTTCACGCCGAAACCCCATTCAGGTGAATGGAGAAATTTTGCTCTGTTTTTGGGGATTTTCGGGAAAACCGTGGGGCGAATCTCACCGAAAAATAGATAGCACACTATTCCCGATAAGGCCGCACGCCGCTGTTGGCAACGCTGTGTGAGGAGAAGCGCGCCAAACTTTTGGATAAAGATTATTATTATTATTAAGCCCGCAGGATTACAGTCAGTGTGCTTTGGCATAGGCCTTTGTGCCACAAAGCCACACTGAACTATGGACTCTGGCATTAGTGCATTTTACAACTTTTAGGTCCTAATGTTTTAAATAAGGGCTAAGTGTCTTTACTGGGAAGTTGAGTTACCTCCCAAAAAATTATCCAATTAACAGATGTCCATCCATTATCTCACCCTTTTAAGGTCGCGGGGGGAGCTGAAGATGATCACAACAGACATAGGGTGAAGGCAGGGCACACACTGGACAAGTTGCCAGGCTATCACAGAGCTGACTCATAGAGACAGACAACTATTCATGGTCACATTCACACATATGGGCAATATAAAGTAAACATTGAACCTAACCTGCATGACTTTGGACTGTGGAAAGAAACTGGAAAACCGAAGCTGACACAGGGACAACTTGCAAACTCCCCACAGAACCCGGACGCCTGGGGGGCGCTCGGATTCAGAGCACCTCAAAATCAAATGCGGAAAATAGCATGATTATTAGCCAGTAGTGTGGACACGGCCACTTTTTTTTTTGGATGAAATAGCAACGTGTGGACAACAACATCATATAAGTCACTTATTATAAACTCCAAAGACAACTATAGGCTACTCATATAAGTATAACAATATCGTGGCATAAAAGCACCAAATCCGGGCCAGAAATCGGCGCTATGAGTACAGTAAATCAATGTTTGTACCCTCATGCTAACGGCTACCCAGTCATACAAAGCATGTAATAGCATTAGCACACGTGGCGGAACACGTAACTAACTTCTGTTTTACGATCCGTAGAAGCACTAAACAGTTGTGAGTGATCAAACGTACCTTCATGCTGAACTCCGCCGAAAAAAATCGTAGGTATGCGCCCAAGTTTTATGAAAATATGGATAATAATGTCGCCGAATTTCCGTTCCAAAGCTGTAGTCATTGCTGCCAACTGCATACTGTTGACTTCCGACTTGTTTCCAGAATAAGAGCGGTCAAGGGGGCTTGGGCGAGTGGTCAGACTGCCTGCGACCGGAAATTTCCGCCGGGGTACACGCGTCATTTCTGGCAACTTTATTGCATGAAATCTTTTGACGATCACCACCAAACTTGGCATGGCTCTTCCTCAGACTGTGACGCGAGACACACACATGAAATGAGAAAATCCTACAGATGACAGCCAAAACTGGCTCTGATGATGTTATGAATATGAATATGATTCCTATTATCTGTATTTGGATGTAGTGAATCATATGAGTGATAAAGAAAGTGAAATATATAGTTATATAGTGTATAAAAGTACAATGTAAGAGCTGCAACAGCTGGTTCGAAAATGATGACCTCGCCTGACCCCTTTGTACTAAAACCTCTTATTATTCACTTTATTCCACTTTATTCCACTATAACCATTTTTTAATAACTACTGATCAGTTATGCTATGACTTGGGAAAGTTTTAGGGATCAAACTGCATTATTTCAATAACCTTTTATCAATGAAAGTGCATTTTTTCCAGGCGGAGCTGAATGTTTTCAATTTCAGCTGTGTAGTCTCTTATTTTTCTATATTAACCAGTAACATATACAAAATATTTACACAATTCAACACATCTCACAAGTGTTACCAGTATTATAGCATCAAAATTATTAAAATAGACCTTGTAGTTTGGGTAGTGTCCTCAAAAGAGTAGGAGTATGCAATTTCTGAGCAGGGGGCTAAAAATAGGCCTAGTAGGCAAAAGGTTAATGTGAGGCAAACTTGCTGACCACTATTACTGGTGTCTATTCCTCCCTTCTCCACACAGGAGATGAGAGGGATTAAATACATTGAGAAAACTATCATACACAGTAAAACGTGCAGTGAAATTCTTAGTTACATTGCTCCAGAATACATCTAACAAATAAACTAAAAGATTTGAAAAATAAATAATGAAACAATGTATCAGTATGAGTCTCAGAAAAAAAACTAACTGAGGAAATGTCTCGGAAGCAATTCCGGCGTTATTTTTCAAATCCAATAATCTTTGCAAAACCATTGGGGTTACTTACGGTGACATTTTTTAGACTAAAGAGCTACTCCTTTGATTTTGTGTTGCTCAAGTTGGGTGACTTGCAAGTGAAAAAGTCATAAAAATTGGTCAAAAGGTGTTGATATTCTAGCTTTTAGTCACTTTTATGAATCAAACTTCAAACACATTGGATATTCCCTGCCAGATAAATACCCTCGCTCTCAAGGTGCGTTCACACCAAAACAAGATACGAATTATTTGCGCCGCGTTAATCACGTCATTCGTGCCGCTGGTCTCCCCGGGGACTATTTGTGTTAATTCGACGTGCCGGAGAGGGGGCGTGGCTTATCGCCCTGGAAGCCGTTCAACTGTCCGCCACCAACCATGGAAAAAATAACCTGTATTTCTCTTTAGTACGTGTTGTGGAAGTCCCAGATATCCCGGGAAACTAAACGCCGTCATGTCTGGGTTCATAACATAGTCCGGAGGAGCTCTGTGGATTTTATCGAGCTGTATTCACTGTGTCTAGCAAGCCACACGTCGGCTGGTTTACTACAGCTGTATGAACCCAAAATAAACTGATTTGGCTGTGATTTAACTGCAATAAACGGACAAAAAGGGACTCCGAAATAACTACGCAATGACGTTGATTTGTAAAAAGTCTGAATTCATGTTGTGTTAGTTCTCTCCAAAAGACGACAAGCAAATAACTTTTAAAATACTTGTTTTCTCAATGAAGCTCGGATCAATCGGTGCTAGGCTAAGCTAATATTGTAGCAGCTCCATCAACACTCACAATAACGTCACATAGACGTAAATATGTAAACTCTTTCATAGTTTGTACCATATGGTTTACACACATTTATACACATAGTTTGGTCCGGTTTGGTAAAGATTCAGCATAACCATCCCAAAACAGATCCATCTATTTCAGTCATGTGCTGCTGAATGTGATGTTCCATTGTATAAGCAACGACTTACCTAAAGCCCTCTGAAGCCACTTTGGTCTGTGGTTGAAGCAAATGAAGATGTAGTAGGCAGGGATGCCAGTGAGGGAAATGGCAAATCCAATCCCTGTGTTGACCGGGTCCGAGTACAGAGACAGAAAGACCATGAAGAAACATGTGAGGCAGAACACCACTGGGATGAAGAGCGGGACCTGGGTCAGAAGTCAGAAGTGACGCCTGTTATTATTAGCCATATACTGTCTGCAAGCAGATACACACATGTAACCTTTAAACATGACTTAAGATTTTCTCAGCAAAATGAGTAACTACAGATGTGGACAGGTGTGGAAACACTGACCTTAAAGGGGCGGGGGAGGTCAGGCTTTGTATATCGGAGGTAGATTAGGCCCAGCACCACCACACCGATGAACAGCCACCGCAGGAAGCTCATGAAGTTCAACAGGCTGTAGATGTCTCCCACAAACACCTGGAGTATGGTCATAGGGTACTGACCACACACACACACACACACACACACACACACACACACACACACACACATTTAAGAAGTTAAAAGATTTGTATCCAATGTGGGAGAAGCAATGGCTTGTGTAGACAGTCCTATTTCTGCCACGGTCAGTTGTCCATTAAAATCTACTATCAAGACACCTCAAACATGGTCAATTGTTTAACATATGCCAGCATGCAAGGTATATGCAGGTAACCACAGCAACAACATTATGCTTCATATGTTACCACTGGCAATAATTAACATATAATATGGTAAGTATTATTTGTTTCAACATTAGTATTGATGTCCTTGTAGATTGTTGTTGAATGATATTTGCAATTGCTGTTATCAATAGTTGTTATTTAAAATGGGGGTATGAGTAATGTTTAGTGTTGTCAGTTTTTTTCTAATGAACAGTTATTGACTTTTGTCATTGTTGTTCAAATTGCAGTAAACTGACCAGTATGAGGACAGCAGCCAGTGGAGTGTGCCTGCGGACATGGATCATAGACAAAACCTCAGGGAGCTGTCCTTCTCGGGATGCTACGAAAAACATTCTGGTGAACACAAAAACACACGTTACAAATATACATATATATATATATATATATATATATATATATATATATATATATATATTACACATACACTGATCATCAACTGGCTGACGAGCTGAATGTGTTTTACTGGATTCACACCCTTCACCCGCTCTGACTCTGACATCAATCAACAACCTGCACCCCATTCACCCCCACCCACTGACCCCCAATTGCACTGTGAAGAGGATGTGTGTCAGCTCAGACGAACAGGAAAGCACCACCTCATCACCTTCCTGTCTGAAAGTCTGTGCTGACTGTCGTGGCCCATCGGCATCATGTGCATTTATACTTTTTCATATGGATAATTGCAATCAGAAGCAAGGAAAGGCATATTGCTCTCAGCTGCAAAACTTTATGTTTGAAGCATTAGACAACTTAAACGGTTTGTATAGTACCTTATGAAAAGTAACTCCTCATTTTCCATGGCTATTTCTATGAAAGCCAGCCACACGTCAATTTCCGCTCGTTACATGCATACAGTCTTTAAAAAATAAACAGGAAACAACCAATTCAGGCAACAAAACTACTTAGTTAAGTTTCGGAAAAGAATACGTTTGGGTTAAAAAAAAACTTTTAAAAAACTGTGCCATTACTGAAGCAAACAAATTAGATGACTTATCAACGGTGACTCCTCGTTTCACATGGAGAACAAACAGCGGTCTCCCTGGTGGCAGATCTGTAGATATGCATTTCATTACACTTTTGTAAGAAGCTTCCCTGTTTCTCTTCCAATTTGCTATTTTGGGGTCTTTCAAAAGTTATTGTTTATGAAACTCAACACTGCCTGAACAAATATTTACCATTTACAGCCTTCCTGTGTCTCAAATAAAAAATCCCTCCAATTCCTGGTAGACTTTTAAAATGAAAAATCTACAGCAAGTGTTAATTTTCCTTGACTGATGGAAGTAGTGCTGTAATGTATAATTTACTCAATTTACAATGTGAACTAATAGAGTGCAGATAATTTCACCCATTCAATGATTTGTACCCGGTGTTTACTAGTGATTTACTTCAGGCCTCACACTCAACTCTTGTTTAAGACTCAGCCAAACTGAACAAATCATCAGTGCTATATGGCACTTTACTGAATTTAAAATACATATGTTGTGTGTTGTCGTTGGTAATACATGTGAGACAGCAGAGAGGAAGCATCTTTACCTTGATAAAGCGAAGAGGCCGCCATTCATGGATCCGAAGCAGGACAAGGCCACAAAAACCGGCACCACTATCGAGAACTTCCCCATCAGCTTCTCTGCAAAAGTCTGACAGGTAGAGACAGAGAGGGAGCAAAGAGAGCAATGATATGCGTTGCTTCAAGGATGTAATAAGTCACCAACATATATCAGCAGTGTATCTTCCCACAAACTCATGGTATATTATTCATTCATTTGAGAAACTCTGCCCTCATTGTTTTTGTCACTTCAAGGCCTCCTTTTCCAAGTAAAGAATGTATTAATGACACTTTGTTCTTATTAAAGGAGAACTTCAACACTTGAGAATATAACTTGGATGGATAGATAGATAGATGGATAGATGGATAGATAGATAGATAGATGGATAGATAGATAGATAGATAGACATCCTCTTAAAGAGCTAGCGCATTACCTGTTTAACAACTTAATAACTGTATTTATGAATAGAGGGGGAAAATACTACCACCCAGATGCCAACAGTACAAATGAGGAGGAAAGAGGTACCTCTGGTCACCCACAATATTGCTTTCCTTCATTTTGTCTCATTCAGCATTCCATACTTGGTAGCATTATCCCAAGCAGCTTGCTGTTCGTTTAGACTTGCTAGTAGCTTGTTTGTCAAGAAACAGTTACGACAAACCCCACAAATTGACATTTTAATATTTTGTTAGGAATAGGTGACTTTTCTCCTTCCAGCCTCCCGTGTCCTGACTCCAGCTCTGAACAACGCACTGACACTTTTGGAAAGAAAGCAAACAGGTGTAGCCTATTCCGCAAAATGTTAGATATTGTTGTAAAAGGTAAGCAGGGTTCCACTGTGAATGTATCAAATACTTCAACTGTCAGTTTAGTGAATTGTAGTTTGACTTATTTTTTTAACTGTAGTTGGTTAGATGAAATAAGAACAGTTGACAGGGCTGCTGGCAGTAATTGTCTTAACCTTCCTCTTGTGTTAGGGTCGGCACCGACCCGTTTTAGGTTTTAAATGCTTAAAGGAACCACAAAAAATTTGTTTATTGCATCAAGGCTTTTTGACTTTGTCAGGAACCTCTATTTCAACAAAATAAAACAAAAACATTTTTTTTCGCTAAATTATAAAATGCTCTGGTTGAAATTATGACCTTTGTGTTGTTAGGGTCGGTTTCGACCCAGTTATAAAAATAATATTATAAAGCAATAATTAGAGCCAAAACTGAAATCATAAGTGCACCGTCAGCCAACACACTGACAGCCAGCTCCTCTCCCAATCATGTGAGCTTTAGGGGATTCTCATTTTGCCTTGTTATCCAGTATACCTGCACAAAAACAAAACAAACGAAGACGGATGTCCAGACATGTGAGGTCAATTCAGTATAGAGTTGGTGACTTGCAGAGTGCACATCTCCAATTTGCAGCATGCAAAAATGAAAAGATTTTCAGTGAGACAAGTTCTGGATCATATTTTTGGTGAAAATGAGGGAGAGGACATAGAGCAGCATAGCGAGACGGATGAGCAGGTTTCTGAGGAGGAAGACAATGTGGAGTAGCATCCAGAAGACACAGACACATCTGATGAGTCTGATGAGGAGGTCACCGGTGGTGAAGCTGCTCCCGCTGAAAGATACAAGTCCAAAAATGGTAAGATCTGTTGGAGCTCAGTACCTCATGATGTACATGGCAGGGCAGCTGCTGCAAATGTCATCAAAATGACCCCTGGAATCACAAGGTTTGCTGTGATGAGAGTCAGTGACATCAAGACATGTTTTGAGCTATTTATGCCATTGTCACTAAAAAGAGTCATCATTGCTATGACAAACCTTGAAGGAAAAAAAGTCCATGGCGACATGTGGAAAGACATTGATGAGGAATACCTGGATGCTTATATTGGTGTTCTTCTTATTGCTGGAGTGTACAGATCCTGCAATGAGGCCACTGATAGTCTCTGGGACGCATCGACAGGCAGAAATATTTTCCGGGCAACAATGTCACTTCAGACCTTTCAAATGATATCAAGAGTCCTCAGATTTGACAACAGAGATACCAGAGCAATATCTGACAAGCTTGCCCCCATCAGGGATGTCTGGGACAGATGGGTGCTGAAAAAAATACTTTTGAGCCTTTTTCTTGAAGTAAATATATATGGGTCGAAATTGACCCTAACACCATAGATGTTACTATAGTTAATAATATTAAAATGAAAAAATAAATAAAACAAATTTATTTAAGAGATGTGTTCTAATACCCCTCAGTAATAGTCAGGTAACACAACAACCTTTTATTTATTTATATGATTCTCTTGAGGTTCATTTTAACATTCTTTTAATTGAAATCGAGGGGTATACTGACAAAGAAAAGGCCCAGAGGCCCACACCAAAAATATTAAAACCAATATGTTCATGGATAAGGAAGCCTAACAAGGTAACCAAGAGATGAGAAACAAATTGGATGATAGATAATTGTTTTTAGTGTATTTTACAGCTGATTTAAGACACGGGTCAAAACCGACCCGTTAACATAAGAGATGGTAACAGAAAGCCAACACAGGAGGAAGGTTAAATGGGTCATGCAGACGTGGGAGAGAAAGCTGCTTATTATTCAAGAAGCCATTCAGTGCTGATTAATCCCAGTCCACGCTATGGACAAGGACGGGCTGTGAGGGAAAAATGTGCATTTGTAGTGTTGGGAATGAAAAGGAGCTAATTGAGTTATCAGCATATATAAAAACTAAATTATTGACGTCAATATAATTTTTAATGTGAGTAAGATTATTAACAATTATTAATATTAACAGGTCTCGCTAACACTAACGATCTCGGTCGTTAATCTCGGCGATTATTGGGCATACACACCTTGTTATAAAAATGACAGTAATTTAAGCAACACAAACAAGATGATAAACACAATGACCAAAATCTGCCCAGACGCCACTAGGAGTTGATTTCGTGGTCTGACCGGTCGGTCCTCCGAGTGATGGGGGAGGTCTGCGGGAAAATTGTCCGCTTCCTCTTCCAGGAAGCGAAACAAAAACAAAGCAAAACAGTCCATTAATTTAGCGAATATAAAACTGTTAACCTAGGGGTCGGCAACCTTTACTATCCAAAGAGCCATTTTGCCCTATTTTCCACCAAATAAAATTTGTCTGGAACCGCAAAAGCTATTTGATATCGCAGCTTATAAAGTTGTATATATAGTTATATTATATATATACAAAAACTGTAGTTTGTTGAATTTATGAAATTATAGAACAAGAATAATGACAATTCTTGACATTTTATTGCTTTTTTACCTGTAAAATATCAATATCAAACTCTTATGAAGAGGAAAAAGAAATCGCTCTTAACTGCAACTCTTTATCAGCACAACTTCCTCATGCAGGTTACTGCCACGGTACAGACACCCTCCAGGTTCCCTTGCTTCACCTACATTCCCCTGGGTCCTAAGTCCCTCCATGTACAGCTTCTTATCACCCTCTATGTACCAACACACATTTATAACAAATACCACACATATTAGTTTTTAAAGTTGTTTTGTTTGTAATATGTATGATAAGCATTTCATTTATTTATCGCTACTGAGAATTTAACAAACACAAAAACATGACGTAGATAGGTTTGCAGTTTTCAAGGTGTATATTTCAAATTGCATCTATTGCACACATGAAGATAAAGTTGTGAACACGGGCTGAATATCTATTATCAGAATCATTGTAACTGTATTATAACTGCTACTGTGTAAAGGGAATACTGCTGTTAAAAATAACCTTATTTGTTTAAAGTGCTTGCAAACCAAATGTTATTGCACTTTTGTTCATATAGCAGTACTTTTAAAATAAAAGTGCGCAATACACTACTTTTGAATTCATTATTAAATTTCGCGCATAACAATGCTATTAATCGCAAAAAAATCATGCGATTAATCGCGATTAAAATTTGTAATCGTTGCCCAGCACTAATAAATATATGTGACTGGTTCTTGTGAGTTTGTTCTTGTCATTGTGTTAATTACATTGATTTTGACTACATGCATTGTCCGTTAATGATGAAGCATCCCGATAATGATGAAGCATCCCGTCATGCGTGTATTCATGTATCTGTTTTCTTTTACAAAGCAAGAATTATGGTCTGGAGAAATAGGGATTGTGTAGCGATTGCTTTAGCCCTGTTTGAATCGATAGGGAACAGCTAAACGCTGCAGGGAGAGTTTGTAGCATGTGTGCTTGTAGCGTGAGTTTGTGGGTGTTGTTTTCCTGCTAAGCTAGTTTAGCATAGCCTCCCAGAACACACGTGCCTCAGCAGAGTACATGTGTATTGCAGTGGCGTGCCGTGCATTTTATACCTGGGCCTTCAGTGCTGTCCTACTAACGTTGAACCACCTCCTAATAACCTAATTATGATGCCACAGCTGTAGGAAATTTGGGTTTAGAACTGTGCTTTAAGAAATTATAATAGTGTTTAATAATTCATAATTAAGAAATCATAATTAGAAGTGTCTTGGAATACATAATTAGAAGATTCATAATTGTAGAAGTGTTTTAGGATTTGTAGTTACAAGTGATTTGTAGTTAGAAGTGTATCTTAGTAGAATTTGTAGCACCTTTAGCTCTATGCTTGTGAAACTTGTGAAGGTTTTTGCCAAAAGTTGCAAATCTTTATCTGTATATAGAATGTTTACCATAGAAGTGTTAAGCCATAAAAGACAGTCATTGAATGTTTTAAACTGTAAAGAATAGTATGTTGGGAGTAAGGGACAGATAGATTTCTAGACAGGCAATTACAGGTCATACCCGTGCGAGGGTCCTGCGAGGAGGAGGAGCCAACTGGATTTAGCCAATAGGAACTACGGACATTATGGGATGTTTTTTGAACTATGTAAGGCGGGGGAGAAAGAAATTCCGGCCTCTTGCTCCTGTACCACTGGGTGGGTGGTAACGCTTTTTGGGGTGAGCAGGTCATATTCGGTGTAACTGTAAAGCATGAGATGTATTAAATGCTTTGTTTATAATTGAAACCGGTTCTCTTTGTGTAAGCGGCTGGATTACATGCGGTTTCCCCACAGTCTAGAGGTTCTATGAACCTAACACAGCTACGGTTATTATTTGTTTCTTGGGGTGTAACAATACACGTATTCGTATTAAACCGTTCAGTGCGAGGCTTACGAACCGAACAATACATTTGAATATTACTAGTGCATTTGGAAAATGCAGAAGCTTAAATTGTGGGAAATATAATGTTCTCGGTGGAGCCACTGCGCTCAACCTGGCAACCCACCCGACATAACAGACAACGTGCTGTCTGACACTCCCACCACGTAACAGACAACGTGCTGTCTGACATTCCCACCACGGAAGAACAACATTGTACTCTGGTGAGGCTCGTGTGTTCTGGCTACGCTAAACTAGCTCAGCAGGAAAACCAACAGCAGCATGCACGCTACAAACTCTCCCCGCCGCGTTTAGGCAGCGGTTCCCTACTGATTCAAACAGCGCTAAAGAAATCGCCACGGCCCATTTCTCCAGACCATAATTCCTGCTTTGTAAAAGAAAACAAAAGCCCAAACAGAATCAAATGTCCGAAGCTCCCGCTGTTGCTCTGACAACAGACGGCCGAACCGTGGCACCACTGTATTGTATTGAACCTATATATTTCACTTGTATATCACTAATGGTGTTCAATACATCCAAATACAGCAGTTTTGGCTTCATTTTGAAGGCCAGAATCCTATACCGACCAAAATGAGATTGACAGCACTGTTAGCCAATCAGAATCAGCAGGGCGCCGTCCTGTGAGACATGCTTGGTTGTGACGCAAGGCGATTCTAACACTTCCTGCTTGGACTCAGCAACGTAGAAACGCCCAGAATAATTTTAGTGTAACACAGGACATAGGTCCAACGTATTTCTGTCTGGAATTACCGGGAAAATAAATATATCGATGAAAAACAGCAAAGGTAAGTGAAATTTTATAACTATCGTTTGATGGAGCGATTTCTGTTGTTTAGTGATGGCGAGATGAAGCTTCATGAAGCATTGAAGCTTTCCATCCAATTGGTTCACTCGTGGACCGAAGTTTCATGGCGCTTCATTTGCTCTACTACGCCATCAAGTGGACAATAAATGTGTGTGTGGCTTTGGTGTGTGAAGTTTTGAATTGAATAAATAAATGAATGATGTTTGTGATGCTCAAATAGATTGCAAACAAATGCGCAATAAAGTCCCAAGTTCAGAAAATGTAAGGGGGGATCCATTGCGTTTTGCTGCCCCTTATATTTTGAATCGCACGCCAAACCCACGAACCATTTCCTGAATCAGTCACGTGGTACGGCTGGCTCGCGAGGCTTCGGACGTCACCACATACGTCACCAACACAAGCCTCGATACGCGCTTCACAAAAATCTTCCTGGATTACTCGACACAAGCTGATGCTTTGTTGTAGCTGGATTTAATGTGCGGAATCTGTGGAGTGTCTGCTTTCTTTTGAGATATCGTGTGTGCGTACTGCATAAAATACCACAGAGGTAGAGCCAGAAATGTGGCGAGTGGGTTGACTAGGTGGCGCTATATGGATTTTGATATTTGGTCATTCATTTAGATAATGTTTGAGTTGTGTTTGGAGCATGTAAAAACGGCTTACATATTCTTGTAGCCCAGGTTCTGCTGTTTAATCTGATGTGCAACATCACTATTTTCATTTGTGATAAGTGCATTTTTTCGGACGGTATATGCTAAACTTTCTCCACAGCCCCCAAAAAAGGGGGCGCTCGGCCTCAAATTTGTGCCTGCAGTGTGTGATAGGCAGAAGGTACCTTGCATAGTATCCTCTACCATCAGTGTATGACTGGGTGACTAGAAAAAGGCTATACAAGTACAGTCCATTTACCATTCATGAGTTTGTAATGTTGAAGATGGCTTTAACTGACCTTGTACCAGTAGAGGAACCTGAACTGTACACATTTTGTATTATATCGGATTACCAACATCTCCCCTCTGCTCACCATATTGCCCTGTCCTATACCCATGCCCCAAAACCTTTCTCGAGACAATGGCAGCCTTAGAGAGACAGTACGGTCAACCACATCAACTTGCCCTGGCCCAGATACAAACCATAATGAATTATTTTAGAGTAGCTTGTAGAGATGCTGCGGGGTCCTAGGATGTTGCAGTGAAGTCATTAGTCGGGATGCTACAGTCACTTAAATCCGGAAAAGGTATACCAGAACTATCCTGTGCTTTACATGTTCAGTAGTTGGTGAGTAAAGTCACTGTAGCGCTGAGCCTCTCCTAATGATCACTATAGTGGTCTTCTCTGCATGGCTTGAAGGAGAGGCGCAATGTCAAGCAGTTGTAACACAAGCCAACAACTTCCTAAATTAAAAAGAAAGAGACAAGTAAAAGATTTTCGTCAGCTACCATTCTCCTCTGGGATGATTGGAAGTCCCCATGTAGATACACTGCACTAGGACATCAGCCACAACCCCAAATGAGGTATCTGTGTGCATACTATCAATCAACCTCGAAGTGTGAAAGCTCAAAGAATTAAGAACAGATAAAGTGGTCAAATGGCTAAAGGAACATATCCAATGTAAGAAATTTGGTAGAACTCACAAAGCAGCAGATTTCCCTTTGGGAAAAAAATGTCCCATGTGCAATGGCCTACACCTTGGCATAGTACATGATGTAAATAGAAACAGCATCTAGGATGGTGTGCATTAACCCACTAAGTATGTCACCCAAAGTCCTACTTAAAATTGTTAAAGTAACATTTTTCAACAAGAATAAGACATTTGATACTCATTAAATCCTAGATGATTGATCAGAACATACAATGCTGCTTCCAGATAGAGACACTAGAGGGAAAAACTGTAAACTTCAAACTATATGGTTGCTTATGTCCCTGAAAGAGAATTTGCATTTGACAGCACTTTCACTTCTGACATGATTATGTTTGTTGAGCAGAGTTACCCTATTCATAAACTCAAGCAAGGCTATCCACATCTACACTGTCTCCCACCAACAGTCCAGCTTGGTGTGTTTATTTTTTCAGTCGTCCATGTGTTGAAACTGCAATGGAATCGCAGATGGGATGGAGGAACCCTTTAGTTCCTTAAAAAGTAGTCCAGGGACTAAGATTATCAGGATATTTTTTTATTACTGTCATTGGTTTGGACTAGAAGCTTTACATTAGCATTCACAGGGTTGGGCTGTAACAAACACATTAACAGCAGCTGGGAGGCTGATCTGTCAGACCTGGCATTAACACATGTCTTTTGTGATCACAAGTGGACAGCTCTTAGTAGGTCAGTTCACACCTATGCCGTTATCAGCTGCTCCAACAACAAACAGACTTTGGAAAAAACGGTAAGCAAAAGCTTCATGAATTAAATTGTACCCTACGTAAGAAAAGGCCACATTCTTTTAAAAATCTCCATTCAATTCTCATACATTCGGAGCAACTTACTGTACTACATTTTGTGATCGTAAATCTACTTTTACAATATCATGTCTCGGAAATGTTTATTAAATGGTGCATTTTTTCTGATGAGATTAACAACTTAGTTTTAACAACTAAGATTGTGCCCCGTAAATAGAAATACAATACTACAATGGGTAAAAGAGAAGTTAGCCAGAAAATAATGTGTTTTCTTTGGGTAATATTTTTTAGCCTTTCCATTAGTATTACTTACCACAGCAACAGCTTCTGAGGCCAGGAGCTCGTCTGCTGACATCACAGTGTAGTATGCCACATTGGTCAGCACGTAGCAGGAAGTCACAATCGCCATGGAGATACCGATAGCTAATGGTATAGTCCTGATGGCATGAGGGATATTAACAGAAGCAGTACTGTAATTGCTGTAATTCACTTATGCATCTCATTCACATTTTTGTCACCTCTGTTATGACCTCTGACTTTCTCTTTATCTGTATGATATTCATCTAAATGAAACACTGTTGCTGGAGGAAATAAATGCACAGAGTTAACTTATTTCAGGAGGGTATAACATAAATGATCAAATAAAAGCTGCTATTCAAATGGTGGTCTATCCTACACTGTTTGTGTCTGTCAGCCCCAAGCCCATTGGTTCCTACTGAAGACATGAACGAAATATAGCTTTATTTTTCAAACAGATGACCACTGTACTTTTTAAAAAACGAAACTCAAAAATGAGGAAATTTAAATGAATTTGTTTTTTCAGTAGCGGACTAATTCACATTTGGTGCTCTAGTGAGTATTTGTTACAGCAGGATGGCGTGTGTGTGGGATTGAGTGAAACAAACTACAGTGTGTGTGTTCAAAGTAATGAAGATACATGTCACCCAGTACAGTGTGGCTAATTAATGTGTTTTTAGACAATAATGGAGCTCTATGGCACAACCGGATGAGATAGGCACACACAATACTTGTTAGTTTATTCACTGTGTGAATTGTTCACAGTACAATATAATCATTTGTCTTTTTTTAGTTTGACTTTTGGTCTCTTTAGCTGCTAAATGCTCCCCTGTGTTCACCAGCAAGTGAAACACTTTTTCTTTTAGCTATTAGGCAGGTAGTGTACAACGGGTTTTCCCTGAAAACAGCTACCTGCTGGTGGAAAACCAGGTTGATGAGAACCATGAGAGTGAACCAATTCAATAAAGTTACAGACTTAAAACCAAAACAACAAGCTAAATTAGAGCTAATTAATACTGCCAAGCGGGAGATAACTCTTTATGACTTCATCACTATGAGCAACTGTTGTTTGTATAAAAATATTGATTATCGCTGCATTCAAAATCTTTCCCATTAATATGGTGCAATTTAACCTTTGTGCAACTACTGCTGAATTTAAAATCTGATGGAAAATATTTTCTTGTTTTCCATTGGGTTTTAAATTCAGCAAATATAGATAAACTATGCTGATACGGCCAATACATAGATTCAACTTACCGCTCAGGGTTATCTACCTCCTCTGTCAGAAAGTTCAAATAGAACCTGCAAAAGGAAACAGTTATTTTATAACCTCCAAGGATTAATGAATGGTAAATCATGTGCAATGTATACAGAACTGAAGTGAAGACATTCAAAATAATATGCATCAAACTGAGACCATTTAAATATCTAGTGTGTAGGATTTGGTGGCATCAAGAGGTGAGGTTGCAGATTGCAACCAACTGAAACCTCTCGTGAAAATGCCAACGGGCCTAACTAGTGTAAGGTTTGTCCATTCTGGGCTACTGTAGAAACATGGCAGTCTACATGAAGAGGACAAGCTCAGCCGCTGTGAAGCTGGAAGAAACTTTGGTGAGTTAGTTTTTTGTTTCTTCAAGTTTTATGGAATGTATTGTATGACAGCTTTGAGCTAATTGCCTGAGTAGGTTACTACATGAACACTCAACACTTAATACCCAAGACGTTTCCGGGTCCTTCTTTGCTCAGGTTTACATGCCTATTGTCAAAAAAATAGAGTTGAAGCCTAAGTTAACGTTTCAAGTCGTGTTTACTCCCATGAGACGGAGCTGTGACGCCGATGTAGGCCCCTGCATTGATTAAAAGGACAGCTGTTGTGTGAGACGTGAGAGTGAAAAACACTGTTACGCTCTTGGTCTAGACGCGGGATAACCAATTGTGGGTTGCCTTTGTTGAATAAAACATCCCAGCAGTGATCATTGCAGACACAGTAAAGGATCCTCTGTCAGTGCTTTAATGTGTGGTATGCCACCTATACAGCAGAGAACAGGAGGTATTGGATGTCTAGTACTGATGAATGGATGTAGAGGGGAGCGGTGCAGGTGGAAGAGGAATTTGATCTATATGACTCAGTACAGGGATTCCGTTTCAGGCGTGTTTCAACCCGAGCTGAATAGAGGACCCCAAAAGAATCAGATTTAAATTGAGCTGAGTTGAATGTGGGCTTGACAGAGATCGCTAAGACTGTTGCAGATGTAGAACAAATATGCCTAAAATGACCAGCGGCAGAGGACCTGGATGGTTTGGTCTAAGATGCTCTGAGACCTATCAGATGCAGAAAGAGCAGGTACAGGGGAAAAGACAAACTGGCCCCCACCAGGATGGGGGGTGATGATGAGGGCTGTGGCCGCTAAGGCAGCAGAAAGGCCTATAACGTCATGCATAACAACACTGACTGTGGTTGGTTCTAGTGAATGGAATAAGGTGACCATATTTTGGATGCGGGAGAGGGGTATACGTTTCCCTTTCAGAAATCGTTGGAGGCTGGTAACGTTCCAGTCTCTGATGCCGGACTCCATTTGTGGACGTGGATACGGCGGAATCGATAAGGTGGTAGCAATGCAAGCGCTCCATGGGGGCCAGGGTTGTGGGTTGTGTACTGGCAGGAAGGAGGTTGCTGATAATGAGAGGTTGGTTGGCTATTACATTGGTGTATGCGGTTTTTGGCCATCACTGATGGAGGGGTGGAGGCTTAAGATTTATCGGGAGTCTGAAAGATCTCGTAAGGACACCTTGAGTCTGACTGTTGTGTCATGGCTGCAGGATAATCGGTTTTGAACAGATTGTAAGTTTAGATGGTTTAGTTCAGATAATGCAATTCGGTGTGAATCACGGTCTCTCTAAGACAAAAAGGTCAGGATGGGTTGCCCAGGTATTAAAAAGCTTGACACGGGATGAGAGTGTGTGGTGTGTCTCTGTGTGTGAGGACCATACCTACCACCCAGCGTATGCATACATCCCAGAGTAGAAGGCTAGTGGCATTCCAGACAGCTTCACATTGCTCAGCTCAAAGGCATTCTCAAAGTTCTTGGTCTCTCCTACAAACACAAAAATGCATGCGCGCACACACACACACACACACACACACACACACACACACACACACACACACACACACACACATTTCTATTCGTTGGCATTTTGTAGCACCATAATTGCTCCTAAATGAAGAGGGAATGTTACAGCAATTGAATGATTTCTGTAAATAGTTCTTACACCAGTAGTGGTCATAGCCATAACAATAATAATAGTAACCATAAAAGTAATTTCAACAATAAAACAGATGAATGCAGCAGTACTCTGCCTTATTAGCTTGGAGAAGTAGATTCTTCTGTACAACAAAGGTACTTCAGGCAGATTTAATCACTGTCAATGTAATCAGTGTTTTATATAAGAGCTCACATTTACGGACAAAAACTGCTCATACAAACAAATAAAACACAATCATTTCGCACTAAAATGTTGAGAGGCATGAATTGTTTGTAATGAGCACTCTGTGAAGACATGCAGAGGTGAATACATTACCCCCCCCTTAGATTGTGTTAAAAGTAGTTGGCTGTTTCTGAAGTGAAATTAAACTCTATCAGGAGTACAGTTTTTGATAACTCATACTCTCAAATTAATAATTCATACACACTAGTTAAAGCAATATTAAATAGTAAATATATACAGTTTATTCAGCAGTTGGTTTGAATATCTGCATGTTAGAGATATCCAACTATGCTATGCCAAGGAACCGTGTTCCCAACAGGGGCCTGATCCACGTAGAATCACGTATGGGCATAAAATCAAAATAAACACCAATAAACCTCTAAAACAGAGGCAGAAGCCTGGTCATCTATGCTGGGGCCTTTGTTTACCTTTAAATGCAGATTTTAAATGAACAATATTTCATTATAATCCTTTTTATGATGGAGGGTCATAGGATGAATACAGATGCTGTAGTCATCAGGATCTGTTAATGTTATTGGCTTTAGCTGGTCTGCAGAAATGTGTATGATAATTAACTGAAGTCATTTTGAGTAATATTATATATGATATGTAATATCAATTCCAGTAGAGGTGAACATTCACCAAAATTGCATGTGTACTAGTGTACTTTATACACACACATAAGCAGATTTAAAAGTGAGGTCCATAGCTGAAGACGGTGTCCATGTGCTGTGATGTAGGGCCACTTCTAACACCAGCAGTGAAGACATTGGGAAATGCCTGAGCTCTTGCTGTGAGCAGCTGTGTATCACGGACTGCAAGGCTTCAAGGTTATATTTTTAGTACATGTTGCTGTTGTTTGAGACAAAGAGAGCTATGTTAATTTGTACAGCTGAAAATTCAGTGTGAAGTCTGACAATGTTCCTGAACAACAGTAACATGGTTGAAACATTAACATTAACATGTAGTTTATTACTATACTCCTTATATAAATCTTGCACAGAGCTTCTGCAAAGCTGCAGTGATGATTTTCGTAGCTAGCAGAGCTTGCAGAGCTGTAGAGATGCGCTGCGCACCTCCATAAAAATGTGACTATGCGTCAGGCATAGTGATAAAGAATACACATTGGGGCCAGACTTCCTAACCAGATGAAGCCTAGGTGCTACTTCAGGCCCCTGCTGTGTCGACCCCTTGATTGACCAAATGCCAACTGTATGTCCTTCCTGCAGGTCTGAATGTGAATGCCCTGGTTCCTGCCCATTGTCATAGTCCCCCCTTACCTCTGTCTTCTAGTATTTACATACAGTCTAACCCAGGGGTGGGCAAACTTTTTGGCTCGGGGGCCACATTGAGTTTTAAAATTTGACAGACGGGCCGGGCCAGTAGCAGATGAATTTTTTTTGTTTGTGTGAACTAATATAAATCACAAGTAAAAGCCATGACCTAAAAAGTAACTTGCATTTAATTTCAGTGGGAACAGTGTTGTTGGTCACCCTTTTTAACCAGTGCGTCAACATTTGGTGTCAGTTTGGTTGTGGCAATTCTCAGAACAGATCTGAGGTGTTCATCAGTTAGCTGGGATCTTACACTGTATTTTTTTATCGCATTAATGCATATTTTATCATGCACTTACTTATTAAGTAGTCATTTTTGACACAGTGTTTTTAGTGTAAAGGTTAATGACTGTGGTCTTTTCAGCAGTTTGATTATTTGACCGGATGATACACATATTTGACTGTCACATCTAACATTATTAGAGTTCTGCTCTGTAATGTCTTTCCTTGTCTCTCCCCCCTGTGTCACGGTGTAGGTACATCTCACTGGCGTCAGGAAACTTATCAGAATACCCTTATTTTATTGGCTAAACTGCATCACGTGACGTGATTTACAACGCATTGGTCGGTGTTTTTCCTGCACCGCTGAACAAGTGTCTTAAATGCTGGAAAGGAGCGTGAATAACTTCGCTGCATAAAGCAAAGGCCCGCGACCCACTGAAAACGGGTCCGCGACGAACCACCAGTTAAGAATCACTGGTCTGCAGGATCGTGACGAGCGGTGAACAGCTGCTTGTGTGGCGTGTCTTCCGTTTCTTCCCGTTTCCTTCACCTACATTCCCCTGGGTCCTAAGCCCCTCCCTGTACAGCTTCTTATCGCCTCTTTGCACCAATGTACATTTATAACAAATGTGTCAAACTCTATCGGTGCATCTCCGGTCTGTCTTTGTTCATCCTGCATCGCTCTGTTCTGTTCTTTAATGTAACGTAACTGGAGCGACGGAGCCTCTCCCAGCTGATAGCAGACTGTTATGCTAGCAAGCAGGCTCGCTCGGGAGCTGTACCCAGCATGCAGTTCGGCGGTGAAATTTTATAAATGTTTTATAAATTAGTGTTACAAATTGTTTATGTGTCACAGACTGTTGTGTGCTGTGGTGTTTTTCTCTGTTAAAGAGCGTTAGTTGTGGGTTATTAATTGTTGTGTTATAAAGTTATGACCATGACTAGGGTTCCCTCTCAATACATATAAGAAAACTGGCGCTGGCCGTTCGATCGCGGTAAAGAATACATTTAGCTTCCTGTTGAAAGCAGATAGCAGTTGTTTCGACTATGCACCGGTGTAATGGTGTGTGAAGAATTCATATCATACGGATAATTAAAACCGGTATGCTGCCCAGCCCTAGTCTTTATTATAGTTTGGACAATTTTGTACCAATATTTGACGGGCCGGATTAAAAAGCCCAACGGGCCGTAGTTTGCCCATGCCTGGTCTAACCACTGATCTGGCTCCCTGTATAAAATGCTTCTTTCTTCATTTGTGCAGGGGTCAACTCACCGGCTCAGATCTGCTCTGTGTCTGTGAGGTCACCAGTATACCGGTATGCTTTATTGAACTCACAACACCACAGCAACTTCTGAACTGGACTTGAATGATTTCTTCAACAATTGTCATATGTCAGACACCGCTGACATCTGATTGGACATAAGAGCCGGAAGGCAGTATTTCAGCAGTTACTTAGCAATCAAATAAATCAAAGACTGTCTGACAAAGGATTGAAAACCGCAGATGCAAATCTAAGAGAAATGACATGCTATGTGTAAACCACAGCAGTACTATGTAAGCCTGGAGTGCACAAGACATGCAAGTGCCAGCCTGCACTGTGGCTCAGAGGAAGCATGAGTCATCCTCAAAGGCTGTGCCTACAGTGTATGTGTGGGGTATGAATGAGGTAGTTAGTCCTAATGGGCTGGTGGCACCTTGCATGGTAGCCCCTGCCATCAATGTATAAATGGGTGAGAAAGCGCTTTGAGTGGTCAGAAGACTAGAAAGGCTCTATACAAGTTTCAGTCCATTTACCATTTGCAACCGTAGGATCATAAATTAGGCATAACACCTCATTTCCACTGCATGGTTCGGCTTGGCTCGGCTCGACTCAACTCAACTCAACTCACTTTTTGTATCAGGTCCTATTCCCTATTTCCTTTTTCACTGCGGATAGTACCCCCTCAGTGTATTCGGGATCCTCAGCTGAAGGCAGCATGAAACTGCCCTGACATCACCTACAATACGACACTGGCTGAATCTTTTCATCAGCAACTAAACAGAGGACAATCTTTGTCAGTTGTTCGGCAAACTTTTGCAGGCTTTTTTAAAATTTAGGTTGAGTGAAGAAAAACAACTGAGGTTGCTATTGACATTAGCTTAGCTATTTTAAAATGGCCAGTTTGTGCAGAACGTTCCGTGTCGTAATCGTGACAAGTCTTTCTGAACAATCAGTGGTCTGCAGTGATTTGACTCCACCTTCTAGTATCGGTGAAGTATACCACCGACATAGTGACATAAATTACCATCCACACATTTTGCTAATGAAAAACCAAAAAAGAGCAAGTCGAGTTGAGTACAGCCGGTATATACATGTATCTTGGAGTATATGGGCTCTAGAATAATACTAATAGATTCTACTAGAGGTGGTGATGATAGTGATGATGATGGTGTCTTACCCTTAAAGAGCTGGTACATTCCAGGTACTATGATCATGCTGATGGCCAGCAGCTTGCTGAAGGTGAGGAGGATTTGAATCCTCGCTGTCCATGTCACACTCATACTGTTCAGGTACATAACAGAAGCTACAGGGACAGAGAAAGACAGACAGGACTTAGGTTGCTATTGGGGAATTTTATAGCACACAATTTATGGCCAGTGACAACATTCAGTGCCAATGCAGCAAGTAGTGTGTCCTTCAATAAGCAAATCAGAGAGTTAGGTAGGTTAAGATGGTGAGTGGGCATGGGCAGGTTTGGCTTAAATGTGTAGACTTAAGTTTGTGTCTTAACACAGTTTAACAGTTCATGTTTGAATCTTTTTAAATCTAATCTTTGCCTCAATTTAACCAAGTGGTTTAGTTGCCTAACGTTACCCATAGATCGTAGAGGAAATAGAACTTCTGAAAACCTAAAGACTTGATCAAACCACAACCAGTACTTTGGTCCACATGATATTGTCTTTCTTGTGTTGAGTTGTCTTGTTTCTTGTGCCTACACTTGCACTGAAATAGTATGGACTGGGGCGACTGTGGTAGAGCAGGGTCGTCCTTCAATCAGAGGATCGGCGGTTCAATCCCTGGCTCTGCTAGTACCATGTCGATGTGCCTACGGAGTGTGAATGTAGTATAAATGTTAGATAGTCCTGATGGGCAGGTGGCATACGTCAGTGTATGAATGGGTGTGAATGGATGAATGATGACATGTAGTGTTAAAGAGCTTTGAGTGGTCGGAAGACTAGAAAAGAGAAATACAAGTACAGTCCATGTACCATTTTTCCGTTGATCCGATCAGCTATTCTATTGGATTCTGAGAAAGGACCTGAGAAAATGTGACATTGAAGGAAAGAAATGTATCCATGCACTGGATCAAAGCTGCCAAAACCAGTGGATTTGTCATTGTATAATGTGTCACTCTTTTGAAAATATCTGGAATCAAAGATTTTGTATAATCTTTGTGATTTCTGTGACATATTTGCAACAAATTCCGTTTTTGATAATGTGAGAAAGTCAGAATACTCATTAGTATCCTGCATCTGGCCTAACTATAGGAGTGTGCACATAACAACCTATGATAACCCTAACCCTACATCATTATTCAGCCAATTCAAAATTAAAAACGCATGCATGAATGTGGCTTTATTATGCTAGAAATTACCATGGGAAGATTTGGTTTTGAGGCAGCAATGTTAGCTATCCAACAACAGCAAATTTCACTCTAGGTTGTATTTTACTTAACAGCTGCGGTACTGTCTATGTATTGATTTAATGCACAGGTTACCTAAGAAAAGATAGTCCTGGGTTTGTTTTCATGTGGACAGCTGACATCATCCTCTCTTTGGCAGAATGTAACTAAGTTCATTTACTCAAGTACAGTACAATTCTGAGATACATTTATGTTGTTATAGAATGAACTACCAAACTATATATTTAATAGTTCAAATAAGTTCCAACTCAACCACATACAACAGCAAAATGCTAAAGACTCAGGAATATAATAATAAAATGAAATACATTTGAATTAGTGGCTGTACGTGGTTGATGGTTGTAATGAGTGAATGCATTTTCTTGTTGTGATCTTGTGTGTATAACATTTGTTCTCAGGTCTCTTTTGTAATCTTGATCTTACCAAGAGTTCCTTAATAAATAAAGCTTAACTTACTGACTATCACACTCATGGGGGTCACTATTTTTCATACTATGTACTTTTCTTTCTTTTTTTTTTACATTTTGTTTATGATACTTCTGTCCTTTGAAATAAGATACGTTTTTAATCCGTAGGCAAATTGCAGAAAACAGAAAAAGACAGAGAGCAGCTGCTGCTGGCTGCCGCTCATTTATCGCTGGAGTCAGAATTGTATGAAGTAAAACTTTGAATGCACGACTTTTACTTGTGGAGTTTTTTCACCAAGATAATTATTTTCAGCATGTCTGCTTCATGTGATAGATAAATGCTGGAGAGAGAGAGAGGGGTTGACTTGCAGGAAAAGGCCCTGGTCCACTTCAGCCAGGACTAAGCCTTAATGGTTCGAGCTCTACCCAGTGAGCTACCAGGCTGCCCCTTGATGGAGTATTTTTTACATTGTAGCATTGCTACTGTTAATTAAGTAAAGGACCGCAATATCTCTTCCACCACCGTCTTCCTCCTCCTTTGGAGACGTGCACATGTCCTGTCATTTACAGATAGGATTCAACAGATCAAAAGGATAATATCCTGACATATTGCCACACCGATGTATTAATGGTATACATACTTATGCCGATGGCGGTGGCCAGTTTGACAGCCATGGGGGGGATAGCACAGGGCATGAACAGAGGCTCCAGGATGTACTGACCAAAGGCCAGAGAGATGACTGCCATCGCTGCAGGCCTGGAAGAAACACATACAGAGATGGACGAAGAACATTAGTCAATACTCAGCTCTATGGAGCGTCTTAGCACATGGTTTTGGTTGTACAGCCCCCAACTTCAGTGAGAAAGCTCTGATAAATCCAAAGTACTCTGTTAGAGACTAGCTGATAAACATAGTGGAGCATTTAGCATCACCAGAGCTGGGATGTTATTTTCTCAGGAGTTGGTAGCGACCAAATGCAGAGCTACAAGATAGAGAATATTGGACTTATATTCATTAGGTGGACACACAAGGACTCCAAATGTATTTATCTATTTATTCCGTTATTTAACCAGATAAGTCAATTAAGAACCAGTTTACATTTCCAATGACAACCTGGCCGAAAAGGCAGGTGGCAAGTCGTTATAAGACAAAATAAAACATAGATACATCTCAAAGAATGTCATACAAAAAATGAATAATAATGTTGCAGTCTGGTGGATTTGTAAATAGACAGCTGGCTGCAGACAGACAGCTTGATTCGCGGTTCTATTGTTGTAGCTTTCATGTACACACGTGTGCAATGTAAATATAAAGTTTAGTGTAAATATCTTTTCCATACACTTTTCAGTGTTTAGTTAAACATTTAAATTCTACATGTGTACAATTACATGCATATAGGAAATACTTGACCTGACCGAGTTGCGCTATCCATGATACTGAAAGAGGGATTTAATTCTGGGATGTTAAATGAGCAGTTCACCTTTGGTTTTGTTGTGTATGATCACATTCCATTTGTGTCCACATGAGGGGAGAAGGCAAGAGAGTGAAAAAATCACGCTACTGGAAGGATTAAAAAAATGTAAATTAATTAAAATATACCTGCAAATGCAGTGGTTAAGTTCAAGTTCCCAAGGTGTTTTATTAAAGTCCACAAGTTCACTTTACGAGCTGAAGGAAACAGCTTAACAGGCTTCATTGTCTATGAAGGCCCACTGTTGTTTCAAAAACACGTACTGTACATCTGCGTGGCTGAGTTTTACTAATCACACACAGACTGTGGAAATAATCAGACACCCGTGTGTACGTGCATCTTGTCCTCTATGATCTTTTCTAAGTGTGTGTGTGTGTGTATGTGTGTGTGTGTGTGTGTGTGTATTATCCGATGGTCAGTGTTTCCCTCATTTCCCACAGCAGCCACTGAGCTGCTAAAGCCATGGACATCTCTCTTTGTCTCCCTCATTCTTGTTTTCCTTCTCTGCCTCTGTCTCTGTTCATTTCCCATGGCTTCCATTGAGTCCCACTAGCCCGAGGCCAGCATAAGATTGGACAGCTTAGGATAGCCACTGGACTGTTTATACTATTCGACTTGGCTGTGTACATAGACAGCTGCACACATGGCCTTTTCTCACCTCACCAGCCTAAACTAAACTCAGTAGCTCACCTCACGAGGTCGCGGCCAGATAGGGCTTTTATTTGCCTGGTGTGCTGGGCTCTGTCACCCAACACAGTCTAATAGATTTGCACCTGCGGTTTTCAATCCTTTGTCAGACAGTCTTTGATTTATTTGATTGCTGTACCAAGAAGTAATTAGGTTCTTGTCTGCTCTGGTGTAAAGAAAGTGTGTTTGGAACACATCTGGAAAGGAATTATGCTGCAGTGTTTTGAAACGTATCTACTCAATTAAGGCCATTAGAATCCATTATAAGTGCCAACTGTGTCTAGCTGTTGTTCATGAATCTGTTATTCCTGAGATACCTTTCTAAGCCTACAGGCAATGTTTGAAACTTAAATAATTCTTTGTGGAGTATTCCTACAACCAGTGTTAGGCTGTGTTCACACCAAACGCGAAGCACATTTTCGCGTGCCAAGATTACAATGCAAAGACGAAAATGGACGCAAGAAGGCGCGAATGATTTGCATGACGCTGTTTTCACAAACGCCTATCTGCGTCAAGATTTTCCTCCTGTCATCACTGACGTCCTGACATTGTTGCATCAGAAACGGATGTAGCCGTAGGTGTTCCCCGTTCCTCCTTTTTATCCGTTTATTGCAATCAAAGTATAAGTGTCGAGTTGGATCAGAAAGTGGCACAGTGAAATACTTCCACTCGTCTTCACTGGACAGTTAGTTAACACACTTAATTCAAGGGAATGTATGCATACCACTGACTCCTGACTCCTGTACTGACAAGACAATTTGCAATTTGGCAAATTTATATGATTTGTGTGAGTTTACCAAAGTTGAACAGTACAGGGAAGCTTTGTATCGATGCACTTCATCCACTGTTTATGCAAAAGTTGTGACAGTGAACATAATAGATAACAGCTGTAAACACCATTAGCATTCATTTAGATTGGTGCTACGGGCCAATTACAATATAAGTCCAATATTCACCCTCTTTTAGCTCTGATTTGGTGTTCATCAATTCCTGAGGAAAAATATCTGTCCGTCCAGGCTGATAAGATCACTGAGAATGAACAAAAACAGTAAAGTTCTGGGCTGTCAAACCAAAGCGACGAGCTGATAAATAAGAAAAGGCTCAGTAGAACTGAGGGGACCTGCAGAATAGGATGATAATTATCTTTACAATGTACTCCTTTAACATGACATAATTTTCCGTATGCTTTTTTAAAAATCCGTCATCCGATAAAAATCATCACGTACAGAGACCTTGCACACTGAGTCTGATTGATTTTATTATTCTATTTGTGGCGCAGAATTCACAATACAAAACAAAAAACTTAACCTAACCCTAATTAATAAGATGGGTGCAATGGATAGTGCTAGTCCCAAATGGGGCTAATGAATCAATGAAATAGCAGGAAGCTTTTGTTTAGTGGCCAAGAGATTACTAATGTCTTTGGGCCATCCTTTTTTTTCCGTGACCATTCAACACAATTTTGGATAAAGAATTCAGATTTCAGTTTTGCACGTGAAGGACAGCCTCTAGTTATGAAAGGAGTAAAGAAGGTAGGCAGGTATGTATGTAGTATAAAGAGCAACAAAGTAAGCGTAGGGACACAGGACTTTCACCCAGGAGGACGGTGACTTATTTTAAATTACATATGTAAGTTACTTGTGTAACAAACTTAAGTTACATATGTAAGTTAAAAAACATACACAGGATTTACACCCACAAGACAAAACAAAACGTTAAGGCTAACTTATTTTAACTTACATGCAAACTTACGTAACTTACAAAAACAAATGTAGTTATTTTAAAACAAACCATGATCTTTTCCTAAACCTGACCGTGTAGTTTTGTTCAAATTCACAACGGTAACCACAATGAGGTCTATCGGACGACCCTGCACATCAGAAAGATTACGCTAAAGGGTACTCAGTGTGTTAAAATTGACGCCAAGGGGTCCTGGCCAAGCATCCGTATGTGACGAGTTGGGAAGAGAACATATTGATTTGATCCATTGTTATTATAAAAAAAAAGTATGCACTTTTTAAGTTAGGCTCAGTAAACTTGAGGTAAGGAGGCAGACATTACCTTATAGCTATGAGATCAGCCCATAGTCTTATGAACGCCATCTGAGGTCCAAAGGCTTCCAGTATATATGTGTAGTGTCCACCAGACTTCTTAATACAAGTCCCCAGTTCAGCGTAGCACAGGGCTCCTGCAGGGACAGAGGTGACTGATTAGCTCTGGCTCTGAAGCAAGAAGGCCGGCACACAACAGTCCCATGGCTGTTTAACTGTGTCGGCCACATCTATAGAAATGTACAGTCCCTCCCTGGCCCTCACAATCACCCAGATATATGACTGTGGGAGCCTTTCAGGATCTCAACCCATAACTTAAGAGAAACAGATTTAGGTGGACAAATTGTAATTACAAGTTCAGGGAATACAAATTAAGGGAAGCTGAAAAGGGGTTCAAGGAAGGGTATTTAGGGATAATGTGCTTGGACTTTTCATTACTGTGCAACAACTGAAAGATTTAGGGATACTGCAACAATATATGCTAGAATACACAGATGTGCACAGCAACACTTCAGCACTGCCTCCTCCAGCACCAGGATTTCAACTCTAACTCCACGAAATTACTTTTATATTGTTCTATAATGTTTTCCCAATTACACTGTGGTGACAAACCTAATCGCTGCTTGTCTTGTGTTTTATTGATTGGAGTGAACAGAAGTAGGTTTGGGTGGATGGAGGCTGTAGAAAGACACCACAGATCAGTTCAGACCAGATCAGATTTGTTTTAATCAATCTTAAAAGGTACAAAAATATTCTTATACCACCAGAAGCCAAGGTGAAGTTCAGTGTTTTTTGTGCGTACTTATTTAACAATAGTTAGTGTTACTA
Source organism: Anarhichas minor (assembly GCF_050575085.1). Classification (NCBI taxonomy): domain Eukaryota; kingdom Metazoa; phylum Chordata; class Actinopteri; order Perciformes; family Anarhichadidae; genus Anarhichas; species Anarhichas minor. Next base: position 492,997 of record NW_027466454.1, read on the forward strand.
TTTGCATCCTTATTAAATGTAGTCAGTGTGTAGTTACAAATATTAAGTTAAAGACATTACCAGCTTGGTGGAACATATTTATGTTTTTTTAGAAAAATGATCCATTTCTCCTTTTTAAAATATTTTTACAAAAGCTGTACACTAGCGGTAATCAACTACATTAATCCAAGGGCCAGAACTTTCCAAGCAGACACTGTAAACTCACAGCAACGCTGACCCTATATGCCTTATTAGCAATGAAGCAATTGCTATTGCAAAAGAATACAGTCTTGGTCATCATTGATGACTATTCACGCACAACCAGCAAAGCAAGCACAGCTTTGTGAGTGAGGTAGGCCTGACTCCTGCATCACATTGTGTGGCTACTCAGATTTATAACGTAAATCATTCCTAATAAAGTTATTTACATATCAACTGTTTTAGGGGCTGATTCAATACATGGAAATGGACTTCTGTTTATTTAGTTGTTTATTTAGTAATCGGTGTACAGACAGTGAACATGTTTTGTAACTTTCACCTCCACCAACACTTTTCCCATTCAATGTTGCTACTCTCAAAATAAGAAAAGACATATTTTCCATCTACTGATCCACCTGTGAACCAACTCACCGAACAGGGACAGCACGCCGCAGGCGATCCACACAATGAGGGACATTCCTACACTGCCTGAGTGCTTCAGGATGCCTTTTGGAGAGATGAAGATCCCGGCACCGATGATGGTGCCGATGATGATGGATATTCCTCGGAGCAGGGTCACCTTTTTCCCCAGTCCCACCTTCCTGTCGTCCTGGTCCTGCATTTTTCCATCGGGATCTGACTGGCTCTCATTTTTGGAAACTTTGTGTCCACTTGCTGCGACTTTTCCATCTTTTTGAGTAGATTCTGACCTTTTGGTCATTTTTTGAACACTTCCTAACACTGAAAACCACACACAGTCCGTCTCCCTTGGAATAGAGTCAAAGTGTATTTCACCTGGAATCTGTCCCTCTAGTGTAGCCTGGAACCACTCAGCCTGTGTGACTGGTGCAGGCAAAGTTATAAAACACACACTCTCACTTTCTCTCTCTCTCTCTCTCTCTCTCTCTCTCTCTCTCTCTCTCTCTCTCTCGGTCTCACTCACTAATATACCGCTGTAAAGCCTTGGAGGCTTGCTCTTCCCCTTTCTGACTTCAAACTGTTTTCCTCTTTTACCTCTTTCTCTATAATTTGCTCAAGGGGACGGGTTATTTGAGTGTAAGGCAATCATGACACACCAAACAGGATTTCACTCATAACTGATTTCTCACAGATTACTTTGCATTATGTTGGGGTGTGGTGTAGTATGTTAGAAGCAATAGAATCTGGGCAAGTGGCAAACCCTCCATACTCGATTTACTTGGAACGTGAAAGAGATCCACTCTAGCAACACACACATCACACCAGTTCAATGCTTTAAGTACTGCCCCTATTCACATGTTGGCATGTGTATCGGCCGGTATCAGCAATATATACTGTATATAGCAATATGTGTGTAGGGGGTGGGAGGTTTTATTCGTGATTGCCAGCAGTTTTGCCAATATTCTGTCCTCTGCCAACTCCCCCAGTGTGTCCAGCTTGCAGCTAATGACAGACCCAGCCTTCTTTATGAGTTTATTCAGACCTTCTGGATAAGGTGGGGTGTTCCTCTTTCTAAAATCCACCATAATCTCCTTTGTTTTGGCCACACTCAGCTCCAAGTGGTTTTCCCCACACCACTGAACAAAGCGGTCCACCTGCATCTATACTCCTCCCCCTGGCCAACTTCTACACCCCCCACATTGGCAGTGTCAACAGTAAATTTATGAAGGTGACACAATTCAGAGTTGTCTTTAAAGTCTCATGTGTAGATGTTAAACAGGAAGAGGGATGATACAGTTCCCTGGGGGGCTCTGATATTACTCACCAGAGGGGCAGACACAAAGCCTCACAAACTGCAGTCTGCCAGTCAGGTAGTACCGGGGCCATGAGACTACGTTCCGGGTTGAGAGGTCACAGCTCGTTGTCTCCTACGTGAGCGCAGTCCACCGAAAACATTATATTTCCCACAATTTAAGCTTCTGCATTTTCCAAATGCACTAGTATTATTCAAATGTATTGTTCGGTTTGTAAGCCTCGTACCGAATGGTTTAATACGAATATGTGTATTATTAAACTCCTAGAAACAAATAACCGTAGCTGTGGCACCATCATGAGGTTATTAGGTGGTGTTTCAGTTGCAAGACAGCACTGAAGGCCCAGGTATAAAATGCACGGCCCACCACTGTGAATGATTGACTGCTCTGCCTTAGCAAGATCTTCAGGTGTTAAGCTTTGTCCTTTGAGTATGGCTTTAAAGCTTTGAACTTTTCTTTCCACTTCATTCTCCTGAATCTTCAGATTGTCCTTTCTGAGGCCTGCAGAAGCACAAAACTCCTTTCTCTTCTGTTCCAATGACAGGAGAAGTTCCTTGACCTTCAGAAACTAAGTCACAGATGTTTTTAGTGTAATCAAAGATGAAAAATAATAGATCATTAATAATGAATAATGTCAATCTCAGAGTATTTCATCCCATTCACTAGGGTGGGGATCAGTTGGACCAAGTGGCTAGACAGGGCCTCTTTACAGATGGGCTGTTCAGCCAGAGTCAGCCAGAACTCACCCTTTTGACCTCTGGGTCATCTGCAGAAATCACATCAAGATCCACATCCAGTTTAGGCCACTCCTTCTTTGACTAGAGAAACTCAGGTTCATTTATCCATCTCCTGCCTTTCAGGAAATCCTCAGCTCTCATTCCTCTTGATGCTTCATCTGCTGGATTATCCTTGGAACCCACATATCTCCACTGATCCACATCTGCTGCTTCTCTGATGAAAGAGGTTCTGTTTGTCACAAAAGTGTGGAATAGTCTAGTTTCACTAGAGATATATTTAAGGACTGTTGTGCTGTCCGTCCAGAAGACTGACCTCTCCAGCTTGAGTTGCAACTCCTTTCGAAGCATTTTATCGACACGAACCGCAAGAACTACGGCTGTGAGTTCCAGTCGAAGAATTGTAGTCTGCTTTAGTGGAGCAACTCTAGCCTTTCCCAAGAGAAATGCAACATGTACTTTATGATCCGTTTCTAATCTCACATAAGACACAGTTCCATAACCAACTTGACTGGCATCGGAAAAGTGGTGAAGTTGTGCTGTAGCAGGGTCTCCAAAGTCTCTGGGTTTAATACAGTGGTCCACTCTGAACTCAGACATCCTTTGCAGGTGTTGGGAACGTAAAGGAGCGTGTTTGGTTATCAGCAAATATGAAACTAAATTATCAACATCAATGGAGTTATTAATATCAATAAGTTAATTAGTAATTACTAATAAGAACGGGGCACCACCCTGCGGACAGGGACCAATAACCAAACTATAAACTAAGTCTCATAATTAGTGGTCACTCCCGATATTAACAGTCTGAGTACTATTACATGTTTGGAGTGCGAGTGAAGGGTTAAGTTCGAGCATAGGCCACTACATCCAGTTGTTATTACACACCTATGCACAAGTAATCACAGATGACTGCTCTTTAAAATATAACAGAGTTTATTAAATCAAAATAATAAATGATCAAATCAAGTAATATCACAATCAACAAACGCTATCATACAATTATGTGTCTAATACCTAAACTCAAATGAATAAAGTGGGGTAAGGATATGTGTATCGCTGTGTGTGTGTGTGTGTGTGTGTGTGTGTGTGTGTGTGGAAAGAAAAGGGGGGGGGGGGGGGGCCTACTCAACAGTGATGGTGGGTAATCTCAATAGGGGCGTGTGATCCTACAGGTCAAGATGGCGGAGTCTAGAGACCAGCGACCAAAATGGCGGAGAGGTGGCTGCTATAACCACGTGGGACGGCGTACCAAGTGGGTTGGGGTCAGAGATTACGTAATCACGAGTCTGAGAGGTTCACCCAAAATCAGTAGCTCTAACTACGTGTGTGTGCGGGTTAGTAGAGGGAGAGAGAGAGAGAGAGAAAATCGAGCTCTGAGCGCGGTGCTCTGCGCAGTAGTGAGGAAGTGAGGAACAGCACGCTTTTACGGTGATAGTTGCGGTTCTAGATCTCACTCGCAGAGCCGATTTAAAGAGGAGAGAATAAAACCAAAAACAAAATAAAAGAATCCCCAAAACAAACAGATCTTTGTCACTGCGGTGAAACGCGAGTTTGTCTCCCTATCACCCCGAAACTCGGTCGGCCAGACGAGAGTCGGCCACCGTAGTTTTAGTTTTTAAAGTGATAGAATCACAAGCTCCACATCCACTAGCAGCGACGGATCAAATGCGAACGGTTACAGCAGGAAATACACAATATAACGGGACTCCGTGGTCCGCGATGCTGGCGTAATAACACGTTATAACACGACAGTAACTTAACACAACAAGATACAGGAATAACAACGACATAAACGAATAGTCTAAATTAAGCTAATGCTAAGCTAAGCTAAGCTAGGCCCAGATACCAGTAACTCTTACTTTGAGAAGCTTCGTTCGGCAGGGTCCTTTTCCCGTGGTGGGAATCATTCAGTCCTCGGGAGATGAGGGGTCCCGGTGGCGCGGCTATTGGAGCTAGCGCAGACTCAATCCCCTCGCTGCAGAGAGGGGTTTTCTTAACGTCAGAGGCATGCGGGAGTCGCTCGTCTTTGGCCGGAAATCTTCGGCTCTTTAGGGGCTCAGTTACCCTCTTTTGCCGGCAAGGTGTGCACTAAAGGGTGGGAGGACGGGTCGTAGAGATTATCCGTTCTCGCACTACGGGATCCAAAACTCAAAATAAAACACAGTCTGTAGTTTCGACCAGCGAATGTGACATGTGACCTGATAGGATTTGATGAGGCCGAGGCTCCTCGTGAATCTTCTTGTTGCCAGGACGAGGTCCGGAGGGAAGAGAGCGAATGGCGTTTCCTGCTCGCTTATAAACCAGGTCTCGAATCCAGTGGGGGGCCACTTCTTGGCCAATGAGGGGCCAGGATCAAGTTTTGGCTGTGCTGGGAGGTGTAGTCATTCATCTTGGAGTTTCCATCAGACGTTGTATGACAGGAAGGAGCATGGGTGCTTCTAGACTAGAGCCAGATCCCAACACAGGTCCTCAAGCCAATTAGACCATTGCTCAGAGAAAGAGTGGGGAATAGCGTCATCCCTCCCCAGGTTTCTCCTACAAAGCTCCTGCAGTAACAGCTTGGCTGACATACTGAATGGGGCTAGAAATCCCAAAGGGTCATAAAGTGACAAAATGCCTCTTCTAGTGTTTTTCTGTTCTCGTAATGATGTCCTGAACTTGAACTTGTCAGTTTCAATGCACCACTGTAGTCCTAGTGCTCGCTCCATTGGAAGTTGGTCTGTATCCAAATCCAGTTCCACCATTTATTTTGGTCTTTTGTCCTCAGTGATTGACAGCAGCACTGTGCGGCTTTTGCTGATCCATCTTGAAAGATTGAATCCTCCTTTATGACAGAGAGCATTCAAATCTTTGATCATTTGCAGTGCCTCCTCCTCTGACGCCATGGATTTCAGGCAGTCATCCACATAAAAATTATGTTTGACTGTATTTGTCACTTCTGGAGAGAAATGTTGGACAATATCATCTGCAGTTCTCCTCAAAGCATTCTGCACGGCACATCATCCAAAATCCTAAATAAACTACAGTACATCCAAAACTCTGCTGCTCGCCTGCTCACCCACACCCGCTCCCGTGACCACATCACCCCTGTTCTCCAGAACCTCCACTGGCTCCCCGTCCCACAACGGATTGAATACAAAATTCTTCTCCTCACCCATAAAGCCCTCCACAATCAGGCCCCCTCCTACCTCACCGACCTGCTTCACCACCACACTCCATCCCGTCGGCTCCGCTCCTCTGATGCCAGCCTCCTGTCCCTTCCACTCAGGACCAAGCACCGGACATGGGGCATCAGAGCCTTCTCCATATCTGCCCCCTCCCTCTGGAACTCTCTCCCCAAACACATCCGAGACTGCACTGACCTTTCCATATTCAAATCCCAAATCAAAACCCACCTTTTCAAAACTGCGTTTAATGTGTGACCATTATTGTGTATTTTATGTTTTTAGTGTGTTGCTTTTATATATGATGATTTTAATGTAAAGTGTATTTGAGTACTATGAAAAGCGCTATATAAATAAAATGTATTATTATTATTATAATTTGCACAACTTGGTGAGGATACAGCTCCGAACAGATGTACTTTCATCCGATACTCTAGTGGAGACTGTGCAGTGTCACCATCAGACCACCGGAAACGGAGAAAGTTGATGTACTTATCTGAGACATGAACTTGATGAAACATGGCTTGGATGTTGGCCATTACTGCAACGGGCTCTTGCCTAAATCGGATGAGGACTCCAATAAGAGTGTTATTAAGATCAGGTCTCTGCAAGAGCTGGCAGTTCAGTGATGTCCCTTTAAAAGTTGCTCCACAATCAAAAACAACTCTGTTTGCCTTTTCTGGGATGATAGACTCCATGATGAGAGATATACCACACCTTTCCATCACTTTGTTCAAGTTGATCAGCAGGTACCATCTCAGCATATCCTTGAGTTATCATGTTGTTTAAAAATGTGGTGTATTCCTCCTTAAATGGAACATTCTTGACAAATTTTCTTTTCAGGCTTCGGAGACGCTGTTCTGCAACACAGCGATTGTTAGGCAAGACAGAATTGTCCTGTCTGAAAGGTAAGTCAATAGATGCTCAGTACGAGTTACGCAGGCTCCTCCCACTCCATTAAAACTGACCCCCCTGCAGTTCCTGATTCATAAACATAGGTAGATTAAACACTTTTGGCAGAAAGGCAGGGTTAGGCCAAAGTGCCCTCCACCGTAAACAATATTGACGAACAGTGAGAGGCCACAGCTCTACTCCCATTTAGCAGAACAGAGAGCCAAAAGAAAAGCTGTCTTGAGAGACAGAGCTGTTAAGTCTGTGTCAGCATTAGGTTCATACTTCAATACAAGAGGCAAGTCCCAGTTTACTGCCTGCAAGGTCCAGCCTAGCAAGAAGCGATGGGCTCACGGCAGTAACTGTCATACAAAAGACGGACTGTGCAGAAGCCACACCAACAAGTCCAGGGCAGTTGGGTTGGGATGCCAAATCGGCCATTCTACCTGTGACAGAAAGTCAGCTCAGTATGGCAGTTGCCACAGGTGACCTTCAGGTGAACCAAGTCTGGAAACCATGGCCTTCCTGGCCAGTGTGGAGCAACCAGCAAAATTATGTAATCACCTGGCCCTCTGGAGGACTTGAGGAATAAGAGCAAGAGGGGGTAAAGCATATGTTAAGCCTATTGCCCAAACTGGACCCCTGACCAATGAATGAGTAAAATTCCAGGCAATGGGTTTTTATGGAGAAACAACCATAAACAACCTGGGCTACCCAGGGGACCCCATTTGTGTCACTAACATCTTGGTATAGCCACCACTCACACACACCGGGAGAGGCCCTGTTCTGGACAGAAAGTTGGCCTTCCTGTTTGCTACACTCGGGATGTCGACTGCTCTCAGAGAGCTCAGTTTAGGCCATGCCTGTGTCAGTAGCTCCCTTGCCACCTGGAGCATTGTGACTACGTTTTACCCTGGTTGCTTAGATGGTAAAAAGTGGAAGTGCTGTCTGTTCTCACCAGCACAGGCGGTGTGACATATGAATGGCAAAAGAACCCTGAGGGTAAGATGAACGGCCATCAGTTAGAGCACATTTATATGTTCTGATAAACAAAGGGGTTCCCACAGAATCTCGCTGTCCTACCCACCACGCCGGCTCCCCAGCCCGAGATGGATCTGTTGTGATCACTGATCTTTTGTAAGGAAGGTTCCCTAGTGGGGTTTCTCAGAAAAGGAAAACCCTCTCCCTCCAGGGGAACAAGGCCCCATATGCAAGTCTGTGTCACAAGCAGGCTCATCTTCCTGTCCTTTTTTGGATGAATATGAAAAAACCATCCCAAATGGGACACGAGCCAGCACCTTCTCTCAAAACTTGGCCTTGGACAGCAAAGCAAAGAAAGTGTCTGTGTTCTGAATGTGGAAATATGCATCTCTTAAATCAAGTGATGTAATCAACTCTCTAGGGGTGGGTAGTATTGACAGACATTTACTTACGTTGCATGTAGTAGTAGTACCTTTTTTGAGTAAATTGTACTTGTCAAATTAGTTACTTTCAACTTTTACATGAGTAGATTTTTATAGAAAAATAAATACATTTGGATGCATTCATCACGTTAGTTATTCATTTTTTGCATTCATATTTTTTTAAGATGTAGGTGGTCAGCTCGCCCCTTCAGTGCTGACACAGTGCTTTACAGGTCTGGCTATGAGGCTAGCAGGTCCCAGGTATGTTGGCCTCTGTTAACCCACTGCAGCCATGCCTCCACATGACTATCTGTTCTCTCTGCTGAAGCAGCAGTCGCAGAGGATGAAAGCTGTACGGCTGTTTTCCACACACTTTTAGACACAACAAGTGACGGCCCCTAAAGTTAACGTTATGGACTTCAAATAGAACTAGAAAATTCCTAAAGAAATTTTGACAGTGTGGCTTCTACTGCCCGAAGAAATTGCAATATATACACACGCCAATGTTACCGGTAGTGTCATTCAGGTTCAATTGAGATAGCGCTACTCTCTTTTCTGCATTTTAGATTAATACTCTTGGATTGAATCTTGTATTTGTGGGGCTTTTATTTTGAAAGGGTGGGACTGGGTGGGTGAGAGAGGGGGAGAGGAGACAGAATATCCTTGTCCGAATATCAGTTGGCTCTCTAGTCTGTTGCGGAAAATATTGACAACAAGAGTAACATAGCTGGAATGACAATAAATGAATGGTCTATAAGGAAGCTGAACCAACCAAACACAATTTTGACTGCATTGCACAATTACTACTGTAGCACTTTCTTTGACATGTCATTACATCAGCTGTGAAATACAATGCAAATTTATGGACATGTACCAATCTTGGTCTGTTGTGAAAGCTGTGTCAACAGCTGCCCAATGCTCCCTCTTTTAGATCTAAATGTGTTGATAAGATGAAAACTGTGCCGATCAATAATTTTATAGAATTCCTGCTTGAGGTTATTGCACACTATCCGGTTGAACACCTGTAAAATATAGAGAATGCTCCAGTATCACATTTAAAGACTAAATAAGGGTGGTTTGCATCTTTAAAAAAAATAACTGCTAAGTTGTGCTCCAACTGTTTCCTTGGATCATGAAGCTACTGAGCTTCATGACTAGAATCCTCCCTGTCCTCTAAATCACTGGTGTCATTTGGAGGTCCATGTTCTATTTGGGCCATTTCATTTGTTACACTACCAGATAATATTTCTGTCTTGAACATCCTCCATTTGTCTGTTCTGTGCTGTTTACTTCTCAGCGACAAGTGGTGTATGTTTCTGTAGTGTAGTTATACACCAGACGAACGACTTGATCAACAGCAAAAGGATTTTATTCCGAGGCTCGTACACACTGTAACGCGGTCTTGCTGACTGAATGTATATCTTGTACTGCCCACAAGGTTTTACTGTGAACATCACATTGCCCTTTTTTATTTTTGAAGAAATACCAACATACAACTTGACATTCTGAAACTAGGCTTGCTCTTACATATTACTCAAACTTCAACAACTAAATTTACTATACTGAACATTGTACTCGTCTAGAGGTATGGCAGCTCTGTATTAACGGTATCCCTTAACACATAAATTGTACACTCTATGCTAAACATTTCTATAGGAAAATCATTTAACTTTTCAAACTTGGCTAAATCCGTAGCTTTTTAAGTTCACAACAGTTCAAATTTGTGTCCATGTCTCTGAGCACATTTATTGTATGTAGCTAAGAGATTGTCCACATGTTTACCAGTCCATAAGCTACCTATAGTCCTGTAGGTAGGCGGGAGGACATCTGTTGTGCCTTGAGGGGTACCTCGGTGTTGTTGAGGTCTTAGAGGCATCACTGTAATCACACTCATTATCATCAGGATCTGGTAAAATGTCCACTACTTCTGGAGTGATCTTTTTGAAGAATGAAGAATTCCTGACAATGAAGTGTCCATTTCTGGCTGCTGTGATCATGGAACCTTTGACTTTAGTCACCGTGTATGGCTTACTGTTATACGGTGTGGTGAGCTTGATGTGCTTGGGCTGACGATGAAGCACAGCATCACCTGGAGTGAGAGTGTGTGGTGTAGCATTATGATGAGAGTCTGCATGAGATTTCATCTTGGCTTTAGCCTTGTTGTCCCTTGCTCTCACTTCAGAGTCTGAACACTTACTTGTAGTGTGAGTGATTGAAGGAATCTTTGTGTACACCTTGCGTTGGAACAATAGTTCAGCAGGTGAGCTTTCTGTTGTGCTGTGAGGTGTGGATCGATACTCGCGTAGAAAGATGTTTAGTTGTTGTTTCCAGGGAATGCTTTGTGTTTCGGCCACACGAATAGCTTTGCCTAGGGTGCGCATGAATCTTTCAGCTGTAGCATTAGCTTGAGGCCACAGCGGTGTGATCCAGCGGTGGTGGAATCCTAGATGATCGGCAAACTGGGAGAACTGGTCACTGTTGAATGGGGGACCATTATCAGTTTTCACAACTCTGGGGATACCAAACATGGAGAAAACTTTGTCCATGACCGGAATGACTGTTAGCCGAGATTGACTTTACACTCTCTACAACTGGGTAGCATGTGTAATCGCATAGCATGTGATGTTGTTAGTTCACTGCTAACTTCTCTGAACTGCTTCAATATGTCAGCATGTCGTGACTTGTCACTTTGGTGTTGTGTCTGATGTGAGCACTAATCTCTTGAAGGATTGGGTCTGCGAGTGTCTCTATCTTTATCTCTGTGATTGTCATGGCTTAAGGTGTTGCATGACTTGCGATGAAGTTCACATTCTTCTCTGCTACCTTTGCTGCACGTGTACTGTCATCTGTCTGAGACAAGATAGGATGACGAGACATATAGTCAGCTGGGTTGTCGGCTCCCTTTCGGTATTCCACCTTGAAGTTGTAGGGCTGACTCCTCAGTCCCCATCTCTCAATCCTGGTGGGTGGTTTTGACCTGGGATTGTTCCATATGATTTCCAGTGCTTTGTGATCTGTCACCAGAGTTAAAGGATGAACATAGATGTACAGGTGGAAATGCTCACAGCTCCACACAATGGCCAGCGCTTCCTTTTCTGTTTGGGAGTATCTCCTCTCCACATCGCTGAGAGACCGACTAGCATAAGCTATCATGTACTACACCCCTTTTTCATCTCTTTGGCAGAGGATTGCACCCAGTCCAACAGGGCTAGCATCCACAATCAGTTCTGTCTCTCTACCTGGGTAAAAGTATGACATTGTAGTGTCACTGGCTAGACTGTCTTTCAGTGTCTGTAATGCAACTTGCTGTTCTGGGCCCCATACCCAGGGTGTCTTTTCTGGTGAGCTTGCGCAGTGGTTCTGAAATGGAGGAGAGGTCTTTGATAAATCTGGAGCAAGTCACTAGCTTAGGACCCCACCTCGGCCGGAGCGAGCCTTCGTCGGTTGTTTAGAGTGTTGAGGAATGGTTGATGGAGATTTAGCCTGATGCGGTTTGGGGGAGGCTTAGCTGAGGATCCACTGCGGCTCCCGGGCCTTGCAGATCCCCCGGTCTCCATATGGGATAGGAGGATGATGACTATGGGGGGAGATAACTATTAACGAGAGGGAGGGAGGGTGGGATGCAGAAAACGCGAGCGAGCCGAGGCTTAGAGTGGGTAGGTATTTATAGGAGTGTGGCCGGAAGTGGGCGAGTGGCTGAGGTGTGGTCCTGCTCCTGAAATTCAGCTAAGTTTTATCTCCAATAATTGGCCATGCCCAGCAGACTCTTGATTTCACCTGGATTCTGGGGGTCTGCAGCTTGCTGAACTGCAATGACTTTCTTGGGATCAGCTGAGACACCCTCTGCAGAGAAGATAAAACCAAAGAACTCGAGCCTGGACCTGTTGAACTCACATTTTTCACAATTGAGTGTGAGACCGCTTTCCTTGAGTCTCTGGAACAGTGCTCGGAGGTTGTTGTCATGTTCTGTCTTGGAGGCACCGTAGAAGATGTCATCGCTGAGGTTTTTCACACCAGAGAGACCTTGCAGTGTTTGGCATATGGCATTTTGAAATACCTCAGCAGCAGACGATATGCCAAAACTCAGTCTCTTGTAGCGTCTCAATTCAAGGTGAGTGGTGAAGGTAGTGATGTATCTGCTGTCTGGCTGAAGCTCTAGCTGGTGGTATCCAGCTCTCACATCCAGTTTGGAAAACACAGTTGCTCCATTCAACTCATGTATCACATCATCCATGGTGGGAGTGATGTGGTGTTCCCTCTCTATAGCCGTGTTAGCTTGGCGCATGTCAACACAAAGTTTTACTTTGTCAGGGTCTTTAGGCTTGGGAGGTGCGACAATAGGTGAGACCCATGGTGTCGGGCCAGTGACCTCCTCAATGATGTCATCTGCCTCCAGTTTCTGAAGCTCATCCTCAACCTTCTGGCGGATGTGGAACGGCACACGTCGATGTGGTTGGCATGTAGGCTTAATGTCAGGATTTATGTGAAGCTTTACCTGAAAGTCTTTCAGTTTTCTGATCCCTTGAAACAATTCAGGATGACTCTCCACTAGGTCATCTGCGACTGTGCAGCTCTGTGGTGTGGATGATACTGCTGTGACTTTGGAAGTTTTGTAACTGAGAACATTGAATCCGTTCCCTTTAATTACAAAGACTGTGCACGTTGTCGTTCTCTGTCCTTTCACCACTGACAGGCAATAGAACCTTGGAGCGGAAGGGGTAGATCTTGGTGCTGGTGGGGCTTAGTTGTGGACGTGGAATCAATTTCTCGAAACCTATTTCACTGACAGTTTGCTGAGGCTCCTGAATCAATTAAAACTAGCATACTACTGCCATTTAGCTTGATGTGAGTCTGTGGCAGCTCTGAGATCTTGTCAGCATCTGCAAAACATAGGCATCATCACTGCTGGAAGAGCTGTGCTCTTTTTTTTCCTCACCTGGTGTCTTTGTTATGTGATGGACTTTTTATAGGGTGTTGGTTATCCTTGTACTGTGTTCGTTTTGTATCACTGTCTTTGACTTTAGAACGGCATTGCTTTGCAAAATGGTTTAGTTTACCACAGGCTCTGCATTGTTTGCTTCTAGCAGGGCTTTCACCATCATGAGGTGACTGTGGCTCAGTGGAGAGCAGGGCCGTTCTTCAATCAGAGGATCGACGGTTCAATCCCCGGCTCCGCTAGTCGCACGTCGATGTGTCCTTGAGCAAGTCACTTCACTCCAAAATTGCTCCCGTAGCTGTGCCTACACTGTGATTTCTGAATTGTAAGTCGCTTTGGATAAAAGCGTCTGCTAAATAACAGTAATGTAAATCATGAGGATATTTACCCCCGCAGCTGTTGTCAGAATGTCGTCTTTCCGACCATCTACTGTTGTTTGGATGCTTCTGCGTAGTCTGTTGAGCCAACCTGTTGACTGTAGCTGTTGAGCCTCTTTCTATGCCAGTCGCTTGCATTTCAGACAGTTCCAGTGTTCTTCCATGATCAAGAAGCTCATCTAGGCTAAGGTCGGGCTCCCTTGGCGCCTTCCTGCGCAGCCTGGATGATGCACAGCTTTGTATGATTTGCATTTTAATCTCTGCTTCGACACTTGCAAATTCACAGTTCTTAGCTAACATCCTTAGCCTAGTGTGATAACTGTCCACATTTTCTCCTGGTTCCTGCAGTTTTTCTGAAGATGTACACTTGATACTGTACGTTTTTCTTAGGAGAGAAATATCCAGATAGCTTAGCATATTTGTCATCTTCTGCTGCTAATGTGTCATAAATATCATGCACTTGTTCTCCTGCTACATGTAGCAATAATGCTTTGAGCCTAGCATCTCCGCCAATGTTCATTGCTGTTGTGTAATTTTCAAACCTTTGCACCCATTTATTCCAGCGAAGTCCGACAGAGCCAGGGTCAGTTTCGGTGTCGAAAGGTGGGAGAGCAGCAGTATTTCCTGCCATGCTTGCTGTGGTGTGCCGGCTACCATCCACGTGTCTGTGTTAGCTTAGCTAGCTTGGCCTAGCCGCACTCATCCTCTTGTCTGTCGTTCTCCCCTCTTTTTTCTTTTTGGGAAAAACGCGGTGTCCATGTCGACTCGCTGTGTCATTTCTTTTACTCGTCGCCAATGTAATGTTACTGTAGCGTAGTTATACACCAGACGAACAACGACTTGATGAACAGCAACAGGCTTTTATTCCGAGGCTCGTACACACACTGTTAACGCGATCTTGCTGACTGCATGTATATATCTTGTACCGCCCACCAGGCGATTATACTGTGAACATTAGAATCAGAATCAGAACCGTTTATTGCCATGGTATGTTGAACATACAAGGAATTTGACATGACGGGTAGTGCATAACATTAAACAGTCAACAACAATCAACACAAAGTAGAAACATATTAAAATTAAACTTTACAGTAAAATATAAAATAAAGTGAAATATAAAATAAAGTGCACAAACGAACAGATAACAGGACTATAAACAAGTGAGATGTAAGTGTAATGTAAAAGTGTCATGTGTATTTAAATAAGAAACCTAGAAAACTAGAATGTGCAGGGGAGTGACTGGTAATAAATTGTCCTGGGGATGACGGAGTCAGTGGGGGTCTGGGGGAGGGGGACCTGGTGGTCTGGGGCTGGTTGATGGAGCTGTGGGGGATGGACTCAAGGCTGTCCCATTGTCTATCAAAGCGACAGTAGAACTCGTTCAGCTCGTCTGCCAGGCGGAGGTCATTCATGGAGTGGGGGGCTTTTGGCTTGTAATTGGTTATCTGTCTGAGACCTCTTCAGACAGAAGCAGAGTCACTTGCTGAGAGTGTAACAGAGTTAATGATTCCACTTGCCATCACTGGCCATTATTTGCTAATATTACTGTATTATTTAAGTTATTGCTAAGCCATATCATTTTCATATTATTTCCTCCTCTATTTCTGTAAATATCATTTACAGCTTATTAGTTTCCCACGGAGACAAGTGTGTTGTGTGTCACATGAGCGCCCTCTGCTGGGCCCTTGCAGACTTGAGTGGTTCGCCTCGCTTTCCGTGACCAGTCTGCAGCACGCTGTCTCCGTGTGTTCCGGAGCTTGTAACCACGAGGTGGGCTGTGAGAAACCCTGAAATCATTCTGTTTGTTACCAGATATGCTACATATATGCTGTCCTGTGAATAAATGGCTGGTTGGAGCAAAAAAGACAAGAAGTGTGCCTGAATCAAAACACAACGCAAAGAGAGAGTACCCAACTGCTACAAGAGCTGGTGTTGCAGTTTCTCAGAGTATAGTCGTTTAGCGCCTCTCACCGCCTTACTAAACCTGTATTTTGCCTCTTTATACAAGTCCTTGTCCCCACTCCTAAATGCCTGATCCTTAGCTATCTGAGTTCTGCTGTAAACCAGGGTTTGTTGTTGTTGTAACTCACCCTGGTGCTTGTTGGAACACAGCTGTTCTCACAGAAGCTGATGTATGAAGCCATAGCCTTTGTGTACTCATCCAGACTGTTGGTAGCAGTCCTGAAAACATCCCAGTCTGTACAGTCTAAACATGCCCGAAGATCCTCCATAGCTTCACTGTTCCACTGCTTGAATTTCCTCACCACAGATTTACAGAGCTTTAATTTCTGCCTGCAAGCAGGAATCAGATGGACCATGACGTGGTCAGTGTCCCAGTGAAGCACGAGGGACGGCGTGATAGGCCCCGCTTATTGTGCTGTAACAGTGGTCTAGAATGTTCTCCTCTCTGGTTGGGCATTTAATAAACTGTCTATATTTGGGGAGTTCATGGCTGAGGTTTCCTTTGTTAAAGTCACCAAGGACAATAACTAAAGAGTCCGGGTTGGTCCGCTCCACACACAGTATCTGGTCGGCGAGCGTGCGCTGTGCCTTCTGCAAGGTTGCCCGAACCTGTAAAAACAGAACATCAAACTTTCAGCTCAACAACTCAGTTGCAGTAACATTAACTCCATTTCAAAACATTAACCAGCCTCTGCTAATAACCAGCTAATGACCTCATGCCTTGAGAAGTGAGCTAAGTTACTGCTATAAATGCAATAAATCACTCGTGTGCAACCTTACCAAACACCATTTTGAATCGGTTACCTAACATTATCGTACATTATAAACCACAGCACATGCAAACACACGTTTTAATGTTATAAAGTGGACCGATGGGAAATCGTCAGCATGTTAACACTAAGCTAACTTTAGAGTTTAGCTTACTTGTTGTAATAAATGTTCCCAGAATATCTAACGTTACAGATTGTTAATTTACACACTCATCATTCCACTTAGTGTACGTTGCTTCCAAAATCCCCCAGCTCCGAAAAAAGTCACGTTACGCAGTCGGACGCAGTAGCCAGGACGAGCGGACTCCTTTCGACTGTTCACCATGCGCTGCGCACTGTACTGTTTATACAATACAGGAGTATCTGCCTGACATCACTTGGAAACAGATTCCAAAGATGTGTTTCTGCTTGTTTGGGTTAATGTTTGACTTGGCAACCTTTCTCAAAAGGGAAAGAACTGATTACACGGGATGGCCCCTTTCAGAGTGTGTGTACTAATTTCCACTTTTTTTAAACACATCACCTCCAGTTTGCCACACAAGCATTTATTTTAAAGTCTCAAGCCCAATTCGAGAGAACCCTTAAGAAATCATCAGGGTTCTTTTTTGTTTTTACTTTGGAAAGCTCATGTAGAGAAACAGGAGACATTACAAAACAGACTGAGAAGAACTCAAATTTGTGTGTTCAACTATACCTTCAATATGCAAGTTAATTAGCTATCAGATTAATGTAATGGAAGAACACTGGCAAAAATGGAACCATCAACAAGGTTAATAACATTACTCTTAAACTGTACTTGAAGCAGTATAAATTGGTGTTTTGGGCCACGTGCTTGAGGAGAATTTATTGTCATTATGCAAGACAGGGTTGGATAATGAAATGAGGTTTTAGCCCATATCCTACACAAGACAAACATGACAAAACAAAACAAAAGCAGTGGTGCATTCCTGTAGTGCATTTCATACATTTGCATTAGGAATGTAAATAGCAGCAATACCACAATATTCTAGGAAGATAATATGGCTGGTATCTGAATGGAAAAAAATAAAAAATTCACCATTTCAACACCGACTATGTTTGAGCACCCAATAGTCTCTTTTGGCTGCTAAATGCTCCACTTTGTTCACCAGCTAGTCTCTCATTGTGTCCGTCTGCTGTCAGGTCAGGTAAAGTAGACTAGTGTTTTTTTTTGGCTTTCAAGGTTAAGTGAAATCAATTTCAACAGTAAAGTTGTAGGCTGTAAAATAAAAAGATGCTAAAATGTCCTTTAGCACCATCTCAGATTAGTTGTGCCTGTATAGATGGCTCGATTTGATGAAAAGACCCTCTTTCCAGCAGTGAAATACCTTTTTATACACAATCTTTCCCCATCTTTATTCAATTATTGTTTTAACCATGATAATGAAGGTTCCCCAACCTTAACCAAGTTAAGAGTGCCTTTTTCTGCCTAACCTAACCAAACCAGACTTTTGAACTCTAAAGACACTATGCCACAGAGTAACACACACCTGACTGTGAAGAAGTCTATGTTGAGCATTATGAAATGGGGTTTCCCTTTAATTTCAATTCAATTTATTTTGTCTAGCCCAAAATCACAAATTTCTGTACAGTCTTTCTTACAATCTGTACATATGCAACATCCTCTGTCCCAGGACCCTCACATCGGTACAGGAAAAACTCCCCCAAAAACCCTTTAACGGGGAGGAAAAAAAAAGAAGAAACCTTAGGCAGAGCAACAGAGGAGGATCCCTCTATCACAGGGGTGGGCTATTATTTTTCCCAAGGGGCCACATGAGAAACAGGGACTGTTGTGGAGGGCCGGACCATTAGACTGAATTCAATCCTGTTCAATATCATTCCAACTCTTTATAAAAAGCAGTAAATTGCATGGTTTTGATTAGCTGTGAGTGGTAAGAGTAACTATTGATCAGTGGTAAAATGTAACTAAGTATATTTGCTTAAGTACTGTACAAATTAAGTACAAATTCAAGGTGCTTTCCTTAAGTATTTCTATTTGATTGAACTTTTTATTTAGACTCTACTACATCTCCGAGGGAAAATGGCACATTACAATTTTTCAAACCCTTCCCAACTACCCAAAGTGTATAAAATAGTTAAAATAAGCTCCACCTTAAACATCTGCAGCAGGAATAATGGTCAAAAAAATAATACATGTAATATGTAATATCCATATATAATAGTAAAACACCGACAGGGATCATGTCTCAGCAAAATTACTACTTTTATTACTTTTGTTTGGTGTCCATTTACCTCATTTTCTGTTTTTACGTTCAGTGCGAGAAATCTAGTCTGTGTTGGTCTTGAACGTGTGTTCTGAAGTCAGGTTGAATGTGTGAGGTGGAGATGTGAAGGACAGGTGATCGTCAGTGAGAGAGGATCTGGATTTGTTAAACTTCATCACGGAGAATGTTTGTTCACAGATGTAGGTCGATCCAAAGAGAACTGAGGACTCAATGAAGAGCACCGTTTAGTGTGAAGCTGTTTAACCCTCCTGTCGTGTTCGTTTCTCCCCCCTTACTTTAGTGTTCCTGGTCAAAATTTGACCGGTCTGTTTTAACTGCTCTTGAAACCATTAATCATCAAATTTAACACATTTTTAAGCTGTAAACAATGTCTCAGACTAATGGTTTACATGAATAACTGCTGTGAATATACAAAAAATAGACACTGAAAATGTATCACTAAATTAAATAAGCAGTTCTCCAGAAGGGTGCAACAAAGCCAAGTGTTCAACCACTCTGACATGTTTTCAGCTGTTCAACTCTTTCCACCAATTACTTTTCATACACCTCTCATGCATGCAGTCTAAAATTACTAATTGTACTTTGAGACAGCCTCAAGACAACTTCTAGACAAATTAAGTTTGAGATGTAAACTTCTGCCTCCTGTCTGTGTGGAAAGAAGAACAGAGTAATTATTTTATTACATCACAGCCTTCTAAGAACAGATAAATGCTCTTAACACCTTTCTTAAGGCCCGTCTATCACTCATCGCACACAGGATTAGAACTAACTACGTTAGAAAAGATCAGAGATCTCTTTGTGAATGAGTCTTCCCCAGCTGAAGGCTATCAGTAGCACTGACAGAAGTCCAGTCTAAAAAGCAATGGTGGCTGTTATTATGAGATGTCCACGATGTGATTAAGATTAACAGGGCTGGGCTGAAACTATCACATTACCAGCTGCCGGGAAGCCGAGCTGTCGGAGACGCTTTGCTGATAATTACATTTTAAGTTCATGAAGGTAACTGTGGTGCCTATATTAGGAGTAAACGTCGCTAACAGCAGAGGTGAGACCGCTAGATGTTTTCAGGGAGCACACGCACTCGAAATGTGAATATCTCTGTTTACAGCTTTTTGGTGTTTAGTTTTAAAATATACAGTTATACAGTGTGGCGAGAGGTAGACGGGATGTCGTTTACCGTTACGAGGACAGCCAATACTTAGAGCACAACAACGCCACCTTAGGAATTGCACCCAAGGATTCACTTTTCCCCACACAGTATCAGGTTTACTACGACACTCAGGTTCATTATACAAATTAGCAGGAGACGTGGTTCCAATACAAAAAAATCTTTATTCTATTACAAATTCACAAAATACTAAAAGAGCCGTTATACATTTATTTAAAAGAGGACTGCGGCTTACCAGTGGCGAGGTGGACCAGTGCAGGTGAGGATCCCAAAAGAGGAGGCACCCCGATCACACAACACACACACACACACACACACACACACACACACACACGTGAGGGTTCTTAACCAGGGGCACGCCAAACGACACAGCACACGAAGGGAGACACCAACACCTGGAAGCACCAACCCCAACACCTTGGCTTAGCAGCTCCTACAGGGACAAAGGACACAATTACAAAAAGGCTCTGGTTCTCAGGAAAGAAAATCAAACAAAAGGAAAAAATAAGAAAAAGACGAAACAACAAAAATAGCTCGGGTTGACCGATCAGCCAGGGGGGGTGATCAGTAACCCAATTAATATAAACTTAAAGCCAGAGTGGGCCTTAACATCCCTGGGCAGAATACACGAAATGGCTCAGGCTAAAAAAGGTTGTTCTCATTAAAACAAGGGTGCTGCTGACAGCAAACAGCACAAGACAGGGGCGCAATAGCAGCGTCAGACCTTATAGGCGACACAGCGCAGGTCAGGGTAGACGAACCCAGTAGGCCAAAGCCGTTAGTTAAACACGGCCGTAGGCAAAACACCGGTAAGCAAAACAGCAGCGTCCTTGAACGTAAGCCGAGTTAGCTGTAGACGCTTTCTGGCGGCGTTCCGCTCAAACCCAACCAAAAGTCCCCTGTGATACGGGATGACAGAATTAATAGAATAATTATTAACACCAAAGTATATAAACCAACAGAATAAAATCACCTTACCGATCAGGCAATATGCGTCGGCTCCAGAAGGGGGGAGGAGGGCATGTAGCGTAGCTACCGGCAGCTATATAAGCAAGACACGGTCACTAACAGAACACCAGAGTATAATCAAATCACATATCTGCAAACTCATGAAAGGTGAAAAAGGTGACAAGCCCGAAACCCTGACCGGGGGGGGGGGGGGGCATGCTCCGAGAAGTTTATTTTAAATATGAGCTTTAACATGTAGCATTCTGGTGTACTCTGAGAATAAAATTAAGTGATAAGACAATATTTACTTTGAGCAAAAAACGAATTTATTATTCAGTGATCAGTATCTCAGCTCTAGTTGAACAGCTGGCTAGTTAGCTTTTTTTTTTTTTTTTTTTAAATCATTAACCTTTATTTAGACAAAATCCATTGAGACCGAGGTCTCATTTTCAAAAGTTTTAGTCATATAAAAACAAAGATATGCAAGAGTAGCGAGAACCATCGCCTGTACAAAATAAAGTGATTAGTTTTCATTGAACCCTGTTACTGTATGGCTTCATATTGACTTCCACTGTTACTGTACAGCTGTTGGAATTGTGGCCTATCTTCTATTTGCAATTAATATGCATTCAATCCAGTTTAATTATTTAAATGAAAATGATAATCTACTCTGGCTAAAGTAGTTTATCAATAGTAAAATAATATCTGTAATCTATACACACCTCTGCATTAGCAACCCGCTGAAATGAAGGTACAGGCACCTTAACCCTCTCATTACTTCAGGGTTCTTGAGAGCAACGTGGGACTGTTGGGACTGTTAGTGCACTGGCTGTGGTCATCACAGTAAACAGTGTGATGAGAGGGCATGTGAGCCCTTGTTGCTGTACTTTATCTCCTTGGAGCAGAGGCTGCATTTAGCATAGCCTGCCTTATCAATGCATTTAAAACACTGACAGCAGGAAACTGTTCTCACGTCTGTTTAGACATCCACCTTTATCCAGGCCCAGCTCCACCTTTATCCAGGCCCAGCTCCACTCACAGCTCAGCCCTGCATCAAGCTGCGCTACACAACCAGCCTCCTCTTCCTGAAGCTCTTTGACCTCATCTCATCAGTATCTGGGCCTCACTTTTCGTTATCTTGAACGATATTATCACCACGAAATCGCCTCATTCTACTTTGAGTTAAAAAAAAACAACCTGCAACCAGATGCACCGGTGTTCGGGTTTAACGTTAATGAGTGACCGCTTGAACTGAACCGGAACACGGGGGGGCTGCATGTTTCATCACGTTACGTTTTTTCCTCCTAAATCGCGACTGAAGTCGATAAAGTTCCGCATGCAGTGGACTTTAACTTAACCCAGCAAGTCGGAACGGTAACGGAACATAATTTAAACTTTAACGGAGGGAAATGAAGACGCTGTAGACATCTTAACGCTGATTGGCCAAGACTCGCCACGTCAAAGATGTTCTATTGCGAAGATCACTACATCACCTTTTCTCCTCGTCTCACTCCAATCTGAGAAACGCTGGCTGGCCGGCTGAAGTTAGATATGAACCTGGTGTTGTCAAGGGGATTCGATCAGCACTATTGGGCAGACATTGGCTGAAGAAAATAAGATCGAAGTGTAGGGAATATTCCAAGTCAAAGCAACAGAAGGTGCTGTTGATCCAGATGTAAAGGGAGATTGTGTGTGTGTGTGTGTGTGTGTGTGTGTGTGTGTGTGTGTGTGTGTGTGTATGTGTGTGTATGTGTGTGTCCTTGAGCCTTTTGAGATGGAAAAAAAAAAAATAATAATAATAATTAAAAAACAACAACAAAAAAAAACAGGTAAGTATTTTTAATTCATTATTATTGTAACAGACTGTCTCATGTTTATCGTTTTGTATTGGAGATATGATGTCCCTTCAGGGTTGCCGTAGAGAAAAGGCGACTTCCGCTTCTGGTCGAGGGGGGGGGCAGAAATAAAGAGAGAAGCTGCACCAGCTGTTGCTCTCCCTGGAGACTACTGGACATCGCTGCGGTAAAGTCAGCAGACACTCAGATCTCCGTGGTCAACTCAGCAGACACTTACATTTTAGTGCACCTATATGCTGAAATTCACGGTAAACGCATTTAAACGGCACAGATCGGGAGTGAGCGAAGGACTTTGAAAGTTAGCGGAAAGATTAACGTGAGACAACATCCGGTTTCTTCAGACGAACATCTGGTTTTCAGAATAAGATGCCAACAAAGTATGAATTATATTCACATTAAGTATAAAACATGCTACCTGCATCTCGTGAACCAAATGTTATTGCCCTTTTGTTCATATAGCAGTACTTTTAAAATAAAAGTGTGCAATACACTACTTTTGAATTCATTATTGAACTTTGCCATAACAATGCGATTAATCATGATTAATCGCAAAAAAATCCATGCGATTAAATATAGTTTTTTTTATATCTGAATGGCCCGTGCCTTCGAGTGTGTAGCAGAATGCGTGTTGCTGTTTAGCGTTTAGCGTAGCCTCCCAGAACACGAGCAGTGCCTCAGCTGTTTTTGGTTTTGGTTTTTTTTGTTCCGGGTTCAGAGGTCACAGCCCGTTGTCTCCTACGTGAGCGCAGAAAACATATTTCCCACAATTTAAGCTTCTGCATTTTCCAAATGCACTAGTATTATTCAAACGTATTGTTCGGTTTGTAAGCCTTGTACCGAACGGTTTAATATGAATACATGGTTAAACTCCTAGAAACAAATAACCGTAGCTGTGGCGCCATCATGAGGTTATTAGGAGATGGTTCAGCTGCAGGACAGCAGTGAAGGCCCAGGTATAAAATGCACGGCCCGCCACTGGCTGTTTGTCTGGTTTTGTATGTTAACTGTCTTGGAGCATGGCATGTGTCAAGATGCTTAGGGTCATGGTAGAATTTGATTTGGTACCTCAAATGTGTCTCCAACTTGGCAGCTTGTTCAAGCAGCTTTGGTAAGAAGTCAAAGTTAATGCTTTGTTTTTTTGGTTTGTGAGCGCTTTGTTTATGTACCTTGGTTTCCACTTTGTGTTGTGCATCTTTGGACGAGGAGCCATTACGTTACTTTGGTTTAAAGGGGTTGAACTGTACTGTTCTATATTCCTCACTTTTCAGTTTCTGCAAAAAACAGATCTGCATTTTGAGGTGGGTAGCCTACTGTTTGGGTGGTTAGTTTGGCCTTTTGCCCTTCAAAAGCTAATATGCCCTGTGTCCACAGTGGCATTGTTGCCCCAGCTGCTGTACCCCAGAGGATCTTACCCTTTTCTCAGTTGCCTCTTGACTTCTTCTTTGAATACGGATTTTAGACGCTAGAAAAACAGGAAAACCGGTGTATTTATCATGATTATTGTTGACTTTCGTAAGCTACGTCGCTGTTTTTAAATTATGTCGGGCACATAAGAAGTTACGTTACAAATGTAGTGTTGTTAGCCCAAACTGATCTTTTTAATGTATGTAGTTATGTAAGAAACGTAGTTCATTTAAACAAAACATTATGATGTTTGAGTGCTGGCCCTGTAAGTGTGCATGTATGTGTGTGTGTAAATTGTAAATGGATGGCATATATAGCACTTCTTTAGTCTTAGTGACCACTCAAAATACTTTACAACACTAGCCAGCATTAACCCATTCACACACACATTCAAACACTGGTGGCAAAGGCTGCCATACAATATGCTATCTGCTCATCAGCAGAGATATACATTCACATGCACACTCACAGGGAGCAATTTGGTGTTCAGTGTCTTGCCCAAGGACACTGCAACATGTGCAGGGGCCAGGGATCGAATCACCGACATTCTGATTATTGGATCACCGCTCTACCTCTCCACCTGCTGTCTCTGTGTGTGAGGACCATACCTACCACCCAGCGTATGCATACATCCCAGAGTAGAAGGCTAGTGGCACACCAGACAGCTTCACATTGCTCAGCTCAAAGGCATTCTCAAAGTTCTTGGTCTCTCCTACAAACACAAAAATGTATGCGCACACACACACATTTCTATTCTTTGGCATTTTGAAGCACCATAATTGCTCCTAAATGAAGAGGGAATGTTGCAGTAATTGAATGATTTGTGCAAATAGTTCTTACACCAGTAGTGGTCATAGCCATAACAATAATAATAGTAACCATAAAAGTAATTTCAACAACAAAACAGATGAATGCAGCAGTACTCTGCCTTATTAACTTGGAGAAGTAGATTATTCTGTTCAACAAAGGTACTTCAGGCAGATTTAATCACTGTCAATGTAATCAGTGTTTTATATAGGAGCTCACATTTGCGGACAAAAACTGCTCATACAAACACATAAAACAATCTAATGGGACAATTATTTCGCACTAAAATGTTGAGAGGCATGAATTGTTTGTAATGAGCACTCTGTGAAGACATGCAGAGGTGCATTTTGCCATGGTCAGATTAATCAGATAGATGGGACCCCCCCCTCCCATTTGTGGTAATTTGGTACCACAAAAAGGTACCCAAATACCGAAGTTACCCTTTATGTTTATAGCTGAGGTGAAGATTCACCAGTATTGCATGTGGAGTTCTGCTTTATACAGATCTCCATGTGCTGTGATGTAGGGCCACTTCTAACACCAGCAGTGAAGACATTGGGAAATGCCTGAGCTCTTGCTGTGAGCAGCTGTGTATCACGGACTGCAAGGCTTCAAGGTTATATTTTTAGTACATGTTGTTGTTGTTTGAGACAAAGAAAGCTATGTTAATTTTTACAGCTGAAAATTCAGTGTGAAGTCCGAGAATGTTCCTGAACAACAGTAACATGGATGAAACACACCTTTTTTCCACTGCATGGTTTGACTGGACTCACTTTTAGTACCAAGTTGAAAAATACCGTTAGCCTGTGGAAGCTCGCACCCATCTGATTGGTTGGCTCGTGTAGCTGTCACATAGCTGATATAGAACCGAAGTTCAGAACTTTATGGTCAAGTTTCGTATACAAAGCACATACACAGACACACACATCACTGATATCCAAAGTGCAAACATGTGGTTTGTTAGTAATAACAGTAGCATGCATATGATTAGCATTACTGTTTAAAGCTAAGCTAGAAACAATATAGCTATTACTAACAGCAAATCCTGCATTTCACTCAAGATACAGCTGCAATCATGACACACAAGTGACAAGAATTGAACACTGCTGCCGCTCATATATCGCTGGAGTCAGAATTGTATGAAGTAAAACTTTGAATGCACGACTTTTATTTGGGGAGTTTTTTTACTAAGACAATTTTTTTCAGCATGTCTGCTTCATGTGATAGAGAAATGCTGGAGAAAGAGAGGGGTTGACTTGCAGGAAAAGGCCCTGGTCCACTTCAGCCAGGACTAAGCCTTAATGGTTCGAGCTCTACCCAGTGAGCTACCAGGCTGCCCCTTGATGGAGTATTTTTTACATTGTAGCATTGCTACTGTTAATTAAGTAAAGGACCTAAATAGGTCTTCCACCACTGTCTTCCTCTCTCTTTAGATACATGCACATGTCCTGTCATTTACAGATAGGATTTAACAGGTCATAAAGTAATGTCATCCTGATATATCGGGTGTATTTGTAAATCCGATCACACACTCTTTAAAATCTGTACATAGGGAAACGTAAGTGCACGATGCAGTCCTGACTGGCAGGCAAAACTAATGTAATTTAACTGGTTTTGATGCTATTATGCTGTGTCCTGATTGGCGTAAAACACTTGCAGGAAGAAGAGCCTGTTGAACTGTTGGTCAGATAAGAAAGTCATGTAATGCTACTCTCAAAGAGCCTAAAGCAGAAAGATGACGTAGATAACCGCAGCTGGAATGAAGAATTGACTGATGTTAAATACAGTTCATTTCAGCTTCAACAGTTTATTAAAAAATCATTATAATTACTAAAATGTATTTTTTGTACATAAACACTGAACTTGGTTTTCACTGTTTCTTGTCTTATATGAACAATTGCACGCAAGGTGGGTATGAAAAAAATGTGCTTTGGTTGCACTTCATTGTTGTTAAGCATAACATTGGATATGGAATACTTTTTCAAATAAAAACATGCTTCATCTTTGCTTCTCTTATTGAAAAAAAATCATTTTTTGTTGCATGTAAAAAAGAGATAAACCTTGGATTTTGTAGTTAAACGGCATTATTTGCACATTGCTCATGAAAATAAGTATAAGAATAACCTTGGTTTTCAGTAGTAATAGTAGAGTACTTTTGTTTGTAAACAATATGTAAAAAACAAGTTCAAATGTTTTTATGGATGGAATGAAACAATATTTAGTCAGCAATCTGTAGTACATGTTGCAGTACAGTTGCTGGGTAGTTTCCCTTTTTGTGTGATGTTTTTTAAAAGCACCCTTTCTTGGAAGGACATTTGGTTTGTCATATTGCTATTCTTGTGGACTTCTGCTTATTATTGTCTTTATTTGTTCTCAGGAGTTATTTTATCGGTGTACAGACAAATTCATACTTCTGTTGTCTCACACTCTGTATTCACTGTCTGTTTCTGAGACTACACTTGTCTCTCCTGTCAAAGTGTATTAATGATTCACTGAAATTATATACACCTTCTTTATTTTACTTGTTTGAATTGGCATCATTTTGGATTTGATTTATAGAAATGTGTCTTAAACAGTACAAAAATGTAAGCAAAATATGTGTTATACAATATATGTATGCAATAATACTATATTATTGAACTACAATTATGCTATGCATTTCTGTTGCTGTTAAATTAATAATGATAATAATAACAGAGCAATTTTATTCATATAGGACTCTTAAAAACAAGGGCTTTACAAATACATAAGCAAGATACAATTACGGATAGAAATACATTTAAAAAGAGCTGATACACTACTGACAAGTGTGTTGTACGAATTATTAAAACTCAGTAAAAACAAGTAGAGCAAAGATTCAGTGAAAGCAGTTGAGAAAAAGCATGTTTTTACAAGGGAGTTGACAGAAGGAACTCCTCCAGCAGGTTGATCTAGAGTCTTGGGGGGGCTCTGACTCAAAAGGTTCCATCTACGGTTTTTACCCTTGACCCATGAGTTATTAAAGCTATAATTAACAGTAACCTATATTCATTACTATTAGCCTGCTGCTTCAGCAAACTGAAGGGAAGAGAAAAGAAGCAAGACAAAGAATGTGAGAATTTTGTTGAGTTTGCAGCTTGTTGGCTGCCAGCTTCAGGCTTCTTTTTGTATTGTTAGTTATTAATCCAACAATCTCTGCCAAGAGTGTGGTTAGTCCTGAGGTGGGGGGGGGGGGGCCAGCTGGCACCACCAAAACGTTCACCTATTCATGGAGAGGGCCTATGAAATATAGATTACTGCTGTGGGCTTCACACAAAGGCCGGGCTTCTGTGGCTGCATTGCCAAGTAGGGAGGAAGGGAGGAAGACAATTACTGTGATTTGGAATGAAGCAACACAGTGTTCAGCCAGCACAGTCTCACAGTTCACTTAATGGGCACAAACATTAAAAAGGCAAAGCGCATATCAATGAATACGATAATGATCATTACCTTCCTTTCAAAATGAAAGCGGGAGACATTTCCACACATTTTCTCATGAAATGATTGTTCGTCAGTTAACTTTGGCCAAGAAAACAATGTTGATTTGGTTCTCCCTGCCATGTCTCTCACACAATGGACTGTGTGTGGCTGCCAATGTGGAAATGAAATGATTAAATTAAACTGAAATTGTATTTTTCCATTTGTGCATGTATGTGTGCCAAAATAAAAGTATTTGTTTTCAAAGAGTTTTGCTGCCCTCTATGGTTGAAAGTGTCAAGCCCGTTTTATCTCTGACCACATCCAGCAGTCGGTGATGGCAGGAGAGCACTCTGTTACACCTGTAACCACACCCAACAGTGATATCACGGGGTCTTGTTGTGTAACAAAGAAAAACATTATTTATATTTCTTTATTTTAATTTCTTTATTGTGGTGAACTTCCCCAAAATCCATTCCCACCTGTGAATAGCTTCCCATCATATTGGTTTTCTTTTCCTTTTAATTTCCCTCGTTTCAGTATGCTCTCTCCCTCAACGTGTTTTATGAGCACCATCCACCCAGCTAGCCAAACTAGTTTCTATGAGCGCCAGTATTAGCATGCTAGGTTTTTCGGCAGTTTTCTAGCTTTATCGTAACCCTTTGTTATGCTAACTTTATGGTCTAATTGTGTGCCGTGGGTATTGTAAGGCAAGGCAAGGCAAGTTTATTTGTATAGCACATTTCAACAACAAGGTAATTCAAAGTGCTTCACATAAAACCATTAAAAGCATCAAAACATAAGGCAAAAGAAAAGGAGATTTAAAAACAATTAACATTCATTGAAACAATAAAAACAGTTATTAAAACATTAAAAAAACAGTGTAAGAAATAAAATGCAGTAGTAAAATGCAGAAATGAATTAATATATTAATTGAATCTGGTTCAATTAAAGGCAGCAGCAAACAGAAAAGTCTTCAATCTTGATTTAAAGGAGCTGACGGTCTCAGCAG
The DNA here is from genome assembly GCF_050575085.1 of Anarhichas minor. Taxonomy (NCBI): domain Eukaryota; kingdom Metazoa; phylum Chordata; class Actinopteri; order Perciformes; family Anarhichadidae; genus Anarhichas; species Anarhichas minor. Next base: position 522,038 of record NW_027466454.1, read on the forward strand.
ACCTGCAGCTTTCTGGGACGTTGTTCCAGATATGTGGAGCAGAAAAACTGAACGCTGCTTCTCCATGTTTAGTTCTGACTCTGGGAACAGAAAGTAGACCGGTCCCAGACGACCTAAGGGGTCGGGATGGTTCATGAGGTAGCAGCAGATCAGAGATGTATTTTGGCCCTAAACCATTCAGTGCTTTATAAACCAACAGCAGGATTTTAAAGTAAATTCTTTGTTTGACAGGAAGCCAGTGCAAAGACCTCAGAACTGGAGTGATGTGATCCACCCTCCTGGTCTTAGTGAGGACTCGAGCTGCAGCGTTCTGATTCAGCTGCAGCTTTCTGACAGACTTTTTACAGAGACCTGTAAACACACCATTACAGTAGTCCAGTCTGCTGAAGATAAATGCATGGACAAGTTTTTCCAAATCCTGTTGAGACATAAGTCCTCTAATCCTTGATATATTATTCAGGTGATAGTAGGCTGATTTTGTAATTGTCTTGATATGGCTGTTCAGGTTGAGGTCTGAATCCATAACTACACCTAGATTTTTGGCTTGGTTTGTGGGTTTTAACATCAGTGATTGAAGCTGAGCGGTGATTTTCAATCGTTCGTCCTTGGTACCAAAAACAATTACTTCTGTTTTATCTTTGTTTAATTGAAGAAAATTCTGGCACATCCAGTTGTTGATTTGTTAAATGCAGTTACCCAGCCCTTTTATGGGATTATAGTCCCCTGGTGACATAGTTATGTAGATTTGTGTGTCGTCTGCATAATTATGATAACACACTTTGTTGTTTTCCATAATCTGAGCTAGTGGAAGCATGTAGATGTTGAACAGGAGAGGCCCCAGTATTGAACCTTGGGGAACACCACATGTCATTTTAGTCAGCTCTGATGTGTAATTAGCTACAGACACAAAGTATTCTCGGTCCTTCAAGTAGGATTCAAACCAGTTGAGTGCTGTACCAGAGAGTCCCACCCAGATGTTTAGTCTTTCTAGTAGTATGGCATGGTCGACCGTGTCGAATGCAGCACTGATATCTAGTAATACTAAGACTGAAATTCTGCCATTGTCTGTGTTTAAGTGGATGTTGTTGAAAACCTTAACAAGAGCAGTTTCAGTACTGTGGTGCTGTCGAAAGCCTGACTGGAAGACATCAAAGCAGTTATTTACGGCCAAGAAGTTGTTCAGCCGCTTTTTAAATTATTTTACTTAACAATGGGAGGTTTGATATTGGCCTATAATTTTTCATTGTTGCGGAGTCTAAACTAGCCTTCTTTAGGAGCGGTTTAATAACTGCAGTTTTTAGGGCTGGGAAGACACCTGAGAGAAGGGATGTGTTTACTATTTGTAAAAGATCAGTGGTCATGCAGTTTGAAATATTTTTGAAAAAGTGTGTTGGTAGAATATCCAAGCAGCAGGAGGATGGCTTCAGATGTTGTATAATGTCTTCTAGGCTTCTACGGTCGATTGAATGAAATTGTGTCATGATATTTGAATGGATGTTATTCAGAGAAGGGGACAACACATATCCTGTGGTTGGTGTGGAGGCACTGACTGCTTGTCTAATTTTCTGAATTTTGTCAGCAAAAAATGAGGCAAATTGATTGCATGCCCAGGTGGATTGGAGCTCAGCAGCTACCGACACTGGAGGGTTTGTTAGCCTGTCGACGGTAGCAAATAAGGCGCGTGTATTGTTATTGTTTTTGGTTATGATGTCAGAGAAGAAGGACTGCCTTGCATTTCTAAGTTCCAAATTATAATTGCGAAGTCTCTCTTTATAGATGTCACAGTGAACCTGGAGATTAGTTTTTCGCCACCTGCGCTCAGCTTTCCGACACTCGTTTCTCTATTCTGACCAGCGTAGCATTTCTCCAAGGAGATCTTTGCTTACCCGAGACAACCTTCACTTTAGTGGGTGCAATGGCATCAATAATATTTTTAACTTTAGAATTGAAGCCATCTACAAGCTAATTGGCTGAGATGCAAGAGAGGGCTGGTGTGGAGGAGAACTTCTGAATAAATAGTTCACTGGTGTTTTCAGAGATGTAACGCTTCGTCACAACCTCGGTTTGGACATTTGTGTGCAAGGAGATTGCACTCTCAAAGAAAACACAGAAATGATCAGAGAGTGCAACATCAGTCACAGCGACCTTGGAAATGTTTACACCTTTGGTGATGATTAGGTCCAGAGTGTGCCCCCTGTTGTGTGTGGATCCTGTCACATGTTGAGTCAGATCATAGTTATCAAGGACACCACATAGTTCTATAGACCCTCTATCCTGGGGATTATCAACATGGACATTAAAATCGCCAACAATAACAGCACAGTCAAAATCAATACAGATTATAGTCAGCAGTTTAGTAAACTCATCAAAGAAGGTTGCACAGTATTTAGGCGGTCTGTAAATGTTTAGGAATAAAGCTTGAGTGGAATTCAGAGCCACATATTCAAAATAACTAAAATGACCAAAGGACATCTGCTTCCATTGAAGAGAATCATTAAATAAAATAGCAACTTCACCTCCTTTCTTATGAGCTCTTGTTTCACTCATGAAACTGAAGTTGTGAGGTGTTGATTCAATAAGAACAGCTGCACTGTTATCTTGATTTAACCATGTTTCAGTTAAAAACAAAATGTCCAGTTTGTGCCTAACAATAAAATCATTGATTAAAAATGTTTTTCCTGACAGAGACCTGACATTTAATAAAGCTAAGTTTAATGTGGTTAAAGCTTTCTTTGCGCAATTTATTTGGACAGGCTGACGAGGAATGTATGTTAAGTTTGATAAGTTTGCAGGTTTACTATTGTTTCTTCGCAGCCTCACCTTTCTTTTTCTATAAACTAGCAGGACAGGACTTGAGAAGGCTAGCTGCATACAGGGCCCCGACTTTTCCTGGAGAGAGTCATTGGTGTCATTAGCCTTGTAGCCTGGACCCAGAAGATATCAATTATTGTCTTTATCAGGTAGGGGAGTCAGAGGATGGTTGTGGAGCCGTAGTGGAGGTGGGGGACGGGCAGGGCACTTTAACTTTGCCGATTGTGTCAAAACTGGCTGAGGACTTGGAGCCAGTTTCGGGCGTGGGTCTGGAGCTGTACGTCGAGGAGTGGGGCGAGGAGTGTGTTTGGTTCCAGCAATGACCAGCTCTTTCATGTGGTCAGTGAACTCCAGGTGGGGGGAGGATGGGGAGAGTGTGAGAGAGGAAAGGGACCTGGATGGAGTTTGGGGGGTGGAAGTAGGTGCTGGGGAGGGAGGTAAAGACTCCTCGTCTCGGAAGGGTGGGGAAAGTGGGAGATCGGAGGCGGTCCCTGATGATGAGGTTGGAGACTCCTCCTTTTGGCTGTCACTAGGCGGGGGCATCCTTCCTGTAAGGTCTCCATGGCGATGCTGTGTGGTTATCTCTTGTTTAGGCTCCTCTTGTGTCTTGTCCTTGGCAGTAGGAACAGACGGATGATGCAGGGAGAAAAACAGGTTCGAGGTAAACAGTTTTACCCCTGACTTGTTCAAGCAAACTCCATGTGCCTTAAAAAGATGTCTGCCCTCCCAAAGGTAGAAATTGTTGATAAAATGTACTGAATGGTCAGTACATGCAGTTGACAGCCATTTGTTCAGTGCAAACAGCCTGCTGAATCCTTCATCTCCTCCTCTGACTGGTGGAAGAGGGCAACTGATAAACACCTCAGCCTTGACAGAGCTGACTGTGTTTAACAGATCAATAAAGTCTTGCTTCAGAACTTCAGACTGTTGTTTCACAATATCACAGCTTCCTGTATGCACGATGATGTTTTTCACCATGGGATGGTCAGCCACGATGTCCAGGATTTTGTCTCTCATGTTAGAGACCATATCTTTCGGAAAGCAGAGTATTTTGGTATTCTTGCTGCACAGTGTTCTGACATATTTTACAGCATTTTCACCAACAATCAGAGTCTCAGGCCCAGTCACTAGCTTTGCCTGCGGCTTTTTACTCTCACATTTACTCTCAGTTCTTTACTGCTTTGAGGAGATAGCTGCTTATCCAGGTCATCAGATGGAGATTTAGGATCCTGCGACAATGGAGCAAATCTGTTTTGAAGTAGGCTTGGTTGTTGTGGAGGTTTTTTGCAGGTTTTACTTTTCTCAGCTGTCCTTGGCTTTGTCCGTCTGAGTACAGGGGTTGAGGAGGAGTTCTGCCTGTGTGGTAGTGCAGGCCAGCCAGTCGCATCACAAATCTCAGGGCGCTGGGTTCTGCCTGTGTTAGTCGTCCTCCCACATATTTTCTCTTCGGCTTTGCACCGAGAGAGTTCCAGGGAGGACTACCATTTGAAGATTCATTATCTGCTCTCTCCTCCTGTTTCTTGGTAGGCCTGGTTGTGCTAGTAAGCTGTGTCTTAGCTTGCGTTTGTCCAGTGTTTTGAGTCCATGGTAAAGTGGTATCATTCCCACACAGTCCATTTACCTCCACGTTTACTTCTAGGGTTAGGGTGGATTTTTGTTTCCAAGACTGCAATCTTCTGCAGGAGTTTGTAGTAGTCGTCCGTGGAGAAGGGAGGCATCTTGCTGCTACTTAGCTTTAGCTTAGCTGCTACTTAGCATTAGCTAACAACCCAAATAGCTCGACGATGTAGGTGTTATTGTGTGGTAATGTGATGTTTTATACCCTGTATTTCCTGGATGAACGTGGAGGGGGATGGTGTACAGTGATGTTGCCCTGTGTGTGTTTTTTTCTACTCCAAATGAACCCCACAATTCTGGCGTGAGCCTAACTCAATCACAACACAATGCAGAGTGTTTTAGATTTCACTGCAATTAAAAGTAAAAAAAATGTTTCCCCTCCCTCCATCCGGATGTAAAATGTGAACTAAAGTGAGAGAATAAATTTATTTTAAGTCACAAGGTTCTGCAAAACTAGACTGCGTAAATGTAATGACGCATTTGAAAATAACTGATATCTTACTGATTCATTTTAACATGATTATTGTGTGCAGATGTGTGTTTTCTGTATCTTATTAAAACAAACACACACACCAAAGCCTCTCTGCCCGGTCGGTCCTGTTTGCTTTGTTCCCGTGGTATGGCTGACTGGCTCATTGTTACAAAAAGTCAATATCAGTATTCCTTTCTCTTGATGATGGATGAATCAAAGACCATCAAGATCATCCATTCATCACACTCTAAACATTGTAAATTATAACCAGTGCAACACTGTTTTTACAAACTTTTCTCCAACCAATGTACAGCAGGATCGGTTAAATCACATTTCCAATTACATAGCCCAACCAGTTTAGCATGGCTAAGTCCCCTAAATACACAGAGCTCTTAAGTACCCTCCTGAGTTGAGCTTAGCAGATGTTACCCTAGCTGACGTGATGACTGGTTGCCTTTCACTTTCAACTAAAAATGGCATTTGGAGAAGCATTTGAATAGGAACAGCCTTGTTGACCCATTAGATTACAACATAATTGTAGCCTTGAATGCAGACTTTGAAGAAAGTATTACCTAAAACTAGGGCACAACTTCTGCAGACAGGGGTAAACAGCATCTTGTATGGTACTGTTCTCCAACTGCGTTTTCAGTCGTCGGTCTCACGCAGTTCTGCTGTAACGGATACGCTTCTATTTGGATTAACCAAGCTGTCCACAGGCCACGAAATGCACCCTGAAGCGTATTTTTCTTCTTTTCAAATTTTGTTTTCTTTCATTTTAGACGCTTAATTACAGTGATTGTAAATTGAGCTCAGCTCACTGATCAAATACAGGTTGTGTACACTAAGTTCAATCGGGAAAGACAAGTCAGATGAAGAAAAGATAATAGTTTATTATTAACAGATATGTGATGATAAAGTCTTGACAGAGTTTTTGGCGCTTGGACTCTACAGGGAGATTTGTAATGGAGGGTCGTCTTCCCTGAACAGCAGCAAGATCAATTCTGTAAACCCCCATGGAGTCCAGACACTGGTGGTGCTGATGAGGCTGATAGAATGATGAGCTGATGAAGATGATGCATCTGATGAAGACTGGGAGGAAATGACGAAGTGGAGGGGTGTGTAACAGCAGCATGAGCGTATTGAAGGTAGAGAGACAATCGTATTTAAAAGAGACAGCAGCAACATGATAGGCTAACCGTGTCATTGTGTCATTGTACCATTGGATAAAAGAGACCAGCTGATCAGAACAGCTGATATCATGATTGACAGCCCCAAACAATAACAGCAAGGAAATAATGAGTGAGTATGGCATGATCAGTGATTGGCAGATGTATGAGAAATAAACTATAGGCTTATGCATGCAAGAGTAAAGTCTTACTGACTGAACTTATGCTAGAGTTTCATATCTTTCACTGAACCAAACAAAGTCGTTTTTGTGCCAGATCAGCGTCAGATCAGAGACCACTTCTACGGGTCGTTCTCGAGGACATGGGTAAACGGTGTATTTGGTCTTTTAATTTGGAGGACTTGTTGGGAATAAAAACAGCTTTTTTATATATAGTTGTGTATATATATATAGTTGTATATAAAAGCTGGTAAACTTACCCTGTGCTTTCCAACTGTATGAATGGAAAATTAAATAAAAACTGTTAAATAATTCATCACTTTCTTACATTGACATTTCTCACAATGACGGAATGGTTCATATCACACAGTGCAAAATTACAGACAAAGCTTTTTCAGGCTGAATAACATAATTCACTGTCAAAGCTGCTGAATCCCGAGGCATCTAACAGTGTTTCTTCTCCTCACAGGAGATTTCTCTTCCCTCCGAGAATGACTCCGCGAGTCACAAAAGCAAGAATTTTCAATAAACCAAAACGAGTCTCTCTGAAAATATCAAGATAATGAGGGGTTCTAATGAACACGGTGAAGGAAAAAGTTGTTACTATGAGGATGTGAGGGAGTGGAAGGGAGTCATAAATGCATTAACACCAAGGTCATTTATTAAGCCCACGGCTCTGGCTTTGACTCTACTGCAACAGCATTCAGAGGGAAACTGCAAATCTAATTTTCTGTGCATCTCATTGGTGGCGGAGCGACCACACTCACTTATCATTCGCTATTGAACTTTCTTCCTCTGTTTTCATTCTTTCTCTGCTAGCTTCAGCAATTGCCAAGGCCTCTGACATAGAGCTTAGGACATCATCTGGTGCTGTGGAGTGCTTTCATTTAGCTGTATTCTTTTAACAGCCACTGTGTGCCGCTGAGGGATACTTATATGAATGCATGGTTAGAGGGATGGGTTGGGTAATTTGTTGGATTGCCATTGTGAGTAAGTTGGTTTGCTCAACAAATAAGAGTCTTCAAAATTCTTTAGAAAACCCTGCAGGAATTCTCTGGCCTCAAATTAGACAATATTGATGGAGAAATTAATCATCTCCCTCTCTCTCCCACTCCCAATAATGACCAGTGCTGCTGCCATACAGTCCACAATTTATTTATTTACACAATTGTTTGTAGCAATAAGCGTCAGGGTGAGCCTGGCCCAAAACAATAAACAAATCAATCTTCGTTGACATACCAACATACCTATTCCAAAAGGAACAAAAGAAAATACAGGCAGCTTACCTACCTCCCTAACAGAAAACATGAGAAAACCATACGAACAAAAAGGGCTTCTCATCCCTCAACTACACAGACTGCCTTTAGACTAGATACAAAGATTTGCCACTCCGATCGGTAGGATAGCGACCCCCTCGGCAGTGCAGCACGGCCTGGTTGGGAGCTGGAGAGAACAGAGAGAGCGAGCCGGCCTCCACAGGTTCCTTCTTAACTCAGGGCTCATTAGTCTCCAGTCCAATCACCTGCAACTCAACAGATAACAATATACAGACACAATGTACAGCACCACCCTCAGGCAGGGAGGTACACAGCATTCATGTTCATTATCAAATCTTATGACGCTCTAAGTCATAACACCCCCCCACTTAAGATCAAACATTTCTTCCCCTCAAGAAATGTTTGATCAACACCCTATACGGGACCAGAAGCGATAGTGAGCTACACGGACTGGAGCTTGGCGCAGAAAATCCATTTACCAGGAGATACTCAACCTCTTTCTGCATTGCAGCCCGTGTATCACTGTATGGTGGTGACACCACAGTCACCACAGGCGATAAACACTGCACAGGGACCACAGATGACTTATCACAGACAACATGAGATTTTAGCTTGTTGACATGGCATACACGGGACTTTTCCCTCCTATCCAGTGTTCTAATTACATAATCTGTAGCACTCAACTTTCGCTCAACCTTGTAAGGACCACAGAACTTTGCCTGGAGACAGGAGCCAACCACAGGTAACAAGACCAACACCCGCTCTCCTGGAAGAAAACTACGACTGAGAGTTTTCCTGCATATTTTTTTTAATTTCAGACTGTGTGATGGAAAAGGAACTGCCTTTGCGTCACTTTTCTGGTCCTGAGCAGGCGACAAACAGCCAGCCAATGTACTATCAGCTTGCTGAGCCTTGATTAGCTGATTCTTATCGACAGCCAAATACAAATTATCCTCCTCTGTCACCACCTCAACAACAACAGGCTCACTTTGTGTTTCAGAGGAGGGGCTGATGTGGTCATGAACGAATCAGAAAGATCCACTAACTCACCCAGTTTGCGAGTCTGGGCATGCGTTGTAACAGGTTGGGAAAATAGTCAGCTCGCTGCTCGAAGTGGGGCTAATAACAGACACATCAGCCGTAGGGGTTTCAGTTACCTCGGGAATAGTAGGAAAAACTTTAACCCTGGCTAAATCATTCCCAAGAATGAGATCAATCCCTGCAATCGGCAGCTATTTCTCACGGCAACTCGCACAGGGCCGGACACCAGGTCGGAGGAGAGTATAACTGCATGAAGTGGTGTACGTTAAACACTCAATTTTATTCCCCACACAAACAGGTCAGAACCACAGTAAGACTGATCAGAGAACGGCACCGCACCACGTCGAGCCACAGAATGCTTCGCCCCGGTATCTCTCAAAATGGAAATCGGGACCTTGTCCACCTCATGGCCAGACAGGGGAAAGTAAGCCTGCAAAATGAAAGGTTTAAAGGACTCATCAATCTCTTGTTTTGGCGATTACTCTGTCCAAAGTTCATACTGACTAGTGTTCAACTCACCCTGAATTAAGCCGACTGCAAAAGGGTTTTTCCTCTCCGATTGCTCTTTTTGCTGTAATACAGGACAGACTACGATGAGGTGGCCTGGTTCACGACAATAAAAGCACTCACGGTTTCAGTCGCGGACAAAAAATGATTGCGCCAGAAAAATGTAAACCTTGTTTTATTTACCACAGGTACCGGGGGCTCACGCTGCCCGGGAGACGAAAAATCACTCTTGTGAGTCAGGGCAAACTCATCCGCCAGGACCGCCGCTTCAGCAATTGACGTAAACTCTCCGTTCATTTACATACACAACGATGCGCTCTGGTAGCCACTTTTTAAAGTCTTCCAAAAGCACCAGCTGCCGTAGCTGCGCGAAATCTTTAATTTTACTGGATTGACACCATTTATCAAACAGCATGCCTGTCACACGCGCAAACTCTACGTACGTCTGGTTGACATCCTTTCCACCACTTCTAAACTATACGATATCTATATGTCGGCCTACATTCTTATATTCTTTCATATATACTGTGTTTCAATATATCTATATATAAAGTCCTGCCACCATAACATATATTGCTCTCCCTGCGGTTTCTTTCTTTTTTTTCTCACTGATAAAGGTTTTTTTGGGGAGTGTTTTTCTTTTTCCAATGTGAGGGTTCAAGGACAGATGATCCAGTATGCTGTATGGATTGTAAAGCCCTCTGAGGCAAATTTGTTATATTGGGCTCCACAGATAAAATTGAATTGAATAGAAAATGAGCCGAACAGTCGTAAGTCATCTGGCAATAGCAATGTGCTTTAATACGCTGCCACAAAAGTGTGTGATGAAGCATTAAGTTGTTAGATTTTACTCAATTACTCTGGCTCTGGCTCTCATAATGTTACTACTCCACTACTCCACTGCTCGTTTTTGTCGTTAGTGCAAAACCTCACCTCAGTGAGCCCGTGACTTTCCGTAGGTCTGTTAAGTTTATACAGTTAGCCCACTACAATGGTCCCAATGGCAGTGGTATACATAAAAATCATCCAGCCACATTGATCTGAATGGGAATGTCCTTTCTACTCCTGTTTTATTTCTCTGGTTTATTCCCCTTGATGGAAGCAAAGATCAGGCATAATGTGCAACCTCTGCCCAGTCGGGGCACGAGGACGACACACGGCCGGCCTGAGCCATGAAGACATGGCTTGATTCCACAACACCGTCTGCTCAGCTGTGACGCGCTCTCTGCCAGTGCTGATAGGAACGGCCAACGTCTTTTTATTCCGATTTTTGGGGCGGTTATTTGCAAAGCATAATTTCCAGCATCAGGCGGTCCACGCAGGAAAAAAACGTCAGACTCGTGGGCGCGTTGTCCGACGGTTGCAAACGTTCTCTGTTGTGCAAGCCGGTGTCCTACCGGCACCCCCGGTATTTCACTTACAAATAAGTGAAATGGCTGTCACATTACATAGACGGTTACAGTATTTCCAATCAGAATGTGCCTTGCCAGACATACTGCCATGCCACTATTGTTATACACCCTCAAGTAACTTTTATTGTATTATATTCTATAAAAATCAAAGCTTTCATACCTGCGCAAATTGGACAGCTAATTGACTGATCCCAACATATCTGTGATAGGCAAATATAATCACATACTGAAATCAAAAACTCCCTACCATAAAGAAAAAGACATGAAAATCAGATTAAATCAGTAAAACCAATGCTTAAGTAAGGCCAAACGAGACGACACCTGAAAAGGAATCATCATTTAGAAGCCAGAATGTGCTATTTCACAGACTTTTTAAACACAAACTGACAAACCAGAGGTTTCTCGGGAAACATTTCGCAAGCTGTTTGCAACTTTTTTGACATGTGTATAATTGCCTGTTGCTGTCAGAGAGGAAAACACCTGGGAAGGGAGCGGAAGCCTCAGTATATGGAGGTTAACACCTCACTCTACTGCATACATTTCCATCCCAATTCCCCTGGCAGCACCTTCACAGGATGGGAAATCTTTAGGCACAACTTTTGTATTGAGTGGCACATTCTCATACGTAGGTTACACACTGACAGAAAGGACGCACATCCACTACCATCAAATTGTCTGACTCTTTGCTTTTGTTAACTTTCAGACTACTGCTATTATTCCATAATGCCCCTTTTAATCCTAAAGTCTTTGTCTGTCAACAGAACCAAAGATGGCAGAGTGTGATTGGCTACTGCTTTTTCTGAATAAGAGAAGAGCCAATATGACAGGGTCCCTGCATGAAATGTAATTTATCTGCCATTGTTCATATTGTATAGTGAAAAATGTCAGTTTAGGGGTATTGCTTAATCAATGGCATACGTGTGCTAATGCAAATGTATTCTGATACGTGTGAGTTCGTTTCCATGTGTTATTGTATCATTGAATGTAGTTCAAGCGCAAGTTCAGACAGGAAGACACTCACTAGTAATCTCTGTCTTTCCTCTCCTTGTAATTACTCTATCAGCTGATTCAAAGGAGTTGCTGCAGTTGGTTACTTGCACTTTCAAGTAACCAACCAGATTCTGCACACCGGTTCCTCAAGCCAATCATATCGTTGCTGTCAAACTTTAAATAGTGTTCTCTCTGCTGCTGTCAGTTGTCATTTCAGCATTAAGCAGATGCGACCCGTCTCCACCCCAGTCGCCTCCAGTCAGCATCACAGCCATGCTCCTGATTCATCATCAGATTGCAGCAACTCCTTTCATCACCACCACCAGTGTCTGGACTCCAGGGGGGATTAGGCCTGTTGGACCTCAGTATCCCTACCCTCGGTGATAGTACTTCAGGATGGAGTCCAATCGCCAAAGACTTTGCACTTTTCATATTTGAGGCTTGTATAATAAATCATTGTTAAATTATAAAACAAGTCTCTCCTGATTGAAATGAATTGCAATGCAATTCCACGCACCAAAACATCAGCTTGTTACGTTAACCCAGTGGTCCTCAAACTGTGGGGCGCAGCGGTATTGCAGGTGGGGCGCAGGGGGAAATGCAGAATTTTTTTATTTCAAGAACTTTATTCATACCTGCAAACTTGTCGCTTTTCGGGGAAATTCGCCGTTTTCAATTAAATGATATCAGCCACGTGAATCGTGTAGCTCCATAGTTTTTTGTTTTTTTTGGGGGGGGGGGGGGGGGGTCAACTGGCCAGCCAGCGTTTCTCAGATTGTAGTGAGACGAGGAGAAAAGATGATGTCGTATTCTTCACAGTAATGTATATGTGGACTGTTAACGTTCGTCATTATCACGATTTAGGAGGAAAAAACGTAACGTGATGAAACATGCAGCCCCCCCGTGTTCCGGTTCATTTAAATTGAAATAATTGAACTGGATTGAATGCATATTAATTGCAAATAGAAGATAGGCCACAATTCTAACAGCTGTACAGTAACAGTAGAAGTTAATATGAAGCCATACAGTAACAGGGTTCAATGAAAACGAATCACTTTATTTGTACAGGCGATGGTTCTCGCTACTCTTGCTATCTTTGTTTTTATATGACTAAAACTTTTAAGGTTAATAATAATAGAGCTGAAATACTGATTAATAACTGAATAATAAATTAGTTTTTTGCTTAAAGTAAATGTCTTATCACTTCATTTTCTTCTCAGAGTACACCAGAATGATACATTTTAAACCTCATATTTAAAATAAAATTCTCCTCTGTGAGCATATATCTCACGCATATCTGCACTCATTTTGTTTTGTTTTGCACAGGTTGCACATTATTGTTGTTTTGAAAAGATATGCAGTGTGAAACTCAGTAAAACTCTTTATTGCCAAATATTTTAACTTGTTTTGTTTAGTTTTTCACAGGTTGCACTTTATTGTTATTATTGTGTAAAGGTATTCAGTGCAAAACAGGTTAATTGCAGCCACAATAAGCTATTTTTTGCCAAATATTAGTTATTTTTTGCACAGATAGAACTTTATTTGCATTGTTCTAACAAAGTGATTGCACATTGCATTTGTTTTTGTCTGATGGAGCAATCTGGTTGAAATTGCAATTTTCTTTATTCTATTATTTGAAAAAGCACAGATGGAGGAGTCACAAAATGTTGTTATTTCAATAAAAGTTCAACATAGACCATTTTGTTACAATTGTGTTGGGGCGGTGGGGCATGAACATTTTTCTTCCTCCAAAGTGGGGCGTGACAGAAAAAGTTTGAGAACCACTGCATTAAAACCAACTTGAATAATGAAAGTTTAATCAAGGAGGTCAAGAGCTGTAAACAGAGACTGCTCGTCTTCAAGGTAAAAGTTGTGCGTCTTCAACCCTGTTTGCTCCAGTGATCAATTTAAGGAGAGCTAAATTAAATAAATAAACAAATAGCCTAAAAAATGAACATAATATAGAACAGTTATAGTCCTAATTATACTTTTTGCTGAAGTAACATAACCAGGACAGGACTTTTACTTGTAACAGAGTTTTTACAGTGTGGTGCCAGTACTTTTTACAAAAGGATATGAATACTTCTTCCATCACAAGTTCATAATATGAAAAGGTGAGTTTGTTCAAGAGCAATTCATTGTTAATTAAAAGTTGTTTAATGAAACCCAGAACCTGACTCTGTTCTGTTTATTAACTTCAGTTTATTGATCATTTTAAATGACTATATAGCATGAAATGTGTTGTGCTTTGACAAGCTTTGACACAAGCATTTGAGGACAAATACTGAGGTCATAGAACCAGCAGGTCTAATCTTTCTCTCATAAAGTTATTGCACAACTTCATTTTTGCTTTTAATGTGTGCAGTGTATCTGTGTAGCCTACACTGAATCCATTAAATGTTATTTAACAAGGAAGCTGCAATAATGATGATTAGTTTATATTAGATGACAAATAAGTCTGAAATTAAGTTTTAAGATGGGAATGAGCTGATTGGCTGGCCTGAAATCCATGTCACCATAATGCCAAAGGGCAGCAGGCACGGGTAGAAAAAGTCTGTAATTTCTTAAAAGTAAAGCAAATTGAAAAGTGAAAACATGTTTTATATGTTAATATTAATAAGCATTGTTATACAGAACCGTGTTGTGAGCAGATAACATATGTGCACCCTGTAGGAGACTGTCATATTGAAAACTCTATTCATATAAAGGCTACTAAGCAGACTGTCAGACCCTGCTGCAGTGGAATGAGAGGTTTTCTAAAGGGACTTAGAAACACTACCGCTTTTGTCCACCAAAATCGACACAAAATGAAAGTTGTTGAAGCTTTTGCATAGTGTTTTTTAGAATTGATATAGATTCATGTTTTAAATTTGACATTCTCCCATACTAAGCTTTGAATAAACGGTCACTACATTGCTGACTTGAAGATTTTTGTTTGGGGCTTAGAGCGAATGATGTTAGTGCCTGGTGTTGGACTTATTATATTATTACATTGTAAGTGAACAGATACACACTGTTTTAACCATCATTTCCATCATGTACCAAATGATAACATTGTTCACTTATATAATTCCCCAACCTCTGTTCTGACTCATTTGAATGCTCCTGGGACAGTTGTATTTATTGCTCTGACATCAGTTCATTTTAGCTCTGTGGGCAGTTAAAGAGGCAACGCCATGCTGTTCAGACACAATACTGTGGGGATGGATTCTGAACCTGCCCAGATTACTACACAGAGAATATTGAGCCAGTAATCAGAGCTGAATGAAGCTGAAATTGTGAAGTTCATAGCCCCATCATTCTCTGCTGACCCCTGGCTTACCTCCAGCACACACACACAGCCACGCATACATCTCAAATAGAAACACACACACACACACACACACACATCTTCTGGCACAGAGGCATAAAGAGCACAGTCAAACTCATGGACAGTTACATAAAGGCAATATTCAGCAGCACCAATGGAGAGGGAGAGAATAGGACAGAAAACCATTTCAGGAAAAAAAATGTCTGGTAGAAGAGAGAGCTGTGTAGACAGATGAGCAAACTTTGCACAACCTCTCACACACAGAACCAGAGGATCCGGTTTGTCAAGCTGAGTCGCTGTGTTCAAGTCAGCTGGGGTGATACACCAGTATCTACATCCCCATAAGGTGTGTGTCTCCCTGCTGCCACTGATGATAACAGAGGCCGACCTGTAGACTGCAGTCACACAAACACACTGGCTCACTGGCTGTGAGATACTGTTGGTAGGATGAGATACTGTGGGTTTAACCCCGAGAGGATGCATAGAGAAAGAGCAGTCTCTGAAGTACTGATATTGATGTTTCATTTAAAAAGTCTACCATTACACCACAATGTTATACAGTTTAGTACAACAAACCTAATTTTGTGTATCTCTTAGTAATTGTGAGTCCCTCAGGCTGTGGCTTGCAGGAGCTGCTCCTGGTTTAATTTCAATGGGAAATGTCCCAGTGCCACTGGGGAGGCATTTTTTGGTGTTTTCCTTTGAACGTTTAGGGTTCTTTGACAGCATGCAGTGAGCAGGGCCTCTACTGGGTGTTTGTCCCATGAGTCATGCTCAGATCTACCGAGTGGGCGAGTTGGTAAAAATTGCATCATCAAATATTTGTGTCCCGATTCTAATTGAAATGTTAATGATGAATCATTTGGTATTTCATTTATACATTACCCTGCATGTTTTGTCTTTGAGTGCAGTTACTGCCATATTGGAAGCCCTGATGCAGATATGGTAAGGCCAAGGCAAGCATAGTTTTCTGTGGTTTTCATTTGGATGTTATTCAAAGTAAAATGGTATTTGTTTTCAACACACCTGTTTTTTTGGTGTTGTTTTTTTTTTAAAGATGATGATTTTTTCATTGTTTTTGATGGAATGAACCTCCAAGGCCCTGTTATGACAGTAGTGTTCCAGGATGGTCAGGTGATGTTGAAGATCATCTTTGGTTGGTTCTAGGTAGGGCTGTGCCACATCCAATCAATTTCAGCAAACATCCCAGTATGATTTAACGCAAAAAAATGAAGGTATCAAACACGCATTACTACTTTGCAGTTAAATATGTAACCTTTATTCCAACACGAAAAAAAGCAGTAAATAACACTTTGATAAACACGTCAGGACATCTGATTTTTGTCACCCTCACAGGCAATTCAGTATAATATAATAATATATATATATCATATAATAATATATATATATATATATATATATATATATATATATCATATAATATATATCATATAATAATATTAACTATAATATAAAACACACACACACACACACACACACACACACACACACATATATATAATTATTTATTTACAACTATATATCCATTTCTGAGACAGGTGCTTCATGTCTCTCACTCCCTAACTGTCCGTGCTGGATCTGTCCCCGTTGTTTTAAAAAGCTAAATAAGTTATTAGCATGACGTCATCCAGCTAGCCAAACCTGTCTGGTGTACAGCTAGTAGAGAAGCTTCTCATGTCCTGCTTCCCTTTCCCGCTAGTCTGCTGTCTGATTGTGAGGTCAGGCTGATCTGATATCAGCTCTTTCACTGCAGTTTCTCCGCCAAAGTTCTCCTCTCAAACAGGTCTTGGAGGAGCAGTGCTCGCGCTGGCGCTCGCCTGTAGAGACTCGTCTGGACGGGAACGCACAGCTTGGGGATTCTGCCCCAAGCTGAATCTACTTGAGGACGCTGATTGGCTAAATTGTATGTCACACATTTATATCTTTAATCAGCAATTCGCTAAATTGCTTGATAGACCCGCCTCTTTTTGGCAGTTTCGCCAGCGCCCCAGAGCTGCTGAGACGTGCACACGCAGAGAGGACGTGCAGACAGGCGGAGAGGATGTGCAGGAAAAGCATCAATTTACCGCAGATATCATATTTTACACATATTACTGGGTGATTCCATGTTTCAAAAACACAAATATTGACAATTTGTATAGTTTATTATTATTATTTATTTTAATGTATTTGTTGTGGCTCAAAGTGGGGCGGCGCCCTAGCCCTCTCTATTGACCAGCCGCCACTGGATAGAACTGAATGAGGATGGTCCATGTCTGAGATGGCATAGTCCAATGCACTTGTCCCAAGACCTGAATAGGTGAAACATCCCAAACTGTTGTGATATATTTGGTAAGATCCGCTTTGAGCCAGATTATTATTTCTCTTGAGTCTCTACCACGGTTTAGTGTCCTCAGTGGTGTTAAGATCAAATGTGCTAGAGTGTAAACCCTGAATATTCCAAGAGTTTATTGTGAAAGACAAAGCGAAAGAGGCAAAAGACCAATCTGGTGCAACCGATTTACAGGAGAGAAAATACCTTTAGACTAAACTTGTTTTGTATGTGTGTGGTGTGTGTGTGGGAGAGAGAGAAGAGAGTGTGTGTGTTCTTTATCTAAGGCACACGTGTCAAACTCAAGGCCCGCGGGCCGAATCCGGCCCGCCACGTCATTTTATGTGGCCCGCGAATCCACCAGCAAAAAAAATTAAAAGTTAGACTTGAAAATAAAAATATCCCCATGGTCGAAATTATGAGATAGAAAGTTGAAATTATGAGATAGCATGTTGTGAAGTATTATCACCGTGGCTGGACATTGATTACTTGTCCTCCTAACAGTCACTTGGTAACAATATGGTTAATTAGTGACCTTTTTTTTTAAAACAGGTGGACAGGAGAGGGAACAGCCCGTAAAGAGGTTTTCCAACAAGTGATTGAGTTGAAAAAGGTCGACAAATAATCCTAAAATTTCCACGAAGAGAAAAATTGATGCAAAGGGAAGAAAATGTAATTTAAGATGGGAAAGCGAATACATGTCTGTGCTTCAAGGAGAAAAACGGGTCTGTCTTCTATGTTATGATGCCTGTCGGTGATGAAGGATACAATTTACGTCGGCATTTTGACACCAAACACGGAGCTAAATTTAGCCTCCAAGAAAAACATCAAATTGTCCAAGAATTAAAAAGGCAGACTGCAATCACAGCAGAATATATTTACAAAAGCTACAGCCCAGTGCATGCTAAAGGTATGTGAGCAGGTCTGCTCCGACCAGATACAGACTTTTACAAATGTCAGTTTGTGAAGAAACACCATCGCAGACCGAGTTCAGGAACTAGCAGCAATCTAACAACACAGCTAAGAGACGAGATACATCATCTATCAATGTTTATAAGAGGCTCAAGGCAGACCTGACTGTCAGTGAGGAGCTCTTGGATGTAGCTGCCATGCACAGGACGACGGCAGGGAGGGACATTAGTGATGCAGAGAGGTGACAAAAATAGCTTTGAACAAAGTTAATGAAATAACTTGTGTTTGATGAAATTTGTCTTTGTTATTTTCTTTAACAGTTTGATCTTTGATAGAGTAATGTGGGTTTCTTAACCCTAAATTTAAATGATTTATGTTATAATAACAGAAATGTGCTTAAATATTATTTTACATTTATATTACTGCATGTACAATATTTTTACACTTGAATAAACAATAATCAAAAGCAGAGACAGTTATTTAACAATATGTTAGGAGTAGTTACAGTTATACAGTCTTACAGCTACAACCGGCCCTTTGAGGGAAACTATGATGCTGATGTGGCCCGGAGTGAAAATGAGTTTGACACCCCTGGTATAAGGTATCTCTGTACATCATGTTTGCAGCAGTCTGTTACACCGAGTATGGAGCGTCGTTTTAATCACTCCTAGTTCAGACATTGGTGTAGTAGATAGGAGAGCAGTAGGATTGTTCATCAGATATGAGTTGTCTTTAGCTGATGGGGGGGGTCTTCTCTTGCTGGGCGGAGCAGGATGGTTGAATATAGGATGGGGACAGAGCGCTGCTGGGGGTGTGGTGCCACAGGGTGGTAGAGTTTTTTGCTTTCTGCAATTTTCTTGTTAGTTTTCTCTCTCTCTCTCTGTCTCTCTCTGTCTCTCTCTCTCTCTCTCTCTCGACTGTCCTAAATCACAACAGAACACCTTTCATTTTCTATTTACAGTTGTTATATTTCCTCCGTTTTGTGTCCTGTTACTGTTGTGATTGTTGTTACAGAAAATAAGCGTGAACTTGCATACTGGAATGCAGTCAATGTTGGTGATTAGTGTGCTTTACCTGCTATCACATGTCATAGTCTGCCATGAAATCGGCATATTCTGTTTTCCCTTCTTCATCAGAAGCTAAGAACTGCAATATCAGTTGCTATAGAAATGCTGCTAAATTAATTGACTATGTTCAGCAAACAACTGAATTCATTCAACATAATGAGATGCTGTTGGAGCCACATTCATCTTAGTATTCCTGAATATTGCTCCTGTTAAAAACATGCAGCACATAATCCATCATTCAGTGTGTGCAGTTCTGGCATTAGTGATGGACAGCATGCTATCTGTTGAATCCAAGCATCTAAAGAGAGACATTACTGTGTACGTGGACACATGTGTCTCCTTTCAGATAAACTAGTGCAGTGTTAAGCTGCTCAACTGGAGCCGTGGCTGTCAGGTCCTTATCAGTGGAGCTCTGATTGTCCCCCACATCACATCAGCTATCGACAGCTTCTCTACAGAGGTACCATGTAGAATGTAGGCCTATGTGACACCATGTGTTTATAGACCACATGTCTTGGACCGGCTGCCACTAAGAAAGATGATGGCTTTACAGTAATTCATAATGTTGTAAGACTATGTTTAACTGGTCGGTTTGTAATTGTGAGGTAGTTCATTTTTTTTTTTTAAATGGCCAGATTTCCAGAATTGTTCAGCCTTCCCTTTCAAAGTTGTTGGTAGTTTCAGTATTGCTGTCTATGCACTGGTAAGTGGTAGATAAGTGACAACTTTGTTCTCATTTTCTGTAAAAAGTGTAGCATTTAAGTGTCGTGGAATTAACAAGCTAGCAAGCTAACTAGCAAACTATCCACTAGTTAGCTAGCTGGCTAATTCAGTCATGCTACGCTAGTTACAGAAAATGAGCCCAACAGTGGTCTCCGTCCAATGATCCCTCCACCTCAAGGACAAGCTAGTTACCTAGCTAACTAGCCAGCCGTCCGTCTACAGGACTGAGTCCGCTCTCTTCCCAGCAAGCGGTGCGGTAACACTCTACAGCACCACTGATGTGGTTGTCACATAAGAGCTAACATCCATTGCCATTTTCTTTTGTATTAGTCAAATGACCACAGAAAAAAAGTTCAATGTTCTACTCCTATTCTATTTCTTTGGCATAGAAATGTATGGTCCCCAGAGGATGAAGCTTTGGTGAACCCCTTAGTGCCACCATTAGTTTGACATCTACAACTATCGGATGGAGTGTAATGGCATTTGGTACAGAAATGCGTGGTGTCAACAGAATGAATCCTATGGACTTTGGTATTCCAATGAAACTAAGGTGGATATCATACCTGCTTATCATCAATATGTTAACATTGTCATTGTGAGCATGTTATCATGTTGATGTTTGCATTCAGCTCAAAGCACTGCTGTGCATGAGTACAGCATCACAGAGCCGCTGCCTTTGCTGTAGACTCTAAGTCTCAAGTTTAAATGGCCAGATAAAGATAGCAGCTTTGCATTATGCAACAGACAGGAGGAGGGCCAAATGAAAATATTCATAATGTTGGGAGAGGCCCAGCATTTTAAAACTTAGATTAACAAACCCCCAAAACGATTAATCTCTCCCAATCATTAGAAATAATGTACTGTATATAAACTTGCTTTCACAATAAATTGCCCTGAGTATAATTCATGAAAAGGTTTGAATGTATGTGACTGCTAGATTTTGTTTTTGTTTTTCCTTTTTTTTTAAGGCCTTTCTTTCCTTTCTTTAGAATATTGCCAAAAAAAGAAACTATCAGGAGCCTGCAAATCTAGCAATCAGTTGAACCATAGTTTCTGGAGAGAAGCGTAGTTTTGACGTATAGCTAAAGAGGAGCTGCACAGAGGCACCAGGAGTGGAACAGCAAGTGTTTGCCAGTTAGTTAGATAGAGGACAAGACATGAATAAAACATCCCTATCAGATTGACTGTCGGGCAGAGAAGAGATTGGCTCCTATATAGAGTCTCTCAGAGTGAAGAAGCCAAATGAAGGATTCATATGCACCTCCTATAGCCATCTATCATCACTCACAACATGTCAGAGCTGGCTGCCTCATTCAAACAGACAAGCACATTTGTGTACATAAATAATTACTTAGCCTACATACCCACACTGTTAACTTCCTCTGCCAATCATGAGTGATGCACAATACTGGTCCATAGGCCACAGTGGACATGCCTCCTCCCACTGACAAACAAAGGAGGCTTGTAAGCCATTAGAATGACACACTTCCTTGGTAAGTTCATTCCTAATGTCTCCTGCAAGACAGCATGCATCAGAGAGCTGCTTCAGCACAACAAGGTGTTGTACCAGATTGCTCAACATGAACAAAAAGAAAAAGAAAATGAAAGAGACTCGAACCACTGATGTTCTTTGACCCCTAAAAAACAACAAGACATTGCTCCAAGCTCAGGGTGACAAATGGAAATCAATAGCATATGAGTCGAGATCCATGACAGAGATGGAAAAAAGCTATAGTCTAAGAAAATGAAACTTTGGGTTTAAGTGTGTGGCTGTGGAAAGTTTCACGGCTATGGTTTGTCGACCTTTACAGCTGGTTTCAATCATAATCATAAGAAATCTCAACAACATGTTCAGCGTATGGATGATGAAACTACAGCGCTATGATTTTGGGTTAATCTACACACGGTTGTTTTGTCCGGGGAACCAGCTCCTAGCACTGACCCCAGCCAGACATGGAATCTGTTACAGATACCGACTGGTATCAAATAGACAGATGATAGTTCTGCAAACAGGATAAATAAATGAGACAAGGCAACTTCCCTCCTGCTCATCCAGCCTTGCTCAGCAGAATCAGTTTATTCACCGAAACATTTTAACAGTTTTACACAACAGCAAAACACTACAACTGAAATGTTCATGGAGCCAAAAACAAAACTCTTGATGGACATGACGCCAACATTAAGAACAAAGCTTCCCGTGGCGCCATCTCTACGAACACGGCACACCAAAAAATCAAGCTACTTACTTACTTCCACATATTAACACATCCTTACAGAAAAATATTTTTTGGTTACTTAGCTACCAAAACAATATGTTTTTCCAGCAAGACTTTAACTTAGATTACATTTCTTCACCCATCTGCAAACAGGACAAACAAACGCAGTGGCGGGCCGTGTGTTTTATACCTGGGCCTTCAGTGCTGTCCTACTACAGTTGAACCACCTCCCAATAACCTCATTATGACGCCACAGCTACGGTTATTATTTGTTTCGTGTAAAAAACGCATATGCAGAGTGCAGATACATGAATACGCGCATGACGGTATGCTGCGTCATTAACAGACAATGCATATAGTCAAAATCAATGTAATTAACACAATGACAAGAACAAACTCACAAGAACCAGTCATATATATTGATATGACAACAAAGCAGGTACAATAACATAAAACCCAAATAACACGAATCAACAGGCCTCTGCACAGTCCAGCAACACAGCGGCGCTAAATCACGCATTCCGGCTGCGTGTTCGGTGATCTATTGCTTAGCACACTGTTGTTGTATTGCGCTTGCGCCAAGCTGTGCACTGCAATCATTGGTTTGGTTTTGGCGCGGTGTTGGGCCTAACCACTGCTGCCTCTCACTCTCCTCACTAGTTATTCTCATCACATGTCTGAGAATTGTCTCATCTTTCACCTCAGCATCTGAGAGAAGGGGCTTTAGCTCCCTGCGGATATCATTATGTATGTCCCAGTCCCTGTAAGAAAACATGTTGGCTTTAGCTCTACTGTATTTAATGCTTACATCAGGAAGGTTAGATGTAAACAGTATTCTCTGTTTGAGTCCAATTACTCTGTAGAGGAATTATTGTGGGGTCTCGTTAAGCTCTTATAGCTTAGCAGCATTCTCTGTAGTTCACTATTTAGTGTGGGCCCAACTCAACTAGACATAGCATCACTGTTGTTCTCAACTACTGGAACAGTATGGTTTGTATTTACTGCAGTTGTGTTGGCTGTGTCACTAAACTCTCAAACCCAATGTGTAGTCAGTGGCAATGGTCCACAATGCAGCTGTGGGACTTTGGATTCCAACACATTACTCTAGTCGATTGTATCCACAGGCTAATGGACAGGCTGAAAACCTGTAAAACTAAACACTGTAGAAAAGACCGTTTAAAAAATGCAATTGGCAGTAAAACCCTGGTCTGGCTTAACTAAGCCACAGGGCGGCATCTCTGGAGTGTGGACCATCCCCTGCTGAGCTCCTCGCAAGCTGCGTACCACACTCCCTCACATGAAAAAATTCAAGCTCAAACAAAAAATGAACTATGACAAAGCAGTCAGGAGACAGGAACCTCTTCAAGAAATGGATGTCGTGAGAATCTTGGACCCTGAGTCCTGGACCACAAGAGCAACTGTCCTAAAGGAAGTAGGTTCCACGTCTTTAACTGTAAAGACTGAGAACGTCCAGTGCTTGGGAGAAATGGAAAGAAGAAACAGGAAACTGAGTCTGAAAGGTGAATCGGTGTGACACCAGACTTGAGAAGGTCCACCAGATGTAGGGAACCACCTGAGAGACAAATCACATGGATGAACTGCTGAACGGAGGTTTGAAATGTTAAACATAATAATAAGTAATGCGTTATATTTGAGATAAACAATTATGGTTAATGAGATTAACAAAAAAACGTGAGGGATTGTGATTTTATTCTTACATTTGATGGTGTTCAGAATTAGATATTTGATACTTCAGTGGTTAAAGCCAGGGTAGGTCATGTATTTTAGAAACCTTTTTGTGATATTTGTTGAAATAAATCCCCACAGCAATCAATAAATTAGATGCGCTGACAAAAAAAAAGAAAAAGCCCTGTGTCTGTAGCTGTCTCTCCCAGTCACCAGAAAAAGTTGTCATTGTACGTTTCTGCAAACCACAGATACGTGGAATGTGGACGAATGTTATCAGCCTCATATCACGCTTAAAGAAACGTACGATGGCACGTGTTTAACGTTGTACTAGCTAGCTAGGTGGCTGAAAGAGTAAAGAACCCGCCATTTACCCTTAGCAGAGAATTGCATTGTATGAAACAGTCAAGTGGTAGTGTCTAAACTATACAGTGACGCTGTATCCATATCTCACAAGACAAGTAGTGGCACCTGGTCAACATTCGCAGTCCACCGATTATCAGGCTGATTTGGTCACCCTGAAGATGATGTACTGACATCACCAACATTCAGGCCTTTTCCCCTTCGTTTCTGCTATTGACACCACTAACAGTCCAAACTCGAGATGGAGATGGATTTGATATCTCCATGCGTCTCTCTGTAAATCACTTTCTCTTTGTCTCTCCTTGTTTGTTTAATTGCAGCTGGTTGAGAGGTAGGGAGGTAGAACAGTGACAGGTTGAAAATAGCCGAGGTACTGAGAGAGGTGGTGGAAGAGGTGATGTGATGCGAATATAAAACTCTCTGGTGTCTCCATGCAGCTAAACCTGATGGTCGTTTTTTTTCTCCTTTTTCAGTCCCCCCC
Organism: Anarhichas minor; assembly: GCF_050575085.1. Lineage (NCBI taxonomy): Eukaryota > Metazoa > Chordata > Actinopteri > Perciformes > Anarhichadidae > Anarhichas > Anarhichas minor. The sequence continues at coordinate 546,600 of NW_027466454.1, forward strand.
ATATGCTGTCGTTTGTTGTCCAGCTACCTCTAACTTGATCCCTGGGGTTCAGCTCTACTTCAGTCTCTGTCTCACTCTATTGATATTTTTTCATTGAAGTCTTTTCTCTGCACTTTCTTTCCTCTACCAAGTCCCCACTCCGTATCGTTCCATCCTACACACACGCACACACACATACACACACTTCCTTGTACACTCTTGTTGTTTTATTTTCTCGAATTCTGTGACAGACTGCCTGCTGCATCTACACTTCTACACATCTTTTACGGGTAAAACGGGTAAGCATTGGCACTCTACCTGTTTCCTCCCACGATATTGGGACTCTTTTCATGCATTTAATTGCATCTAATGAATTCACGGCATGATTCATAATTTACCTGCTGTAATCCAATTTTGCCAAATTGTGAAGGTGTTATAAATAAAATTGAGGAACAATATGTAAAACTAAAGCTGTTGTCAAAATGTTACATAGTATTAGTTAAAATATCCCTGTAACGTGTAGAATTAACTGAAAACGTATTTCAAAATGTATTTTTGGTTTAATTCCTGCTGCTACTGAGCTGAAGATTGTCAGCAAACTACAACACCGCCATATCTAGCAGCTCTGTGAGGTTGTACACACAGTGGCGCTCTCAGCTAAATGTTACCATCACAATGACCTGATGTTTAGCAAGTAATGGTTACTAACACGCCACTAGTGTGGTTAAAAATAGCCTGCTACCTACATGAGCACAAGGTGGGTTCAAATTTCTCTATTATATTAAATATTCACGTAAAAATAAACAATATTCTAAGTAGAAAATTGGGTACCTTAGATATTATTTATGAAGAGTTCAACACTCAAAAACTCATGTGCTTCATCAGAGCTGTGTGGGTGTGGTTTGATCAGATTTGAGCGATCCGACAGTAGCACTGTCAGCACATTTAGATGCAACTGTTGCTGAACTCTTATCGGTGCACCTTTGTATGTGACATCACCTTTTACCTAAAACAGTGATCTCCTGTGAGATAAGTCTTACTTTGGCAGAAGGTAATGTGTTCCTATAATTGCTCATAGTATAATTGCTCATAGTAAGAGGCTGATTGACAAAACAGGTTTTCAATATTTTTTGTGTAAACCCTTCATTATTCTTTTGTGTATGTTACCTGTGCTCATGTTACGTTCAGCATGTCAGGGCTTGCTGCAGAGAGCCATCTCCAGCGTTAAGAATGAGGACACTTGCTCACCCTCCAGGCTTCCTCTTCTATGCAGGCGTAGCCGGCTATTTCCCCACACACTTGACAAATAAAACAAAACAGATAAGATACAGATTCACTCTTTATTGATATTTTCATTTTCATCAGTTCTGTTGAACCGAGTGTTTTTCACACTAAAAGTCTCTTTACATCTGTTGTATCTTGTAATGACTGGGCATATGACTCATCTTAGCAGACGCTCGGACATTCTCCCACTTTGAGTTGTTCAACATCCAATAAGCTGTGACTGTTAAATAACATGACAACAGTTGCTATATGTTCAGTGCCTGGCAGTGGTGTTGGTCTCCTTCAGGCAGATTTACAGTTATGCCATAATATGCTTCACATATTTTAGTGGTGTGGAACATTTCTTGATTGGTTCTTTGCAATAAAGTTGCCCTACTTGATTGCAAAGTTCTTTTGCCTTCATGATGCAGTTTTCAGAAGGGTATTATCTAAGCAGCTGTGGACCTTCCAGATGCTGTATTTATAAAAGGAATTACTTCTTTATGTTGTTGTTTCTCTGTATGTTTAATCATATTCCGGATATTGAAGGGGAGCTTCAATAACAACACTAGCTCTTTGTAATAAGACAAACTCAACGAGAAGATGGCGTCAAGGACGGCTGCCCTGTCTCAAGCTCCTCAACTTTTTTACTCTTTTATAGTGTTACTTATTTTTGATTTAATTTTATGTTTCATATCTTGGATTCTCATTTTTACTTGCGTGATTTTCTCTTTTGCATTTTGTAGTAGCCTGAGGGAGCCTGAATACAAAGAATTCCATTGTTGATTCCACTGTGATTGTTGTGCACATGACAAATAAAGAACTTGGACTTGTAATGTTTGGCACATTCCATCAGTTATTTTGGAGTTACATTGTCTATGTTGTTGTGTTCACTTATCCTCAAACTAGCTAGTCTTCTTCCACTGCAGGTACACAGTGATTGCTTCTATTCTCTGAGAGCGTTTTGACAACCCTCAGAGGGCCGTTTATTGCTCTCAATCAAACAGGCCTGTACTATGGGTTTATTACTGCTAGCAGGACAACACTGTGTGTGTGTGTGTGTGTGTGTGTGTGTGTGTGGTAATGGGAAAAGATGTCATAGTTTCATGTGAAGGTTTAAAGAATGTAAGTCCTAAAAGTGCAGACACCAAACAGTAGTTTCAGTAGATGATTTTAATTAGTTTTGTATCCAGGTGTCTTGTTATCTGTTATCTTGTACACTGTTTCTTTCTTCGTAAGACGGAGACACAGAGAGGCCTTGACTAACAGAGATCCTTTGTCTGAAATACTTTTACTTCCTTTATGACGCATTATCTGAAGTTGTAAAGGCGTAAACCTTTGCATGCATATATGATGTGTGAGGGTAAAAAATGTCTATTCTGTCTCTGCAATAGTCATTGTAACAATGTCACAATGGCCTCAAAGGAAGCATCGGCTGTGTTTTTTTTTTTTTTTATAATTTCTTTTTTTGTAGATTGTGTTTATTCTCAAAAGCAGAGTACACAGTTATACATTGCACATGTCATTTGTCATTTCCCCCCCCCCCACATTCCCCCAACACAGAACAAATCGCACTGCTTCAATTGTCAAAAAGCACATTACAGTATTAGTAGCTCAAGTATACACAAAAGTAAAAATGGTGTAGGAGGGTATTACAGACAAACAGAAACCAGTAATGAGTTTCTGGAAATTGGAAGTTATTGCTATTCTTAATTCCTACAACGTCAGATGGTTTATGAATCTAATGAGAGAGTCTTCAATTTATCAAAGTATCGTATGATCGGACCCCAAGTAGATTCGAATTTCTCAGGCTGTCGCCGCAGCGAGAACTTAATTTTCTCCAATTTTAAAAAGAACACCAGGTCCTTTAACCACATGGAGGAACTGGGAGGACGAGGTGACTTCCAGTCCAATAGGATTCTCCTTCGTGCCAAGAGGGTTGAGAAAGCAATTATGTTTTTGTGTTGCTTCATTAACGTCTGACCTCCACTCCCCTGAACACCAAAGATGCACATCCAGGCGTTGGGTAAAATATTCAGATTATGGGACTGTGATTGAACTTTGAATATTGTCTCCCAGTAATTTGCCAGTTGGGGGCAGAACCAAAACATGTGAGTAAGATCTGCTGGTGAGCTGTGACATCTATTGCAGTTATCCTTTACATTGGAGTAAATTTTTGAAAGTTTAAAGTTAGAGTAGTGCAGGCGATGCAGTACCTTGAATTGTAGTACATTTAACCGTGCACACGAAGAGCTGTTATTGACTCTAATTAGGGCCTGGTTCCAAAATGAGTCTGGTATGTTCATGGCAAGTTCTTTTTCCCAGTCTACTTTGATTTTGACAATGTTAGTCACAGTAATTTAGTTAATGGTTTGATATATTCGGGATATAAATCCTTTTTCCTCTGGTGGTGTGTTCAAAATGTCCTCATACACGGAGTCTAGCGGTGGACTCGGAAAATTGGGGTTGTTAGATTTAGCAAAATTTCGCACTTGAAAGTAGCGAAACAGATGGGAGTGAGGGATATTATATTTCTTAAATATATCCTCAGAGCTTCCGAACACGAACACATGTTGAAAATGCCATTTTTAAGCCATAGCGAGAATGCATGGTCCAGTCTGGCTGGAGGGAAGAGGTGATTATCATGAATAGGGGTTACAGTAGATAGATCTTTGAAGCCAAATTGTGCGCGAAACTGCGCCAGAATTTTTAATGTTGCAATTACTATCGGGTTGGATGAATATTTTCTTGGGGAGAATGGTAGTCTAGAGGTTACCAATGCTAGAAGAGAAGATGATGGGCAAGATTTAGCTTAATTTAGGCACCAGCTTACTTGTGTGTGTGTGTGTGTGATCAAAACATGTTTCCATAAATATGAAATACATCAGTCTAGTGACTGCAGAAAATAGAAAGGAATAGCACGTGGTCAAAACCAGAAAATCACCAGCAGGTGAGTATGCCCGAATGATACATAAAGTTGTGACGCTAAATGACGTTTAAGATGCATCTGTGCTGGTTGAAAATGTTGGAAGTGCACTCTGGTTGGGGTGAGAGAAAGATTGTGGTTCTGGTTAAATATTGAAAAAGTACATGCATCCTGTCTACAAATCAGCTTTGCCTTCTTTCCTGAACCTTAACCAAACACACCAGCACACACACATATTCTTCGCTAGCTACATTAACATCTGTTCAGTCAGTACAATGGATGTTGGTAAGCGGCGGTTTGTGCTAATAAAGTCAGTGTTTAAACACACACTAGTCCGATTTTCATCCAAAACTTTTAGCCAAATTTCCAGAAAATTGCCAAAAGAAAATGATAGTTAATGTGTGTATGTGAATTTTGGGGGTTGATGCATCGCGATAAACAGCTGATGGAGCTAATTATCCAGTCTGGACATTAAACCATTGCAGCAGAAGAAGACACAACGATGACTTCATTGAAAAATCTCCAGTCAAAGCTGTAATTAATGAAAATGATGATGGAATTGTCTCCTCATCGCTCTCCACGGAGCCAATGTATTCATTTTTCATTCATTTTTTGTTTCTCCAGTGGTGTAAGTGCTTCAATGGATGTTTAAGTCACATCCTTCAGATTTTGCTTTTATCAATTTTTCCACCAAGTGTAAAAGTCTTTTAACATTTCAAGTTTTCCAGCATTTCCACTTGGTTTCTTTAAGCACAAATTGAAAATGCCCATGAAAACAGGTGAGGGGGAACATATTGATAGACCCAGGTAGAAAAAGGATCAACTCATGTTGAATGGACTATTAAGTGAACACCTCTTCACTCCCCTAAAGGAAACACTAAATTCAGCACAGCAGGATGCAGAGAGTGATGATAATTACCTCCCCTACAGGTGAACATACTCAGAGCCTACAGATGGATGCTGGGGCTTAATGCAATGTGAACAGCTGCAGCGGTAGCAGCGTGGATAGCATAGCTTTCAGTGTGGCAGCAGGCATGCAACAAAAGAATGAGCACATGACTGACAGCTTTAGTACACCACCATAATGCAAAGGGTGACTTAAATATATGTTGCAGAGATGAGAACGTTGAATCGAGGCTTTTGCTTCATTTGGTCCAAGAAAATCCCACCGCACTTTAAATGACAGCAGCATAAAATCTAATATTAATATATATATTAAGTAAAAGTGGGAAAATCTTTGGACAACTCGTGTTTCTTTTCATTATTATGCTTCCAATTCGAGTTGCAACACACCAGGATCTTTTATCGCACTCTTACACACTCACTTGATAAAAATAAATGGTATGTTACTGTGGTTCTTAAAGGATGTTTTTAGAGAATTCCTTTGCATTTCTATCCTTGTGAGGACATTTGCTTCTCATGTGACAGGAATACAAGAACACAAACACCTGTGCCTCGCCGCAGGTCCCCGTGGAGACTGTCACACTGGTAGCATCTCCAATATTCATGTCTGATGCTCAGGATTACTGTTGACAGGTGCTGGCTTGAGCTGCCCACGTAAAATATATGTGTGTATATGTGTGTAGTAAGTGTATTGTGTGGATTTGCCCATCACAGTGAGAGGGTATTGATTTTAGAGCAGGTGCTGGCTGGTTAAAAGTGTTGGTCTTTACTCTACATCTCAATCCTCAGTGCGTACCACTAGCTGACAGCGGCTTTTTATTTGTTTATGCCAAAAGCATCGCAGCTCTTATCCCTCAGCAGCCTTTTCCACACGAATCAATGAGAGCATGTCAACTTGGATTTTAGTTTTCTCTGACAACACACACACAAACACTGTTGTTCACTTTTAAATACACAAATGTGAGGATGAAGCAGTTCTTGATCTGAAAGTGCATTGAGGTTTGGTGTCCTGCAGGGTGACATGTTTACCATCTGAGCCTTGACACCTGCTTTAGTTTACTGCACCATCACACACTGGCCAGTAATGGAGTGCAGATACAGAGGCACACACACACACACACACACACACACACACACACACACACACATACAGACTAACATTTGTATTACTTACGAAGGTCTCCATTGATTGCCTAACAGTTGCAACACATGCCGTGTATGTGCAGGTTTTGAAAAAGCTTTGTTTTTCCCATCCACATATGAGACTGACGCTTCCAAATCTGTCCTCTCTGGAGAATGTTTTTAACACTTTAGTTTGCGGGGGTCGGAATGTCCACTTAGTGTGGTTGATTGAAGAGAAAGATGCAATTTTTTAAATGGACACGCATGGATATATCATGTTGGGATTTCACTACATGATATTTTTGTCTTTCAAGACAAAAAATTCTGTCCGTCCTTCCTACTGTATACTAACCTGTCTTATGTCACGTTTGTGATGTCAAACATGACACACCAGATAGAAACTGAAAGAAATACTCACGTACTGACAATAGGAAAGGAGCCGATTCCTTATTTCAGATGGTTTTTCCCGCATTAGAAAAACCTGCTTCTGACATAATTTCGGTGGGACCGGGGTTTGAAGTGCGCAGCATTCATATGTGTGAAGAGGGTGACGTGCCACCCAAAGGTTCCTGACCTGAGGGTAGGACTTCACTAAGAAGCAGAACATTTTTGACATGCTAGTCTTTTGGGCTAGAAACTGTGACATGTACTAGCATCGGATTCTGTGACACACACTTGTTTTTGCTCACCAGACACCAGTAAAGGTGATTTTTGTTGTGTATTCCTTGTACCACATGATCAGAGCTGATAGTGAGTCTGAGGCGGTGACATTTACCGGATGTATATTTGCCAAACTAACCACTTAGTCCTCATTTCTGAAGTATTTTCTTTTGTCAACTAAAAACATAAAGTTCCAACAAAGCATAAACGCTTAATGAGACTTCTCCACACAGGGTTTCCAGTGTGGCAACTTCTTTGCCTTGTTCTGGTGAGTGAACCCAGAACGGGCTTACAGGTTGATGGGGGGAAATGCATATTCCATTCCAGCCATACTTCTCTGCCCTCAGTAGCCAAAACAACGATGGAGCCTGTTTCCTGCTGTGTACTGAGTGACAGCTGACAGACAGAGATCTTGTGAATTCTCCTGGAAAATCAGTCAGCAGGAAGTGTGTGTATGTGTTTTGTGTGTGTGCAGAATTTACTTGTACCAATATAATTCAATTGAAACTCAAACTCACACACACACATGCCTAATGTGATGTGCACGCATGCACACGCATGCATACATGTGTCATTTTGTAAAAGTGAATTCTGCTCTCCTTCACGTCACGGCAACCTGATTTCATCCACTCAAGGATGTTAATCTTTCCTCATTTTTCTCATTCAGCTGCACTTCCTTTGTTCCTGACATTAGCACTGCTGCTCCCTCACACACACACACACACACACACACACACACACACACACACACACACACTTGCGTACACTCTCTGAAAAAAAGTCTCCTTCCTAGTATCTAGTGTGTGTTTTGTGTGTGTGTGTGTGTGTGTGTGTGTGTGTGTGAATATGTGGACTGATTCTCCACAACAGTAGTTGGTGCATGCTGTGTATTAGCTTGTCTTCTTATTTCTGGTGTTCAAGTGCCCCCAAGTGTTCAAAATAAGAACTGTATGTGAAGCAGAGTGACATGATGCATTCCAAGTGACACAAGGACCCTTTTTAAAACACACACAAACACACTGCTGCAGAGGTACATAACAAAGCATCTGTTTATGGACACACACACACAGACACACACACACACACACCTGCCCCCCGCAGTAAGCTGAATGTCAGCATCTTTTAGCAGGAGGCTAATAAATATCCCCAGACCTCGGAGCTGTTTAAATTACTAGCATCTCACACTGCCGCACTCCTTGCCTCCTAGAGTGTGTGTATGTGTGTGTATGTGTGTGTGTGTGCACGTGTGCACGTCACATTAGGCACATGTGTGTGCGTGAGCTTGTGTTTCAATTCAATTATTTCCATTGTGCCTGTGAGAGATCAATCTTTCACAGGCAGCGAGAGCATTTCACCAGATCAATCATTCAGGGAATCCAATAGTATTTCAAGCTCATCGATTTACAAATCAGATGAATGGTCATTCATTGTAACGCAGCTGTAGCAAACAGGACACCACACAGGATGAGAGTGCTGCTCCACAGAGACGACGCCATCGACTTTTTTTAGGTGATACCCATTTAGTTTTGACATTTTAACAGTACACGCTTCTTTGGCTCCGAGCTGGTTATCAAAAGAGAGAAGTGTATTTTCATGGCATTTGCTTTGCTTGTGGGGATTTCTTGTTGAGAAACCAGCTTGCATGCATATGTCAAATGTGACCTCTGCAGTGGAACTCTTGTGTTGCTCTACTGCCATACTTGTTTGGGGAATGGTACATTCAACAAAGTCTATTATCTAATCAGAGGTGCCTTGATGGGCCTTCTTGCACATTTTGGTACATATAGGTTTTAGAATTCATTGATTCTGATTCCACTCATTGATTGGTTCTCATCAAATCCACTTTTTCCAGAAAACACTAATTTGAGTCAGTTTTGTAACCGGATGAACCCTTTACATTTTGAATACTTAAAGGTCAACTCCATATGCGTTCTTTTCTGCTTTTTAAAAAAGTAAAAGCCACTTACAGTGATGATGCACACAAATTAAGCAATGTGCCATTGTGGACGGGGGCAGTGGCGAAACGTATTTTAACACCAAAACAAATCAATATCAGTCGAAGTGGACGTTATATTTGGACTATTTTCACTGCTTCACCTTGCCATCAGACAGCCCTTTGCAACTTTGTAACTGCTGTTACATCTATCTCTGCTCTCTTCAAAGCCACCAGACTGTAATTTGACCTCTCAGAACATCGAGTTGTTGGTCTGCCTCGAACGGTTAGTTTGTTTGTGTCATTGTGTGACTTTGGGATCCGAACTAACCGTGGCGGTTAGCAGTCCCCATGCTGGTACGCCATGCTCACCGCCATCTAATGTAGGTAATACACTGACTATGGATAAGTAGTAAGGCTTTCTATGCGGCAGTGTCATGGTGCAAAAACCTCCACCAGGTCACGCTTTCAGAGGGGCTCTGGAAAATAGCATTTTGGTGAACCTTTTTTTAGAATCTTTGGGTTTGAATACATGAGGAACATAATTGAAGGTCTGGCTGAACAGATCAGGGATGGGGGCAACATATCCACCTCGTTTTTATTGTTTCATGTTGATTTTCTTTGAACAGTGTTCTCGTACAGTCCAGATAAAAATGTTGATCCACTCATCTGCATAGTCTTCAGTTACTCACAGCAATAACCTTAAAGTCGAGATGAAATGAATAAATGCCTTTTTAACCCTTTTAGATCACATCCCCGGTCATGTTGTACACCTATTTAATGCATGCAAAAAAACAACGAATAATAATTATATATACATCAATTATTTCATATTTTTATATCAGAATCAGAATCAGAACCGTTTATTGCCATTGTTGGGAACGTAAAGGAGCGTGTTTGGTTATCAGCAAATATGAAACTAAATTATCAACATCAATGGAGTTGTTAATATCAATAAGTTAATTAGTAATTACTAATAAGAACGGGGCCCCACCCTGCGGACAGGGACCAATAACCAAACTATAAACTAAGTCTCATAATTAGTGGTCACTCACGATATTAACAGTCTGAATACTATTACACGTTTGGAGTGCGAGTGAAGGGTTAAGTTCGAGCACAGGCCACTACATCCAGTTGTTATTACACACCTATGCACAAGTAATCACAGACGACTGCTCTTTAAAATATAACAGAGTTTATTAAATCAAAATAATAAATGATCAAATCAAGTAATATCACAATCAACAAACGCTATCATACAATTATGTGTCTAATACCTAAACTCAAATGAATAAAGTTGGGTAAGGATATGTGTATCGATATATGTACGTGTGTGTGTGTGTGTGTGTGTGTGTGTGTGTGTGTGTGTGTGTGTGGAAAGAAAAGGGGGGGGCCTACTCAACAGTGATGGTGGGTAATCTCAATAGGGGCATGTGAGCCTACAGGCCAAGATGGCGGAGTCTAGAGACCGGCAACCAAAATGGCGGAGAGGTGGCTGCTATAACCACGTGGGACGGCGTACCATGTGGGTTGGGGTCAGAGATTACATAATCACGAGTCTGAGAGGTTCACCCAAAATCAGTAGCTCTAACTACGTGTGTGTGCGGGTTAGCAGAGGGAGAGAGAGAGAGAGAGAAAATCAAGCTCTGAGCAGTAGTGAGGAAGTGAGGAACAGCACGCTTTTACGGTGATAGAGTGCGGTTCTAGATCTCACTCGCAGAGCCGATTTAAAGAGGAGAGAATAAAAACAAAAAACAAAATAAAAGAATCCCCAAAACAAACAGATCTTTGTCACTGCGGTGAAATGCGAGTTTGTCTCCCTATCACCCCGAAACTCGGTTGGCCAGACGAGAGTCGGCCACCGTAGTTTTAGTTTTTAAAGTGATAGAATCACAAGCTCCACATCCACTAGCAGCGACAGATCAGATGCGAACGGTTACAGCAGGAAATACACAGTATAACGGGACTCCGTGGTCCGCGATGCTGGCGTAATAACCCGTTATAACACGACAGTAACTTAACACAACAAGATACAGGAATAACAACGACATAAACGAATAGTCTAAATTAAGTTAATGCTAAGCTAAGCTAGGCCCAGATACCAGTAACTCTTACTTTGAGAAGCTTCGTTCGGTAGGGTCCTTTTCCCGTGGTGGGAATCATTCAGTCCTCGGGAGATGAGGGGTCCCGGTGGCGCGGCTATTGGAGCTAGCGCAGACTCAATCCCCTCGCTGCAGAGAGGGGTTTTCTTAACGTCGGAGGCGTGCGGGAGTCGCTCGTCTTTGGCCGGAAATCTTCGGCTCTTTAGGGGCTCAGTTGCCCTCTTTTGCCGGCAAGGTGTGCACTAAAGGGTGGGAGGACGGGTCGTAGAGATTATCCGTTCTCACACTACGGGATCCAAAACTCAAATTAAAACACAGTCTGTAGTTTCGACCAGCGAATGTAACATGTGACCTGATAGGATTTGATGAGGCCGCGGCTCCTCGTGAATCTTCTTGTTGCCAGGACGAGGTCCGGAGGGAAGAGAGCGAATGGCGTTTCCTGCTCGCTTATAAACCAGGTCTCGAACCCAGTGGGGGGCCACTTCTTGGCCAATGAGGGGCCAGGATCAAGTTTTGGCTGTGCTGGGAGGTGTAGTCATTCATCTTGGAGTTTCCATCAGATGTTGTATGACAGGAAGGAGCATGGGTGCTTCTAGACTAGAGCCAGATCCCAACACCATGTATGTTGAACATACAAGGAATTTGGCGTGACGGGAGGTGCAAACATTTAACAATCAACAACAATCAGTGCAAGTAGAAACATATTAAAATTTACAAGAGATATGAAATATAAAATAAAGATGAAATATAAAATAAAGATGAAATATAAAATAAAGTGAAATCTAAAATAAAGTGCACAAACGAACAGATAACAGGACTATAAACAACGAACAGACGACAGGACTATAAACAAGTGAGATGTAAGTGTAGTGTAAAGTGTCGAGTGTAATAGAAGGAATGCAGGGGAGTGACCGGTGGGAATTTGTCCTGGGGTGACAGAGTCAGTGGGGGACCCGGGCTCTGTTAATGAGCCCGACTGCGGACGGGAAGAAGCTGTTCGTGTGGCGTGAGGTCTTGGTCCTGATGGACCTCAGCCTCCTACCAGATGTAAGTGGCACAAACAGTTTTTGTCCAGGGTGAGAGGGGTCGGCTACAATCTTCCTTGCTCGCTTCAGGGACCTTGAAGCGAACAAGTCCTGGAGGGACGGCAGATTGCAGCCAATCATCCTCTCGGCAGAGCGAATGATGCGCTGCAGCCTACCCTTGTCCTTGGCAGTGGCTGCAGCGTACCAGACTGTGATGGAGGAGCAGAGGATGGACTCAATGATGGCTGTGTAGAAATGCACCATCATTGTCTTTGGCAGGTTGAGTTTCTTCAGCTGCCTCAGGAAGTACATCCTCTGCTGAGCCTTTTTAGTGATGGAGCTGATGTTCAGCTCCCACTTGAGGTCCTGGGATATGATGGAGCCCAGGAAGCGGAAGGACTCCACCGCGTCGACGGGAGAGTCACACAGGGTGATAGGGACATGTGGGGCTGCAATCTTCCGGAAATCCACAACCATCTCCACTGTCTTTCGAGCGTTGAGCTCCAAGTTGTTCAGACCGCACCAGGTCACCAGATGGTCAGTCTCCCACCTGTAGGCGGACTCATCCCCACCAGAGATGAGTCCAATGAGGGTGGTGTCATCCGAGAACTTCAAGAGCTTAATTAATGGACTGGTGACTGGAGGTGCAGCTGTTGGTGTACAGGGAGAAGAGCAGAGGGGAAAGAACGCAGCCTTGGGGGGAACCGGTGCTGATGGTCCGGGAGGCTGAGACGTGTTTTCCCAGCTTGACGTGCTGCTTCCTGTCAGACAGGAAGTCTGTGATCCACTTGCCGGTGGAGTCGGGCACGTGCAGCTGGGAGAGCTTGTCCTGCAGCAAAGACGGGATGATGGTGTTAAAGGCAGAGCTGAAGTCCACAAACAGGATCCTGGCGTAGGTTCCTGGGGAGTCCAGATGCTGGAGGATGAAATGAAGGGCCAAGTTAACTGCGTCGTCAACAGACCTGTTGGCTCTGTAGGCGAACTGCAGGGGGTCCAGGAGTGGGTCAGTGAGGGTTTTAAGGTGAGACAGGACAAGGCGCTCAAAAGACTTCATGACCACAGAGGTCAGGGCGACGGGCCTGTAGTCATTAAGTCCTGTGATCCTTGTTTTTTGGGGACGGGGATGATGGTGGAGACCTTGAAGCAGGCTGGTACATGGCATGTCTCCAGGGAGGTGTTGAAGATGTCTGTAAACACCGGAGACAGCTGATCGGCACAATGCTTCAGGGTGGAGGGGGAGACAGAGTCTGGGCCGGCTGCTTTGCGGGAGTTTTGTTTTATAAAGAGCCTGTTGACGTCACTCTCCAGGATAGAGAGAGTCGTCACTGGGGAGGGGGGTGGGGGGGACACTGTGATCGGTGATACAGAGGCGTGGGCCCCTGCTGGGATGGGGGAGGGGGACCTGGTGGTCTGGGGCTGGTTGATGGAGCTGTGGGGGATGGAGTCAGGGCTGTCCCATTGTCCATCAAAGCGACAGTAGAACTCGTTCAGCTCGTCTGCCAGGCGGAGGTTGTTCATGGAGTGGGGGGTTTTAGGCTTGTAATTGGTGATCTGTCTAAGGCCTCTCCAGACAGAAGCAGAGTCATTTGCTGAGAGCTGGTGTTGCAGTTTCTCAGAGTACAGACGTTTAGCATCTCTCACCGCCTTACTAAACCTGTACTTTGACTCTTTGTACAAGTCCTTGTCCCCACTCCTAAAAGCCTGATCCTTTTGCAGTCTTAGCTGTCTGAGTTATCAAATCATTCAATCATCTTTCCACCTGTAAAACCAACTTCAACCAATAATATCCTGACATCCATCCATTTATCAATCTGCAACTTGTAGCAACAGAAGAAGTTTGTGTGGAGTGCTACATTCTTAGCTTACATTTTACTTTGAAGCTGTCCAATCAAAAGCAAAGGATATCATTTTTAATCCTTGTAACTGTGCAACGCTCTAACTCCAGTTTCACTGGGACTTTGAAGGGCAACTGTAAGTGGTGACCTGGGTTGTGGCTCTCTGGCATACAGGTTAGCTCACCCCAAGCGTCACACCCTGCGGCTCTTTAGCCCCTCTACAGTGTCCTTTATCCTCTATAGCGCTGGCTAGTCTTGAGTATTCCTATCTAGGCTAGCTATGGATTCCAAATCCAAAAAATGAAAAGTCTCAGAGGAAAATAGAGAATTTAATAGTGCTGCTCGACAAGTCATCAGTATACTATTTATAGATTGTCTGTATTGTTGGTACTTTTATTGTATGTCTGTATTGTACTTTCATGTCCAGGACCCCAGGAAGACTACAGGCACACCCATGTGCTTCTAATGGGGAACCAATGAACAATAATCTGTGCCAAATTTTCAGATTTGTGTGACCATTACAGCCTGTAGGAACCATAAATAAGGCTTTAGAACATTCAACTTTAAGATTATTGTTCCCAACTTGTATTTCACTGTCTTCTCCTGTTCCTCCTGACCGCTCAGGAAATGTTGCACTTTCTCCCTCCTATTGGTAATGTTATCCACCTCGTGTAAATCGATCCAGTCAGAGCGTAGGAGGAAATGCCACATCAACAGAATAATAAACATTTGGAGAGCAGACACAAAATTAATTTGACTTGATGTTATTCCCGGTGTGGTGGTTGGCCCGGGTCCGTCTGTGTTCACATGTTCTCCCCGTGTCGGCATGGGTTTTTCTCCTGGTCACTTTCACAGTCCAAAGACGTGCAGGTTAGATTAATACCTGATGGCCGTAGGTGTGAATGTGCGCCTGTCTCTATGTGTCCGCCCTGTGACAGCCTGTGGCGCCCTATCCAGGGTCTACCCTGCCTTCACGGCTACAGGTAATGGATGGATGTTTGTTGGCTGTGTGTGTTGAGTGTCTTTTGATTATTACAACAACCCTTCAGCCTAGTTTTACATCCATCCATTTAAAAAATCTGATCGACCACTGACATAATGTGTACTAATCTAGAATTAAATATTGTAACACAAGAAACTATACTTCCACTCATGCCACCTAAATCCATCTAATAATGATGATTAATACTATTATTATTTTTCAAAGGAGAATGTTTACTTCTCATAGTCTAAACTTTATGCATTGACCAAGAAAAACTCCATACTTGGCTTATCTGTATGCTGCTTCATCACTCTTGCCCCAGCAGACTTCAGGACATAATGAAGATGCAGAAGAGATTAGCCAAGATGCAATTACAGCAGTAACTCTTTTATACTGTATGAAATGTCCCTAATGGCTGATGTCACCACTGTGCCTGTGACTCAAACCCCAGAACTATATAATACATGTATGATACACATACATAATCATGGTTCGCACAGGGTGTTTTCAGTGATGATCTAGCTGGTATGACAGACTAATATGTTCCTGTCCGTGGAAGATTTATCGATGAAATCATCTCTTACATTCTTCGAAATTATGACAAATTGATCATAGAATATTACAAACAAATATTCTGTTTCACTGGGGAATACGTCACAGGACAGAAGCTAAAGATGTTTTAACTTCCGTTTCACTGGAGTATACGTCACAGGACAGAAGCTAAAGATGCTCTAACTTCCGTTTCACTGGTACTTTTACCTCTTAATCTCGGAGCCGATTTTGAGGTGTCTGAGCGAAAATGGCATAGCCCTACAAAACTGACCATAGTTCTGTAACTACAAGGTCGATTTTAATAATTTTTGTTGATATAATCAGATCACAACACCTGTGAGATAGTATAGATAGGTAGTATTGTGTATATGTTGCTGGTTAATATAGTAAAATAAGACATTACACAGCTGAAATTGAAAATATTCAGCTTCGCCTGGAAAAAATGCACTTTCATTGATAAAAGGTTATTGAAATAATGCAGCTAGCTCCCTAAAACTTTCCCAAGTCATAGCATAACTGATCAGTAGTTATTAAAAAAAGGTTAAAGTGGAATAAAGTGGAATAAAGTGAATAATAAGAGGTTTTAGTACAAAGCGGTCAGGCGAGGTCATCATTTTCGAACCAGCTGTTGCAGCTCTTACATTGTACTTTTATACACTATATAACTATATATTTCACTTTCTTTATCACTCATATGATTCAATACATCCAAATACAGATAATAGGAATCATATTCATATTCATAACATCATCAGAGCCAGTTTTGGCTGTCATCTGTAGGATTTTCTCAGTTCATGTGTGTGTATGTGGCTGGATCTCAGCCTATCCTCGGTCGATTTCAAAAAAATAACCCCTCCTTCGACGCGTCAGAGTCTCAGGAAGACCTCTGTCGAATTTTGGTGGTGATCGGCAAAAGTTTCAAGCAATAAAGTTGCCAGAAGTGACGCGTGTACCCCGGCGTAAATTTCCGGTCGCAGGCAGTCTGACCACTCGCCCAAGCCTGCTTGACCGCTCTTATTCTGGAAACAAGTCGGAAGTCAACAGTATGCAGTTGGCAACAATGACTACAGCTTTGAAACGGGAATTCTGCGACGTTATTATCCATATTTTTCATAAAACTTGGGCGCATACCTACGATTTTTTTCGGCGGAGGGCAGCACGAAGGTACGTTTGACCACTCACAACTGTCCAGTGTTCACACGGATCGGAAAACAGAAGTTAGTTACGTGTTTGGCCACGTGTGCTAATGCTAATAAATGCATTGCATGACTTGGTAGCCGCTAGCATTAGGGTACAAACATTGATTTGCGGTACTCATAACGCCGATTTCTGGCCAGGATTTGGTGCTTTTATGCCACGATTTTTTATGCTTATGTGAGTAGCCTATAGTTGTGTTTGGAGTGTGTAAGAAGTGACTTATATGATGTTGTTACCCATACGTTGCTGTTTCATCCAAAAAAAAAGTAGCCACGTACATGCTACTGGCTAATAAACATGCTATTTTCCGCATTTGAGTTTGAGGGGTTCTGAGCCCGAGAGCCCCCAAATTTGGGGGCGGCGAGATTAAGAGGTTTTAAAGAGCAGCAGTGGTCCGAGTGGTCCAGTGCAGTAGTTTACAACGTTTCCACAACATAACTGAGAGCAGCTTATTCAAAATACTCTAGTCCATAAGCAGTCATTTGAACATTAACATTATGCTGAATATAACTTAGCCCTTTCAGTCAGCAATGTCGGCTATCCGTTTTGGGGTGCTCTACTACATTATAGGAAAGAAAGCTCATTTTCTGCAATAATCCAAAATCTAATAGAAGAATCCCATTGGCTTTTTGTCGAGGGAACCAGTATAATGCTAATTTACAAAAACAACCTGTAAAAATAGCATCCCTGCAGGACTCTGTTGTTACTGCGAACTGTCAAATCCCATTTAGTGCATAAAGTATCTGATTAGAGCAGGGATCCAACTAACAGACAGAACACTGACTGGCTGGTGTAACAAACCCTCTGGTCCTCTGGCTCTGCTGTGCGATATCACAGTCCACTTGGCCTTTCAGTGAAATGCTGCAGTGTGCCACTGTGCCTCGCTGGACTTTATTTACATAAACACTCTCAATAAAGTAGGAAGTGGAGGACGCTGCACTCTGTTTATGCTCACACCAACAATTACCATACCATGGTTCACAAATACTTTTGTGAACTTGTCTTTTCCCTTTCTAATAATATTACTCCCAAATCCACTGGAAAAGATGTTTCAATGCAAAAGATCACATTTGTCTAATCAGTGAGCTGGGCTGCAGCAGCGGAGGTCATACCATCACACTACAGTGTTTCACAGGATTTTGTAAAACTAAGGTGGATGGACCTCGGACCCTCTACTGGGGTCCCCTATGAGAAAAAATGTTATATTCTAAACCAAAATGCATCAATCTGGTGCATTTTGTGAGCAAAAGAAAGAGGCTAATCGTTCATTTTTATTTATTATTTATTAATTTATTTGACAGTTATTAGTTACTAGTTGGACTGCTTTTAAGATTCAGTTTCTTAATATAAAATATAAATCATTTAAATAATATTTGAATGCAGGAGTTTTACTTGTAAACAAGTAAAGTATTTTACACTGTGCTCTAGTAAATTATTTAATCATAAACACATGATTTATGTGGCTATAAATGGTGATAACACGGTAAAAACGTCACAATGAAAGCATGGTAAACGAGACAGGGTCAAGGTGGGCCTGGTGGTTTGCGGCCAAAGGAAGCAGCAAAGTCCGGGCAAAGCCGTGAGCCATAGCCAGTCGCTGCGCACTGCTGCGGAGGAAAATCGCCTGGAGAGAGCTGCTGAGAAGTAAAAAAAATGTCAGTTCATTCAAACTGTAGCCAGATAAAATAGACTTTGGCGGATCGCCACATCAAGTGCAAGTGAGCAGGGGAATAATGAAGGAATGGGCCGCTGGTGAGATGGGCGTGGAAGACCAGGTGAGAAGATCAGGTCTTCTGTCGTGGCAGGACCTGAAACGACAGAAGAGTTAGAGAAACAGGCAGGCAGGATGAAAACAATCTAAGATGAGGTGGAATTTGTGACACCCCCCCTAGAAAGCTGGAACCCCAATACTGTGGTATAAAGTACCACTGACCATTTGTGAAGTTCATCCCCAGAGAAGTAAAGTTCTTCAGCATTTCCAACCATATCATCTAAAAATTCTGTTACTACAACCCCACCAATACTGGATTTTTTAGCTCAATAGCAATATTGATAGTTACAAAAATCTCATAGTGATATAGCTGCCAATACATTTTCTCATATAAATGTCACACAGCAACATTTTCTTGTTTTTGATTTGTTTGTTTGTGCATGCAAATGTATTAATTGCTGGATTCTTGATTTGATTCTGACGTTCATTTTACGTGCGTAATTATTCGTTTCTGTGCTTTAATCATTTTTAATTATTTGTCTTTAACTGGTTTTAGGATTGTAGTTTTTGTTGTCTGCCGTAGTGTACTGCCTCCAGATTAATTAACATCTGGTTCATACTGGATAGAAGCGCTGTGAAGCGCTGCGCTATGTCCGTTGTTGCCAAGCCGTATCCTGGCTGTTCACATTCTCTGCACTGGTCAACAAGCGACTCTGCTCCTCTTCCTGTTTTTTAGAGCTAATCTCTTTGTCTTTCCATGCTTGTGTGTGTACGTGTGTGTATGTGTGTCTGCTGGACACAGCTGACAAATATGTGGAATGGCTACGTAATTTAAAAACCACAATCACCAACAGCGGTAACACTAGACTATTCTAATAAATATAGTGGATGGATTTTGAAATTTGATCATGTGGAAGGGAATTGAAACAGCAGGGAGAGCGATGAGGATAGTCAAAAGCTATATCATATATAATATATCATTTATATAATTGATAGTAGATTATCAGTGTGTTTTTTTGCCAGCTTCGCTCGCAGTCTGTGGAGAAAATAGACCAAATACCGAAATTATCGCTGATGAGGGGCGGAGCTCCGATCCGGGTCCTGCGTGAACAGCACAAGTGGTTTACATGGGCGTTGAAAGAAAGTGGGAATCATTTCTCCGAAAAATGACGGTGCTTTCACGTCCAGTTTGAACCCAAGGTGCTGGACAATTAACCTGATTGAGCATTAGGACTGACAGATGGAACAACCGATCCTCAGTCGGCGGCATGATAGAGCGAACCAATTGGCAACTGGGAAGTGGAGCTGCAGTAGTGTGAGAAATCTATGTTTAAAAGCACACCTAGTGGTGGATATTATATGTCACAATATGTTTACTTGTTGAAGTTTTAAACCAAAAGTATAGTCATTGAATGTATTGAACACTGTGAAGAAGAGTTGCTGAAATGTATTAAGTGTCTGTAAGAGAAGAGTTTCCAGGTCACGACCATATAAGGTAATGAGTGCGGTCTGTGCCAAGAGCGGGGGAGGATGAACGCTGGCTGCAAAGAGGGGTGTCGTACCCAGTGTTGCCAACTTGGCGACTTTCTCGCTAAATCTGGCGACTTTCCAAACCCTCATGGCGACTTTTTTTGTCAAAAGCTTCTAGCGACAAATCTAGCTACTTTTTCTGGTGTTGTTGGAGACTTTTCTGGTGTTTTGACTCTGACGTGAAAGCACGTACCGTTCGGCACGCGGGAGCTGCCGTGAGCCCCTCCGCGCCTCAAAGCACTCAAAGGTGATTAGTCTCACAGTAGCCCCTCGCGCAGCAGTCCCAGCTGCAGAAAGAGGAGACCCACACTCTCTGTGTCCAGACTGCAAATGAATCGCGCGAGACTTTGGAGGGACAGAAGGATTGTGAATCTCCTGGAATCGTCAGACCTCCTCCAGACCATCGGGCAGATACACCAGTCTGTCGGTGGTACGGATTAGGTCTCTGATCCATGGGATATTTTGTTATTAATAGTGTGATTCGGCATTTGCTTTTGTTAGGTAATAAATACCTTTTGATTTAGACTTGAACCAGCTGATTTTGACCCTGCTTGCTGACGGAAGAAGGAGAGCAGAGGGGGAGCGGGCTGATTTTCCTTTGTTTGAGAGATTCTGGACATAACAGTAGCCAAGGTACACTGGTCCCATGCAAACTGGAGATTTTTTCCAAATCAGTAAATCATCCGTGGATTTTCTCAAGATGTTTCATTTGTTTGTTTTGTACTCGCTCACTCATACAGGTTTCCCACTCCTGGATGAGACAATCCCAAATGGGGCAGAGTCAGGAAGTGGTTAGCCTATCTCATCATAAAGACCTAAGCAGCTAGCCTGGCTCTGTCTCACTACTTAAAACCTTTCAAACTCCCAGCCTATTTTTAGGCCTCTTCTCAAAAAGTGCATACCCATGCTAAAAATACTGTATTTCTGTAACTACAAGGTCTATTTTAATAATTTGTATGTTATAATACAGGTAACACTTGTGAGATTTGTTCAGATGTGTACATATCATTGTATATCTTACTGGTTAAGAGTAAATGGAGATGGCTCACAGCTCAAATTGAAAAGTTTCAGGTTTGCCTGAAGAAAAAGCACTTTTGTTATTATTATTTCTTTGAAATAATGCAGCTGAAAGTCTAGAAACAGCACAATATGTGAACAGTCTCTCTGCAAATTGTGACTTTGATAAAGTGAAGCAGAAAAAAGTTAGAGAGGTTTTAGTACAGAGAGTTCAGGTGAGGTCAAGCAAAATTGTCATTTTGGAACCAGTTCCAGCTCTTCCATTGTAATTTTATATGCTATATAACTATATATTTCACTTGTTTTATCACTAATAGTATTCAATTTATCCAAATACAGCAGTTTGGCATCATTTTGAGAGCCTGAATCCTCTCTGAGCCTGTGAACCATGGATCCATCCTCGTCTGACTGCAGTTTTCCTGTGTGTATGTGGGGCTATCTCAGCCTATGATTGGTCGATTCCAGTGAATGGGCCCTCCTCCGACGCATCATAGTCCATAGAAATGAGTGGAGGTAACGTGGGCTTGATTGACAGAATCGTTAGCCAGTCAAAATCAAAAATGCGCCGTGCATCGCCGAGCATAAAAACGGATATGCCGAAAAGTAAAATCCCTACCCCCCCGGTCCCCTAAGCTTGGTTGACCCCCCTTTCTTCAGGAAACAGTTCAGAAACTCACAGGATATACATCGAAGACATATTTGAATCGAAATAAGCGGGGATTTATCTGTTCTCTTCAAGTAAATCAGCTCACGGTGAGGAAGCATTTATGATTTTTTGCGGTGGAGCGGTGTGTTCTTCTGGTGCTTGTTGGCTGTATCTCTGTAATGGTTTCACGGAGAGAAATTCTGAAGATATCTCTGCAATCTATGTCAAATTCTCTTGTTCTGTGATCTATTGGTTATCCGTGTTAGCTTTTAGCTTTGTGTTCGTAGCTTTGTCCGGAGTGCGTAGCTCGCCGAGTCATGGCGAAAAATACGTGATATTGTGGTAAATCTTCTAGTTCATTATATTAGTTGTGTAGAATTGTGTTTGGAGTTTTGTAAAAATGGCTTGCAGGATATTTTGTGTTTTTTAATCTGGTATATAACATGTATACATGCATTTTATTCACTCTCGATAAGTGCATTTTTCCGACGGTATATGCTACCCCCTCTGAGCCCCAGAGCCCCCAAATTTGGGGGCGTCGTGCATGTGTATCTCATCTGTTTGACCTGCACACATACAGATTTACATA
The DNA here is from genome assembly GCF_050575085.1 of Anarhichas minor. Lineage (NCBI taxonomy): Eukaryota > Metazoa > Chordata > Actinopteri > Perciformes > Anarhichadidae > Anarhichas > Anarhichas minor. Next base: position 568,572 of record NW_027466454.1, read on the forward strand.
AACAACAATTTGTAGTTTGTTGAGGAGTTGGAAGTATTGGAACTATTTCTTGGCAAACAAGAGTCACGTGCAGTGACTGGGCACAGTCTTGTTGTCACAGTGAGGGTGCCAGGTTCGGTACCATTGTGCCTGTACAGTAGTGATGTGTTCTTTAGCTTTGTTAATTCGCACTAAAGATGAAGTAAAGCTCAATGTCATCAGTTCTGCAGGTATTTGATCATAACCCAAAGTATTAGACCAATTTAAAAGTGAGATGATAGAATTCAATAAAAGGTTAAGAGAATACTGAAGTGTTTACAAATCAAGACATTTAGCTAAAAGCCAAAGGTTTGTGAGTGCAGAGATCATCTTTATTATCTGCTTTGTGATCGATAGAAGGGCTCCATTTCTAATAGTGACCCTTGATCTGATCCTTGACCCTTGATCTGATCCTTGACAGAGGCTGCAGGTTCCTAAATGAGTGGCAGCCATAATGAGAGCTGATCAAATTCTCTTTATGCTAAGGAAAGGTTCCTCAATGCTTCCTTTCTTATCTCCTTTAGCATAGAGTGCACTGGACTATCCTTTATGAAAAGAAAGGGGATAATTCCATTATACATTACCTTGCGGCAGCAAGATCTAAAGCGCCGCATCATTCAGCCATTAATAACATTCAAACAACATCTGCCGTTGCTGTTAATAATAATTGTACACTGTGGATACATTTAAAAACCACTCTCCTTAGGAGGTGATTCTATTTTGGACAGGAACCCTCAATGGAACGGTTCAGCATTGAGTTTGTCACTGTACTCATTTCCTGTGTTATGAATATTGCTTTGAAAAAACAACAACAGCTACTGTTGCATAGTGTCAGTGCAGTGGGATTATTTTAGCACTGTAGTTGTTCTTCATTGAATCTTGTGAATTATCCTTCTCATCTTTCCTTGACTTCGTGACGGTTTTCCCTTGAGGTGAAGGAAAAGTGGTTAGGAAAGGAAATCATTTTTGAGGATTCGACAGTGACTCCCACCTGACGATGCAGCGAGATGTTTTCTCTGACTTTCCACTGACTTCCACATTGTTTAGCGTCATTCAAGCCGACCAGAGTTAGAGGTCACTTTACCTGCAGATCAATCGGGACAAAGTGGAAATAAAGTGCAATCTATTACTCAAAAACAGTGCTCTCATTTTCAACTAGGAGGAAATCCACTTCCTGCCTTGATTTCATTGGAAACGAACTGAGCCCTGGCCTGTAACATGCCCTGACACACACTCACACACACACACAACACAACACAACACTTACACTGGAGTATCTCATTTTGTTGAGAGGATGACTGACAGACTCCATCATCTGCATGATAGACCCCTGACAGCATGTCAGACACAGCTGATATGACCCACCCTGGGTAAATGATATGCTAATAATACCCTTCCAAAATAAGAGACAATTCGAGGGACAAAATGGAGCAACAGAGACAAGAAGACAGACACAGCAGCTGTTTCCAGCCAAGCAAATTTTTAGAGATCTTTGGAAATGTCAGCACCTCTGCATTTGTCCACTCATCTCTCATTCTGTTGCAGCAAAGTGCATACTATTTCTCAGTTATGGATACAAGCTATTGTGGTTATGGTGACTCAGTTTCTCAAAAGACCCTTTATTGCCTACTCTTAACCAGCCCCCGGCCAGTAGGGGCCGGTAGGGGCCACTAGTGATAACACAGCTGAGCGCATCTCCGACCTCCAGCCGCCACTCTGCAACCAGATACACAGTGGGGAGAAAACACACAGTTTGTCCACGTTTATTATTTTGTACGATGGAACAGTTCTAAACACAGCTGAGCTGAGACGTGCCCCTGCACGGAGTCATTGCAGACATCTCCATAGATTAAAATGAGAGCGTATCTGTGGTGTCAGATGTGCGGCTGAAATGCCAGCTGGATACATTTCTGAAATAGAAGGGGGATTAACCAGTAGTGGGTTTTCATTCAAATAATGCAGCAGTGGTCGTTGCAGAAACACCTGGGGGAGATCTGCTCTCTACTGAGTGGACCTCTCTAGTTATTACTGAGAAAGCCATTACTGTTGTTCAGACTCGCATTGAATGCTTTTCCTATCCTATCATCATGGTTTACAGGTATTTTGCAGTCTAAACTAACTAGTAAGTCCTACATTTAAATTACTTGCATTTCTGGGAACATTTCAGCCTCAAGCAAGCCTGAAAAATATTTGCAAATGTGATTATTTTAATATCTAAATGGGATATTTTCAGGCAGTCTTGATCCACATTATATCAGAATTTGCATTAAACTAATTAGACGTAAAAGCAGATACATTTGGGAGCAACGTGACGAGAGAAAAGAAGGAGAGGTTTAAGAGTAGCAGATTCAGAATGTGTGTGTGTGTGTGTGCGTGCGTGTGTGCGTGCGTGCACACATGTAACCAAAATTAGTGTTACAGAACCAAGGTAACCTTGTAAATAAAGACAAAGAAGTGGATGTCAGTCTAGGGTTGAGAGATTTATTGGCACAAAATGTTAAGATAACAAGATACTTAGTGACAAACATGATTCAAATCCTACGACGGGAACAAAAGACTTGTACACACACACAGCAAACAAACTGGAGGTGAATGTGCAATTACCACCAACGAGCTGGAGAAGACAAAAACGTTATTTTGAAGACTAAAAAATTAGGAAAACAGGAAGATGAGATAAATAATCCATATTGAAGAAAATAAAACTATGTTACAAGGAAAGAGGGCTGAGGCAAAACGGCAGTGGCAGGTTCCCACTATACGAACAGAGACAATGTTATTTCAAGCCACATGCATTTAATGGAGGGCTTTCTGGTGTCAATTTACCTTATCACACTGAATATCGTTTCAGGCTATGCTAACTCATGGCAGGTCCAGCCTTCTCAACAAGAAGCTTGTTTAACAAATACATTCTGTCTGGGCCGGCTGTGACTCGGAGGGAGAATGGGTCGTCCACTATTTGAAAGTGTGGTGGTTCGATCCCCGGCTCCTCCAGTCCGCATGTCGAAGTTTCCATGTGGAAGACACTGAGCTCCCAATAGCTCCCGAATGCTGTGCCATCGGTGTGTGAATATATGATGGGCAGGTGGCCCATTGTATGGCTGCCACTGGCATCAGTGTATGAATGAGTGTGAATGGGTGAATGATGACATGTAGTGTAAAGCACTCTGAAGTTCGTCAAATGTGGTCTGAGGTGAGCGTTTAAGTGTTTTTTAAATAACAGATTGTGTTCTGTATGTTATATGAGGAGGTAGTGAGTTCCAAGCTATACCTGCACGCTAAATAACTGTGTTTGAGGTTTGTTTTTGGGGTTGGAGGTATCAAGTGACCTGAGCTAGTATTCCTTGTGTGATGGTTGTGTCTGTTGCATGTATGTTGTTACTGGTTGAAGAAATATTCAGGAGTCTGATTAAATACTACATTTCTGAAAAACATGAGAAGGCTGTAGTGGAGTTTAATTTCAACTGAGAACCATGACAGGCGAGACTGCATATATGCTAAATTTGCTCTTGTTGATCACTGGAGTACCAATCTAGCAGCTCGGTTTTGAACTAGTTGTAGTTTATTTATTTATTCATTCTTTGCGGCCGCTGACCATATGACTGGACAGTATTGCAGATAACAAAAGACCAAGGACTGTAACACCTGACCAATAATAGAGGATGAGCGAAGCACTTTCTAGCCATTGCTGTGCCCCTTCCTATTTTAGTCACAATGCCGTCAATGTGCTCAGACAATGACGACTGTCCATCCAACACTACATCCAGTAGTTTGGTCTTTTTGACCTGTTCTACAGCTGAACCTGACATTGACAGATGAAGCTGTTGGTCACCAATAAGCATATTCCTTGAGCCAAACACTATACCTTTTTAAATGATCAGGGCTAGTTTGTTCACTTTCACCCAATTAGATACGCTCTCTAGATCCTGCTCAGGATGATTACTAGTTCATCTTTGTTTGAAGCAGTGCTATGATACAGTGTCGTGTCATCAGTTAATGTATCTGCAGTCTGATAAGCTACCATTATAAAAGCCTCTCTGTGATCTCTCAGAAAGATAACTGATCATCCAAGAGAGCGCCGTAATGCTGAATCCATAACTTTTAAGTTTAGTAATCATAATATCATGGTCTATTACAGCAAATGCGGCACTAAAGTCAAGGAAGACTGCCGACCATTTTCTTATTATCCATCTGTATCAGCCAGTCATCAGTTAGCTGTACAGTGACTCTGTCTGTATGCTGTTGTGGAATATTTCTTATGACTAGTCGGGAGAAGAAAGTTGAGGTTTTCTATCAATATAAAGTAAAACAGAGTTTTGATGAACGATCAAGGTTTGTAAAGTCAATTTATTTGCTTGCAAGCAAAGAGAACAGTCTCACAGACACATCGCAGTCATCTGGAAGAGTGCTCTACCTAACACTCAGAATGCATGGACATTTATACTCAGACAGCTTCCTGTTATCTGCTTTAGCTAACAAGAATACACAAAGAACACAATAAAAGGCAGGTCATCCTTCGAGCCTTAGTATATCATTTAAGACAGTCAGGAAGATGCTTTTATCTCCTGTTTACACATCCCTTTTGATCAGTTTGCCTTACCCTAATCAGTTTAAACTCACAACAGATGCTTCCTTTGAAGTCACTGTGACATCGTAAAAATGACCATTTGCAGAGACAGAACAGACATTCTTTACCCTCACACATCATCTCTGCATGCAAAGGTTTACGCCTTTACAACTTCAGATAACGCGTCAGCAAAGGAAGTGAAAAGTATTTCAAACAGAGGATCTCTGTTAGTCAAAGCCTCTCTGTGTCTCTGTCTTACGAAGAGTAAACAAACAGTGCACAATGATAACAGATAACAAGACACCTGGATACTAAACTAATTAAAGTCATCTACTGAAACTACAGTTTGGTGTCTGCTCTTTTAGGACTTACATTCCTTAAACCTTCACATTAGACTATGACATATTTTCCCATTACATTCCACTCTTTTGATTATACAGTAATCACACAATATAGTAAAAATATGTTATAAGACATTTCAATAACAACAGAAGTATTACCCCAAAATGTGAGATATCTGAAGAAAAACTGTTTTTGTGAGATAAAGGAGCTCTGGTTGTTTGAAGCCAGCAATACAATTCAGTAAACATAAAAGAATAAAAAGATAAAAACAAAAAACAAAAAACTGTCTTTAGACCTGAGCATCAAAATCATCATAGTACAGAATAAAATGAAAACGAAACAAGCAATAATATGAATATAGCTATAATGAAAAAAATGCATTCTTCGTCCTTTTGTAGAGGACCTAACCGTGCTCCTTTTCTTATGTTTGTTGGCATAAACACGTCGAGAAGGGCTCTTCCAGCCGTCTTTCTTGCGTGGTATCAGCGTTGGGACAGTTAACACAGATCACGCAAGCGTCTGTCGGTCAACTGCCCGTTGTGATTCCGTCCGTGATCACTGCATCTCCTCTGTTGGTGGCTCCGTCTGTCCTTCCTCCCTCGGTGGTGCCTGTTGGCTGACACTTGTTGTAGGTGCGAGCTCACCTACAACAAGGTTCTGGAACCTTCTTGCAGTGGGACGCGTGGACCCAAGTTGCCCTCTCAGCTACTTTGACAGCCGTCTGAGTGACGAGGAGGATTTGAAATGGACCCAGCCAGCGTCGTGAGTTCCAGTGCTTCCTTCTGAAGTCTTTCACCACCACGAAATCACCAGGTTTCAGCTTGTGGAGAGGTCCTTCAGCTGGCCTCGGGAGAGCGGCAGACACCTGTTGTCTTATGTTAGATAAAGCAGAGGACAATTGTGCACAATATGTTAACATTTCATGTTCGCATAAGGCGGTTGAGGGAAGTGGCGCCCCTGGTGCTTCAGTTCCTACATGAGGAGGAAAACCAAACAGTATCTCAAAAGGACTCAGATTGCTTCGTGTTCGTTTTCTCATTCTCATGTACATCAGCACTAGAGGCAGGGCTTTTGTCCAAGGCAGACCTGTGTCCGCACAACATTTTGCTAACTTGGTCTTAAGTGTACCATTTTCTCGTTCAACAGCACCACCACTGGCTGGATGGTAAGCACAGTGTGTTCTTAAGTCGATACCCAAGTATGCGCTTAGTTCTGTAATGGCCTGATTGACAAAATGAGAACCATTGTCACTTGATATTTTAGTAGGAATGCCCCAACGGGGAATGATTTCAGAAATCAGAGCCTTTGCTACTGTTGCAGCAGTTTGTTTACTCGATGGAAAAACTTCAACCCACTTGGACCACATGTCTACCATCACTAGACAGTGTTTCTTACCTTCAGATGGAGATAACTCAACAAAATCCATCATAATGTGCTCAAAAGGGCGTGTCGGAGGCGGATGTGCAGCCTGGCTAGACACTGCCACGGGCCTGCCTACATTGTGAGTAGAGCAGGTTACACATGCAGAACAGAATTTTTATGCATATGCTGTGAATCCCTTTGTGAACCATGTCTCATTTAATGCACTCAACATTCCCCCTTTTGACACGTGGTCTAACCCATGTGTCAACTTAGCATAATGGCTGAAATAATGCTTAGGCAGACATGGTTTAGCATCAGGCCCTGACCACAGTCCATCAGTGTATGTGCAACCTGAAGCTGACCACAGCCTACGTTCTTCCGGAGTGGACAACGTCTGCATAGCTGTAAGAGAAGAGGGAGCTGAGACAAATGAGGACATGAGAGCAGAAGAAGTGGGGACTGGAAGTCGAGCAGCAGCTTTTGCAGCAGCGTCTGCACATGCATTTCCTGTTGAAATGACGTCAGTGTGTCCTGTATGAGCAGCACATTTGCAAACAGCAATTGCTGTTGGCAACAAAATGGCCTCTAACAGTTCAGCAATGAGAGTGTGATGCAAAACAGGTTTACCATCAGACTTAAGGAACTTTCTGTGTTTCCACAGACTACCAAAATCGTGGATGACGCCGAATGCATAACGAGAGTCAGTGTGAACTGTAACAGTTTTACCTTCAGCAAGTTTACATGCTTCGGTGAGCGCGATGAGCTCAGCTGCCTGGGCTGAGAGGTGACATGGCAGAGAACCTGAACACAGCACTTCTGAGTCCGAAACAACAGCAAAACCCACAAGATTAGTACCAGTATGATCGCGAGAGGCAGATCCATCCACATACATTACCATGTCGCTTTTGGGCAGTGGAGTGTCCATCAAGTCAGGACGAGGAGTGCACTGAGCTTGGAGCTCAGCTAAACAGTTGTGCTCCTCTCCGTCACCAGGAATAGGAAGTAATGATGCAGGGTTAAGATTAGTACAGCGTTTGACCGTTACGTTTGGCATGTCTAAGAGACATGTGTGATAACGCAAATATCGCGCTGCAGAAAGGTGAGACGATTTCTGTTCGAGGAGAATCAAAGACACCGAATGAGGAACGAGCAAAGTTAATGGAGCGTATCCTACTATGTCACGTGAGGCAGCGAGTGCCTTTTCAGCCGCGGCCACTGCACGCAAACATTGTGGCAAGCCTGAAGCGACAGGATCGAGTTTTGCGGAGAAATACGCAACAGGTCGTAGTTTATCACCATGTGATTGTAGCAACACGGAGGTCATGCAGCCCTGTCTTTCATCTACAGTCTGAGTGAACGGTTTGTTCGGATCTGGCAACCCTAGAGTTGGAGGTGTTTGCAAAGCACATTTCATTTGTGTGAAAGCCGAATGGCCTTCTGTTGTCCAAATTATTTTGTCATGTGCTGTGAGATTTTTACCGTGAATCAAACTTGATAATGGCTGCTCCATTTGTGAGTAATTGGGTATGAACGACCGACAGTATGAACACATGCCTAAAAATGACATCATCTGTTTTTTAGTGTTAGGTTTTGGTATCGACACGATTGAAGCGATTCTTTTAGGAGAGAGAGTTTTCCCTTCCCCTGAAATGTCATGACCTAAGAAATGTACATTTTGCATGACAAACTGTAATTTAGATAGGCTCGCCTTGTGGCCTTCTCGTGCTAAATGTTGTAGCAGTTTTATTGTGTCTTTCTGACACTGTGCCTGAGTAGGAGCTGCGATTAAGCAATCATCTACATATTGCAGGAGTGCAGAGCCTTGTGAGAGAGTTAGACTTTCTAAGCTTTCTCTGAGTGCATCATTGTAGATGGTTGGAGACTCGGTGTAGCCTTGACACAGACGGGTGAAAGTGTATGGCTTACCGTTGAAGTTGAACGCGAACCAAAATTGGCTGTCCTTGTCTACCGGGACACTGAAAAAAGCATTTGACAGGTCAACCACAGAAAACCATTTAGCTGCAGGAGGAATCTGAGCTAGAATAGTGTAAGGATTAGGCACATTTGGTGCACGTGCATGAACTGCAGCATTTACTGCTTTCAGGTCTTGCACGAAACGCCATTCAACAGGCTTGCCTGCATCTCTGATCTTTTTAACAGGAAATATCGGTGTCCTGACTGGAGAGTCTGGACAGGGAATAATCACACCTGCTTTCAGGAGTGAATCAAACACAGGTATAATACCGTCAATGGCCTCTTGGCGCAGAGGGTACTGGTGCTTGTGAGGCCGAAAATCAGAGCGCGGAGTGATAACAACAGGCTGACAGTTGTTGATCAGGCCCACGTCATATTTGTTCGCCGCCCAAAGTGTCTGTGGAACAAGAGTAAGGGCGGGAGAAGGTAGATGCAGGTTTAGTTAAAAATGTTTGAATTTCTTTGTTAAGCTCATGAAACACATAGACTGATCTGCAGGCTGGTGATAAGAGCACACAAAACGTTCTGTGGAAGCCTGTAGATTGTGATCGCAGGACAAATGGATCCAGCGTCTGTTCCCAGTCGGTAAGCGCCTCGCATTGTGCAACGAATGGACCCAAATCCCGCCACTCATCCTCGCGTCCTTTTGACAGCGAGATGTGTGGAGCTGAATCTGGAACATCAAACAGTTCTTTCTGTGATGGAGTCAGAGAAAGAGATACAGCAGATCTATAAGTAGACCAAAACAGTGTGGAACAGGCAATTGCATCATTGAGGCCTTCAAAAAACTTGTCCTCATAGCAAACATCTTGTCCTCTAGAAATGTGTGAGGTGCAGTGTAGATGTTTGTAGTTCATGCGGTCGGCATGTGGTGAGACACGTGCGTCTACTGTGTGACAAAGTCGTTGTGCGTCATTAACAGGAAGCCACCATTGACAGGCAAAAAGTGACAGAGAGGGAGTCTGTATCATTTGGTGTACGACTCTACGCCTAAGCACTTTAAGGCCATCAGAGGATGACGTCAGTCCTATCCCATAAGCACACATTAAGTCTCTGCCCATTAAGTTGATTGGACAAAGCGTCGAAAGTAGAAACGAATGTTTCACTTTAATGTCAGGATCGTGGTCAGTCTGGTCGGAGTGTACACTCGTCATAGGTACAGTAAATTTTTCAGTTACAGTTACCCCAGAGGCCCCCTGTGAATATACAAAACGCCCACTCATCTTTTGATGAGGAAAATGTTTCTGTTGAATTACAGAGTGAGTAGCCCCAGAATCTACTAAAAATGTTAATTCTTTCCCTTCCACAATAACCTTTGTAGTTGGCATATTTTTGTATGACTCTGATGAAAACATTGAATAAGTGTGTGGTTGTGGTGTAGATGCATTCACTTGTTGTTGCTCTAAGTGTGAAATGACACTGAGGAGTATGGATTGTTGTTCTGCAGTGTGCGTGCGAGGAAGCGTGTGTGCGTTGCAGCAAATGTGCGTGTTGTGTGTGCGTACTGAGTCAGTGTGTGTGTGTGTGTGTGTGTGTACTTCTCTGTTCCGGAGTTGAGAGGGAGTCAGCCGTCTCCTGTCCACGTGCATTACCTCGCCTCCCCACATCGCGTCAGTCAGAAGTGCCAAATTGTTGATGAAAGTCATCCCCTCCGTCTCCTCCCTGCTGTCGGCCACGTGGCTGTCGTGATCCGTTGTGTGCATTACGATGTGGGCAATCTCTGATCCAATGTCCTGTTTCTCCACAGAAGAAGCATTCATTGTCTTGTGTCACACGTGAAACTCCTCTTTGGCGGCCATCTTGGAAACGCCCTCTTACATCTCCACGGTGTTGTCCTCTTCCACGCCCCCTTTGCTGACCCCGCCCAAAGTTGTTACGTGGTTGGGTGGGTTGTCTTTGGCCTCCCTCAACTCCTTGCGTCATCTGTTTGACAGCTTGAAGCATCGCAAGCTGAGCTCTTTCTCCAGTTTGTTTGGAGAGCTTCTCCTGTCTAGCTTGAGTGTCATTGTGCATTTTGCAGTTGTGTCGTGCATGTTTTACCACTTAATCAAGTCTTGCGTCCTCCAGGCCAATCACGGAGCGTTCGGTGGCTGTTTTGATGTCTGGCAGCAGCCCGTTCACGAAAGCATTCTTGAGATGTGTTTCCCACACTGACATTGCTGTTTTGTCAGCCGGTTCTTCAATACCGCTGTGTGTTTGGAATGCAGACATGAGTCGTTGGTGATATGATGTCACATCTTCAGTCCTACCTTGCTTGGTGCTATTAATCAATGCCATGTTAACTTTCGAGGGGAAAGCTGTTTCTATAGCCTCGCAGACAGCCGTGATGAAAGTGACATATGGACCGTTTTCCATTGCTGTCCAGACAAGCTTGATCTGGCGGGTGTCATGGCCAGCCCCTGTAACTGTGGTCCTGATTTTGCTAAAGTCAGTTGGGCCAACATGTTTTACCAGCAATCGATGCACTTCTGGGCCGGTCGGCATAAATTCTTTACAGAATATCAGGAAGTCTTTCGCGAAAGCTACGCCATTCTGGATGCTTGGCAGATGCAGTGAGGCCTGCATAATGTCAGCTTGAGTCCAGGCTCTGAACACGAGACCCGGAGCACCATCAGCGGGTCCTGGAACCTGAATCATGGGCCCCTGGAAAGCTTCGGATGTGTCAAGGTTGAAGGCTGGTGTGGGTGTGTCTGGGTTGAGCCAGTTGACGACAGCGCCGGCTGCACCCCGCCAGCTATGCGGGTCTGCGTAGGACCATGGTGAGGTGGCAGGTGTCGATGTTGCAGCCGTCGGAGGAGAGACAACCGGGTTGTGGTGAGGTGAGGCTGGACTCTGTCGGAGCTTCTCGTTTGCCAGGCGAGCCTGTTCTTGCTGTTGAGTGTGGAGCCGGGTTGCTGGTCTGCCCACCAGTGGTGCTACAGCGTATGGTGGAGGAGATGGTGGAGGTGGTGCTTGTGGTACGCCATCCTGTGGGGAAGGTCGGCAACACGTGTCCAGGAGGGGGCCGCTCGCTCCTGTGAGACTCGGATACATAGCAGAGGGAGACAATAATGGATTATGTTTGTCTGGAATCAGTTTTTCTTCTTTTAAACACGTCAAAGATTTCATAAGTTGTTTTCTGTCCCTAGTTTCACACTCATTTTCCCACTGTGTCAAACACCTCTGGTTTTTCTCTAACATTTCCAAGTCTTTAACTTTGACTTTCTTGCCATTTTTCATCTTTTTCAATTTACCTTCTAAATCCCCTCGTAACATTTTGAGCTTAGCGGCGCTCAATGAGCCGCTTTCAGGAAACCCAAAGTCCTTTGACCAGTACGTGAGGCATTCTAAACACCCGTCTCCGTGTTTCTGTCGCATCATATTCACTATCGGACCCGAGGGTTCCCTGCTTTTACTCTGCTTACCACCCATCTTTCAGGCGTGGACACGTTAACGTTATCTTAAAAACAATATAGTCGTCACTATAAAAAGTAAGTTTCTTTACCGAAGGAAAAAACTATTGCAAAAACCTTATTTGAAGTTCACGTTAAGTTAGTTTATCACGATTCTTATCCTATCAGGTTCGTTAGTAGAATTCACGTATTGGATAATTTAACAACGGTCTTACATCAAACCTATAACAATTGTAGTCAAGCGATCTGTGTTACGATCTCAAAATGTTTTTATTCTGAGTTAAATCATCACCGTATAACACAATCCTGTCTCCTACGTAAAAGCGTGTAATAGTGATACGTCAGAAAACGAAAAAGGGAGTTTACATAAACCATTCGTAAAACAAAACCACAAACGTCAAAAACAATTGTGTTACCCAAATAATAATGACTACTTGATCATTCATCTGTGTCTGCTAAATTATACGATCTTAGTACAATTTTACAATTACTTTTACAATTACTTTTACAATTGGAATTTTAACTTCCTTACCCGATATTGTAGAAATTAATTCTTTGTCGTTGAATTCGCGTGCCGCCAATCAGAAACTCCTCGGTTTCCGCCGGCTCTCTCTTCTCTTGTCTAAGGAGGTATTGAGACAGGAAACAGTTATTGAACCTGGAAAGGCCTTTTCTCCGGACGGTCCCCCTGGAGCCTGATGGACGGTCAGCGATCCCACTTCTGACACCAAGTTGTTGTGGAATATTTCTTATGACTAGTCGGGAGAAGAAAGTTGAGGTTTTCTATCAATATAAAGTAAAACAGAGTTTTGATGAACGATCAAGGTTTGTAAAGTCAATTTATTTGCTTGCAAGCAAAGAGAACAGTCTCACAGACACATCGCAGTCATCTGGAAGAGTGCTCTACCTAACACTCAGAATGCATGGACATTTATACTCAGACAGCTTCCTGTTATCTGCTTTAGCTAACAAGAATACACAAAGAACACAATAAAAGGCAGGTCATCCTTCGAGCCTTAGTATATCATTTAAGACAGTCAGGAAGATGCTTTTATCTCCTGTTTACACATCCCTTTTGTTCACAGTTTGCCTTACCCTAATCAGTTTAAACTCACAACAGATGCTTCCTTTGAAGTCACTGTGACATCGTAAAAATGACCATTTGCAGAGACAGAACAGACATTCTTTACCCTCACACATCATCTCTGCATGCAAAGGTTTACGCCTTTACAACTTCAGATAACGCGTCAGCAAAGGAAGTGAAAAGTATTTCAAACAGAGGATCTCTGTTAGTCAAAGCCTCTCTGTGTCTCTGTCTTACGAAGAGTAAACAAACAGTGCACAATGATAACAGATAACAAGACACCTGGATACTAAACTAATTAAAGTCATCTACTGAAACTACAGTTTGGTGTCTGCTCTTTTAGGACTTACATTCCTTAAACCTTCACATTAGACTATGACATATTTTCCCATTACAATGCATGCTGGGAACTAGTAATCAGTTTATTCCTAATAAAATAATATTGGATTTGTTTGAAAATGATTGTCTCTAATAATTTGCTCAAAATAGGAAGTATACTAATTGGACGGCTGTTTGTATTTGTGAAGGTTCATTTATTATCCTTTGTTATTGGAACAGTTTGCCATCTAGATGTTCTATACCAGCTAGTTTATCAGTTGGCAGAGACAACAACATTCTCTCAATGTTAGGGGAAGTAACCTGCACAAAATCAAATTGGCAGTGTTTATCCTTCATCATATAATTCTCAATTAGTGTGCATAAGGAGGAGCCATCAGTGGGTGTCAAGTTCTTTCTGAGATTATCAACCTTACTGATGAAATAATTATTGAAGTAATTGGCAATCTCAACTGGTTTGGTTAATTATGTTTGGGTTTGCTTGATGCAACGATCTACCTACTATTGTTAAGGCTGAATCTTCTCATGAGAGAGCAAGGCTGTGTTTACTTCTTACAGCGCAGGCACACCAAAAAGCAACTGGATCCGGTTTAAACTCAAAACAGTATTTAATAATTTGATCGAAGCTATAACAGTTACAAACTGAAACACCCTATCGATAATAGGGATCTATGAGCAGAGATCACATACACACACCTCACTCACAGGCCAACTCGCCAGCTGGTTATCTGAAAAGAAAAGCGGATATGATCTGAAGAAAACTCTCTAGAACATTGTCTCTTATGTCCTGTGAAGGTCAGAAAGCATCCGACGTTGTCCCAAAGTGTCTGACATGTCCGTGTCAATCAGCGATTGGCTCCAATTGTTCTGTTCCCTCCTCGCGTCGTCACTACTGTGTGTGGCTAAAATCCTCCGGGCCCCTCCTCTGCTCTGTGACTCGCGTGGTCAATTGTCCAGGAGACCTCCTCCTCCTCCTCCTGTTTATGGCACTCTGCATCTCCTTCATGTCTGTGAAAGCCTCGCTCAGAATACTCCCTTTCTGACCCTCAAGACTACTCTTTACAGTGTTTAATACCTACAGTGACTTTGCTTTTATGGTTTAATACATTCAATGAGTAAATATACTGTAACATATAATATCCTCTGTAAGTAAACATATAATACATTCCATAAGTAAATATATTGTGACTCTTAACATATTTTGACATTTTATTATTGTGACACTTTTATTTACCACTACGAGTGTTATTAATCATACTACCGTATTTTCCGCACTACAAGGCGCACTTAAAAGCCTTTAATTTTCTCAAAAAACGACAGTGCGCGTTGTAATCCGGAGCGCCTTATATATGGATCAATTGGTTAATTGGTTGATCCATACTGGTTGTACACGGCGCTCTGTCAAAATGTTTCAGAACGACTGGTAAACTACAAAGCCGCACCGCGGTAAACACCGGTACTGTGCTTACTCCTAGTCCAACACCACTTGTGTGTATAAAGACCCCAAAATGGCACCTTTCAAGAGACACGCTTACGACGCTATTCTATTCTATGCGCCTTATAATCCGGTGCGCCCTATATATAAAAACAGTTCTAAAATAGGCCATTCATTGAAGGTGCGCCTTATAATCCGGTGCGCTTTATAGTGCGGAAAATACGGTAATAATGTTTTTAATACTGAAATTCTTCACACTATTTCACTCAAGATTTTCCAGTTTTTTTTCCATCATTGTTTAATCAATATTTTTACTCTGGTAATACTCTTTTTACTTCTATTCAATTTAGTTACCTGATTTCTTAATTTACAGTACATTCTCCTATCAGACAGTAAGCCAGATGTTTCAAACACTTGTTTTGCCTCATTTCGTTTCACCATGATTGTTTTTAAATCTCTACTGATTCATGGGGCACATTTTGCCCTGACAGTTGTTTTTTCCAAAGGTGAATGTTTATCAGCAATCTGCATAAATAAGCTCATTTGTTCGCATTAGTGTCGATGTAGCCCAAGTTCTTTTGTTGCCTAAACCTAACTTCCTATGATTAAGTTTATTTTTGAAAAGACATGCATGTAACAAGCAGATATTGACACGTCTAAAACTGACGCTAGGTACGTAGAGCGTCATAGTTTTAAGGGTAGGGCCACTGACCGAGCGGTATTTGACGAATTGGTAGTGAGTAACGCGTTTGTCAAATCTTGCCCATTTATCGCCTTTTTTAAATTGCCTTTTGCTTCCAACTGCTTTTCAGTCTCCTCAATAGCACCCCCGCTCTGGTCCCCCTCCGGGTTAAAACGGTTAGCTCTGTCTGTTCATGTGGTTAGCACTGTTGTCAGCTAGAACATCTCCATGTTCAGATGTTCAGAGACGTGTGCAGGCAGGCAATCCCGCTGTATTGGTTGATGCTGCTGCGGTAGTCGACCAATCACACGTTGCATTAAATCAAGAAGTATTTGTGATTGTTATTGGCTGCCAGCAAAACCATACAAATAGTCATTGTTTTTCTAGATCTGGGTACAAAAAAAGAACGATTGCGTTTTGATACTACTTGGTACTTGTCTTATAAACATCGAACAAAAAGTTCGGAAATTAGTGTTTGGTAGATTATTTCTCTGTTGTAACAATGCTTCTTGGCAATAAATGTTATACCGTTGGAAAGCCTGTTTATTTACCTTTTGTTAGACATGGTGGAGTGTTTTGCGAAATTGTGATGCTCCTAGACGGAAGGCCAGGGTTATTAGGTGTTAACAAACACCTTAAAAAACAACAAATAAGAATTTAGAAAAACAAAAATAAAATAGAGAGACATAGGAAGCTGTGTTTCTTGTAAGAATGTACCTGTTAAACAGCCAGGATTCTGTTGTCACACAACCTCTGCGTACGGACGTACGGGGGAGGGGAGCGTACACACACACACACACACACACACACACACACACACACACACACACACACACACACACACATGGTAGCAGGGCGGGGGGACTTTCCCCACCATTGCACATAGGTTCACACAGAAGGCACCTGCTGAGGTTTGCATTCTGCATTAACCCTTTAGCTGGTCAACCACATATATGAGAATACCTTGGTATCAATCTGAACCCCCTACAGGGGACAGGTGGAGATGTGATGTTTGCACAGCTGCATGCACGATATTGGCGTTCTGATTTATTACTTATGGTCTTTCCCGGTTGCCTTAAGCACCGACACTTGATCACGTCTCTGCATTTACGGTAGTTACTTATTATCCCTTTAGGGCTAATTGAAACTTCAGTTAGGGTCATGGGACCACGTCTGCATTCTTATATATCCTTTAGGGCTAATTGGAACTTCAGTTAGGCTCATGGGACCGCGTCTGCATTCCAGCCCTAGCGCCATCATGTCTATGCCCTCACGTTGCCCTGGAAGAACAGTAGGTTCATCCATGCATGACAACATTTAAGGGGGGTTAGTGCAGGTGGCCATGATGTCATGGTATGTATGGTGCCTCAAGGTCTGAGGTTGTCGCGTGTTTCAAACACGTGCCTGTCTTTTTGTCTTGGCGCAGCACAGTATAAAAAGCCTGGATTTTGGGCAGTAAACAGCTGAGTTGCGGGTGGAGTTACAGGAGCAGCGGAGTTGGGGAGAACCTTTAAATTCTTGCAGATCTCCGGACATTGAGGAGACAGCCTGCAGATCTCCAGACATTTGGAAGCAGCTTACAAGTCTCCGGACTTTGAGAGCAGCTTGCAAGTCTCCGGACTTAGGAAAACGGGTGAGTCGGGGGAGAAGCCACCAGGTTAGAACCTGCGGTGGGTTAATCTTTAAACTTTTTACTCCGGACAATTGAACACAGCCTGCTCAGCTGAGGGCACAAGAGGTTTTTAAAAATACTTTGTTGATTTTTATATTTTCCTGTTAATCACTTTTTCTCTGTATTTGAACCAAGAGAATATACTTTGAATTGGACAAAAATAAATAAGTAACGATTTAGCTTTTTCCGACCGACTCTTTTTCTTCATCTGTTTTAGAAAACCTGCAGAGGAGAGGTCTCCTCCGATTAGGGGACCACTCAGCCCCTGTGGTAAGTCTGCAGAGATCTCAGCACGGCACACAACTGATTGCATACTTTATGAGCACACACATCTACATATACTAACACCAGTTTTCTATACTGAAGAGAGAACCGGAGAAGTCCCGCTTGATTTTGAAAGAGCTTTATATCTGTTGAGCTCTGAGCAGGGACGGATACATTTAAATTGAATATAAAATAAATAAATTCAATAAAAGACTTTATAAGACCGACGGCTATTCGAGCGACCGATTATACTGTTTAGTATATCACTGTTTGGCGATTCGAAAAAGAAAGCAAACGAGCTATCGATACTGGGCTCGTATTGGTGATTTATTACCATTTAGGGCAAATCAGCTACCGGTCCGAGGTTCTCTTAAGCGGAGGCATTGAGGCAAATCAGGGAGGGGTGAGCTATCGGCCACGCTCTCCCATTAGGCCGGGTGAGCGACTCACATAGAGAGAGG
This sequence comes from Anarhichas minor, assembly GCF_050575085.1. Taxonomy (NCBI): domain Eukaryota; kingdom Metazoa; phylum Chordata; class Actinopteri; order Perciformes; family Anarhichadidae; genus Anarhichas; species Anarhichas minor. The sequence goes on from NW_027466454.1 coordinate 586,158, forward strand.
ACTGAACTCCGCCTCTCTCCCCCTTCTCGCAGCCTGTCGTTGCAATCAGGGGCGCTCACAGGGAGTGACCGGACAGCGTTGCACAAGTGCCGTGGATCCGTGGTCACTCCGACGGCAGCTCGGGTCTGTCCGTCGCCGGCAAGGGTCCTCTCAGTTCGCGCATCCACAGCTGAGGGCCCCTTGTTCCACTTTTGTTCGTTTCAAACAAAAGGCCTCTTATTTATGTATTACTTTTTGTTTCTTGATAAATGAAAATTTTTTGATAAGGAATAATTTTGAATAAATTCAATTTAAAAAAAAATGTAATTTAAAAAATTAAGAAAGCGTACGGGGGCACCACGCGCTACACTTTCAAACGGTGCCCCATTTGTAAGGATCATGCATTTCTGGGATGAGCAGCACAGCTGAGTATGTGGGTTGCGCCCATGAAAAATGTGCCAAATCTTCTCTGCCAATGCCAAACAGCTTATTCTGCTGTTGCTATCGACTCTTGTTTGGTGTTGTTTGGTGGATTGGATGATTTAAGTCTATCAGTAACAAGGAAGAAACAAGACATATTGGCAATTTTACAATTTATTCATTTAACAAACACGAGCCTCAGTAGCGTGTGGAAGAACCATACACAGCCACAACAGCCTGGCACCTCCTCCTCATGCTGGTCACCAGCTTGCTCACACACTGCTGTGGGATGACATTCCACTCCTCAAGCAGGATTTGTCGCAAGTCAGGCAACGTGGTTGTGTTGGTCACTCTAGCACGAACAGTACGCCCAAGCTGATCCCACAAGTGTTCAATTGGGTTGAGGTCAGGACCATTCCATCCTCTCTACTCCCAAATTCTGGAGGTAGTCTCTGATAAACCGCTCTGTGGGGGCGAGCGTTGTGATCTTGGAGGATGGAGTTCGGCCCCAGACTGTGGAAAACCACTGGTTGCAGAATCTCATCTCGATATGTCTCTGCATTGAGATTGCCTCCAATGAAGACAAGCCTCATTTTTCCAGTGATGGAGATGCCGCCCCACACCATCACACTGCCTCCACCAAAAGGTGTTACTCTATCGGTGCAGCAATTAGCATAGTGTTCTCCCCGTCTTCTCCACACTTTGACCCTACGATCCAACTTCCTTAGGCAGAATCTGGACTCATCGCTGAACATAACGTTCCTCCACATGTTCAGGCAGAGAAGATTTGGCACATTTTTCATGGGCGCAACCCACATACTCAGCTGTGCTGCTCATCCCAGAAATGCATGTTCCTTACAAATGGGGCACCATTTAAAAGGTAAATAAACAGGCTTTCCAACGGTATACAATTTATTGCCAAGAAGCATTGTTACAACAGAGAAATAATCTACCAAACACTAATTTCCGAACTTTTTGTTCGATGTTTAGACATTTATACCGTAAAGGTATTGTGGACAGATTCCCAGCAATAATATCAACAGGATTTATTGAACAAGGATTTATTGGAATTTGTCTAAATGAGTGGACTTAAACAAAAACAGAGAGACACAAAGAGTAAAGCCACTCACTCATAAAGCACTTGATACATTTAACAAACATAAAAACAGATAAGGTATTTATCTATACCCATAAAATAATCATAAAAGTATAAACGAATGGGTGAAATGAAATCAAAACACAGAACAGCACAGATTAACACAGGCACCTGTTGGGAATTGAACAACCCCCCCAGATAATGGGCTTCAAGTGCATTTAAAACATCTGCCCTATTGCACAGTTATTTAGTGCTTCTCTCTCTCCCCCTCTGTCTCTCTCTCCCTCTCCTATCCCTCTTATACAAATACAATGAATTGACTTTAAGCATTGAGTGGCCTCAAGTGTTAAGAATGTTTGGGAAGCTGAAAAAAGGGTCCCGTTTTGGACAAAAGAACAAAATCAGTGTGATATATGAATCTCAGTCTACAAAGATTATTAAAAAAAGAAGACATATTTATTCTGTATTGGGCAACACACTCGATAGACATGAAAAAAGGGACAGAAAAGGAGAAAGTGAAGAGCAAGTGAGGAAAACAACCAAGAAACCCTAAAACAATGAAAGGAAAGAGGAGATAAGAAAAGGAAGAATAGAAGAGAGGAAACCAGAGAAACACATACTTAGAAATGGAGGGAAGAACGACAAGAAAAAGAGACGAGAGAGAGGAAGACGGAGTGGTGTTTTATCACCCTAGAGGCAGCAGCTTTCCTCAGATAAGAGACGGAAAACAAATAGCAACTGGTAATTGTTTTGCGTGAGCAAGTCCCAAAGGATTCATGGCAAGAAATAACATAAAAAGATAATTAAAAAGTTACTGTGAACGACTGAGCCACTCGGCCTGTTTATTTGTGTGATAACCGGAGTGAGAAAGAAACAGAGATTGGGGGAGAGAGAGAAAATAGCAATCGCACCCAGGGCTAAACATATGGAGGCCGTGTTACTCACAGTCCAGGAAGACAAGTGACAGGGACTTCAAATCTGCTGTAGCTGCAGAGCAGAAAGCCAGCAGAAGGGAGACATGCTCACGGAACCCGAAGTTATATGAAAAAGAGATTCATGTCAATGTTCTTATCTCACTCAGAAATAAGGCAGAAGAAAATTTCCCCAAATCTTGAACTATCCCTTTAATGTAAAGTAGCTCTCTGTAGTCCATCCACAACTGCTGCTGAGATGGCTTTGGGCAATAAATCTGCAGACAACAATAACAGGCTGTGTTTATTTTGTGCATAGTTTTACTTAATAAAAAATCATAGACTGTAAAGAAGTGGATGTACCCTGCTTTATGGTCTGTTTGACTCTAAATGGACCATAAGTTGCTAAATGAACATCATGCTGTATTGAAGAAGACTTGAAACTAGAGATTGAGACCATAAACTCATGTTTACAATGTTTACTGAGGTAATAAATCAAGAGAGAAGTAGAGTCATTGTCTCATAGACTGCTATACAACCAGAGGAGCTGCCCCCTGGTGGACACTAGAGAAATGCAGCTTTAAGACACTTCAGCATTTGTTTCACTTTTTTTAGAACTGGAGGTTACCGCTTGTCCGTCTTTGTACTGTGAGCTCCTAGGACACATTTTAGACCCAAGACCAGTTAATTGGGGACGGCTTGTCCAATTGGGAAAAAAAGCTGTATTGTTGTTTGGACAGACGCAGCCTCGTTAAACAGCAAGATTACTTAAATAGGCGTCGGTTATACTCCACTGCCTCAACACGTCTTGCCTCAGCAGCACACACATGCACACAAACACACAAAGTCTAAAAGTCCAAATAAAATAGAGAAAGGCAACACTCTAGTAGTCAATTCTCTTCTCTTGGTGGTGTGTTATTGGATTTCTGCGACACAACCACCATCCCCAGCACTCACATCTAATGATTGCTCCCATCACCTGTAATTATGTACAGAAACATTTGAAGAGAGGGGAAGAGAAAGGAATCTCCAGCTCCTCTTGTTCTTTCATCAATATGCCTGCACTGTAGTTTCCATGCAGCATAAATCCATTATGTATTGATCACCAGCTCACTGAACCAGCTTGTTGACATTTTAACACAGCAGTAAAAGAATCAGCAGAGTGGACAGAGAAGAGAGAGCAGGTGATATGGAATCCAGTCTATGGATGCTATATTCCAGGAGCTCTACAGAAGCACAGGGGTTAGTTTCACGGAAGAAAAATCCATCTCATGCCAATTCCGTATGTTATTTCATTAGTTTAAGGAACTGTAGTATAATTCTTGGACATTAAGGTGTAATATTTGGGCAGTCTTCTGAACGGCTGCTCTGATTTGGGATAGAGGCTTACATGTTTAACAAAGCCGGGGCAAAGAAGAAAACCCTGCAGAGCTGTGGCCGTCAAAGCAAAGAAAATGTTCTGCTGTATTATCATTACAACATTAGAGCGGTGCAGATGGATGAGCCAAGCGGATGACATGCTTCTGCTCCAATATACATTCATATATCGCATTCATCTAACGGCCTCAAATTTCAAACAGACAGTCTAGCACTGATCCAAACAAAGATTTCATTAGACCAGCTCTTTCAATTAAACAACATCATTGTTGTCACAGTCCTTGTGTCTTTAGGTGCCTCCTGAGTTTCTGGGTTCCTAAAAATTGGCCTGTGAATGAATTTTATGTGGATGCTGTCATGAGGTATTATTATACCTGCCAAAGGTGTGTGTGTGTGTGTGTGTGTGTGTGTGTGTGTGTGTGTGTGTGTGTGTGTGTGTGTGTGTGTGTGTGTGTGTGTGTGTGTGTGTGTGTGTGTGTGCGTGTGTATCTTGTATGTCGATGTCTTGTATTTTTGTTGAGTTGAAAAAAAATGTTTGACCATTATACGTTTCTGCAAACCATGAATACATTATATGTTAATCAAATTAAAACTCCATAAAACCATTAGTCAGGTAGTCTTTCCTCTGTTTCAACAATTAGCAACTCTGTTTTGGTTAAAATAAATCCAGCATCCATGACATACTCATATTTTGGGATTTACGCATAAACGTAAACGTAGGTGTGTGTGTGTGTGTGTGTGTGTGTGTGTGTGTGTGTGTGTGTGTGTGTGTGTGTGTGTGTGTGTGTGTGTGTGTGTGTGTGTGTGTGTATCTTGTATGTCGATGTCTTGTATTTTTGTTGAGTTGAAAAAAAATGTTTGACCATTATACGTTTCTGCAAACCATGAATACATTATATGTTAATCAAATTAAAACTCCATAAAACCATTAGTCAGGTAGTCTTTCCTCTGTTTCAACAATTAGCAACTCTGTTTTGGTTAAAATAAATCCAGCATCCATGACATACTCATATTTTGGGATTTACGCATAAACGTAAACGTAGCAGTGAGAACAAGGAAGTTAATGGGCAGCACTGCACTCCACGGCTGTAGTTACTGTGTCAATTTTGTCCTTGCAAAAGCGGTGCCGGATTAAGAGACCGAGCACAGACTAATACCTGATGACACATACACACACAATTTCTTTGATTTGCACACTGCTCTTGCATCCCTGTCAGTCTTCTGACACTGCAGCGTTCCGCATGGCAGACCTGAGTTCAACCCACATCTCTACAAATGTACCATTCGCTTTAAATGCACTATGTCTAGCTCTCAATCATTTAGATCCTCTCAATATGTAAAACCAACTCTGCACCATGTAGATGTACAGTGAAGAGGTCTTCTGTCTGGCTTGCTGTAACTCACTCATAGGCTCAGCTGGCTGGGCAAAGGACCATACTATTTTCATATGTACATGACATTACTGCTGACAGCCTACCCTCCACCCTCCAGGGAATTTAATGCCAACTTCTGATTGTTAAAATAAATGAGGAAAAAAACCATTTAAAAGTGGGGAAAAAAACAACCAGGCTGTAAATATGTGTTATGGCTCTGTTAGCTGTTATGATAAATATAAAATAAATATTCTGCTTACCCTCACCCGTTACTGCCCGCCTTTATGAATCCAAATTGAATGTATCATCCTCTTGCGGCAGCTATCCGTAAGAACCCAAACATTCAAGGAATTGTATTTAGTGAAGAATATAATAACATATACTTATATACATAAGCTTATGCTCTATGCAGATGACATATTGTGGTTTGCCTCATACCCAGTCAGATCAGTCCCAAATCCAGTGGCAGCTGGTGGAAAATTGTCTAGGTAGGGCCATCCAATTAATTTCAGCAAACATCCCAGTATGATTTAATGCAAATAATTAAGGTATCAAACACGCATCACTACTTTGTAGTTAAATATTTAACATTTATTCCAACAGCAGAATGAGGCAGGGCAGGCAGACGGGGAACCCGGGAACAGGACGAGCCAAACGGGCGGATAGACATGACAAAGATCTGGCAGTGAGTGCGTGTGTGACTGGGGTTTAAATAGTGGATGCAGCAGAGTGAGCAGGTGAGAGTAATGAGCTGACGAGGTGGGTGTGACTGGCAGGTGCACTAAATAAACTGATTAGGTGAGTGAGAGATGGACGAAACAGGATAATGGTGGCAGAGCTGTGTTGGGATCTGACCCTGCTGTCCTGGCTGGCTGAGACCTTCACACATGCTTTTCAAACAAAGGAGCAGCCATGTTCCTTCCTTTCACCAAAACGCCTGATATGGGGTCTGCAAGAAACCTCATGCCGGATGACCACACCCCCCCCAGCTCCAGCAGAAACCTGATGCTGGTCCCTCATTGGCCAAGAAAGGGCCCCCCACTGGTTGTGCCACCTCGTTTATAAGCCTGAGCACAGCTAGAATTATTTCTCTTCCGTCCAGACACCGCTGGTGTAAGGAGATCCACAAGGCTCTCTTCACCCCGGACACGCGCTGGTGTCAGGAGGTCCACAAGGCCTCTTCACTCCGGACTCGTCCAGGGGACAAGAAGATCCACGAGGAACCGCGGCCTCATCAAATCCTATCAGTTCACATGTAACATTCGCTGGTCGAACAGACTGTGTTTTATCTTGAGTTTTGGATCCTGTAGTGCGAGAACGGATAACTCCTATGCCCCGGTCTCCCACCCTTTTTGTGTACACACCGCCGGCAGAAGGTAACAATCTTTCCTCGCCGAAGATTTCCGGGAAGGACGACCCAAACCTCGTCCCTCAGCCGAAGTTAAAAAGCCCCTCTCTGCAGCGAGGAGGCCGAGTCTGCGCCAGCCAGCCCCTAGGCCGCGCCACCGAGAGCCAGCGGCTACTCGAGGACCGAGTGATCCCCACCACGGGAAACGTACCCTACCGAACAAAGCTTCTACAAGTAAGAGTTACTGGTATCTGGGCCTAGCTTAGCTTAGCTTAGCTTAGCATTAGCTTAATTTAGCCTATTCGTTATGTCGTTGTTATTCCTGTATCTTGTTACGTTAAGTTACTGTCGTGTTATTGACATTGACTATTGACATTATGAGTGAACGCTAATTATGAGACTTAGTTTTATTGTTTGGTTATTGGTCCCTGTTCGCAGGGTGGTGCCCTGTTATTATTAATAATCATTAATAATTGTTACTGACATTAATAATTCTATTGATGTCAAGAATTTAGTTTCTTAGATGCTGATAACCCAAACACGCTCCTCTACGTTCCCAACAGCTGTGACACCCATGAGTACTTTAAAAGGTTTAACCATATTTGCAAAATGTTCTTCTGGAACAATAAATGTTCAAGAATAGAGAGAAAAGCTTAGAAAAGCTTCAGGTGCCACCCGGTAAGTGTGGCATGGGTCTAAACTAGTATTTATCATTATGCCTTCTGCCGTACAGCTCAATGGACATTGCAACCTGAAAGGGCCCCTCCCTGATTTGAGACTGTTCTCCCCACTATAAATGCCCTGTGTAGCAAAATACCATTTGAATTTAAATCCCACCTTATCATAGCCAACCTCTACAATGCATGGTAGAAGATCTCTTAAGAATGTCACCTAAATGTTTATCCTCACTCAGAATGCTGTATTTGGACTAACTCATACACTGTAAAATCTAACCATGCAAACCGATTGCCTTGAAAAAAGCAAGTAAAGTAAGGTACTCATTTCATTCAAGTATAAGTATACTTGCACTCGAGTTTCAGTAACTAAAAAAAACGAGTGAAGAGTACTTGAAACTTTACTTAAGATGTACTCTTGACTTAGTAAAGCCTACTCAGAATTACTATTTCAAACAACTAAATAATTTCAAGTGAACTATACTTTGTGTGTATTCCAAGCAACACATTTATTTAAGTCAGGCTAACTTATGTGACATTTACTGCTACTTAATATTTCTCAGTTGTATTTACTTGAACACTAAAATCATTTACTTGGTAAAACCATGCAAACCGATTGCCTTAAAACAACCAAGTTCATGTTACTCGTCTAACTTAAGTATGTCAAACATCCTTTAAACAATAATGAAAAACAGGTTCCATTGTCTTCAAACAATCACATTTACACATAATAAATCAAGGTAGTGACACAGTTCAAAGTTCTAGTATATGATTTTTTTATTTTAACATTAGGATTTGGTTCAGATAAAAACATTTAGTAAAATGTACAATTTGATCATCAAATAGACATGTACTGGAGGTTCTATATTTCACAGAGGAACAACTTTTTCACAATAGCAATTTAAAACACCAAATGCTCAGCTATGTTACACTGCTTTGCCAACTCACTGCTATAGGAGTATTGTGAACAATGGAGTCTGCTGGACTGTCTTTTTCCCCATCAGCCTACATATGCCAGCATCAAAATCTGTGATGGTACAGTTATCTGCCATCAATACTTGCCAGCTGTAGTATAAATTGGGCTTTATAAAAATAAATGCAATTATAATACTGAAAAAGAAAAATCCAACCCTGATCTTTAACCTAACATACAGTCCTGAAACAACGCCGTTAATACTGTAATAGCTATAAAACGTTGTTGATAGACCAAACTTGGTAAAGAACCAACGGGCTGACAACTACAAAGTGGCTTCATTCAGTTAGCAGAACAGTATGAAAGAGAAAGGACTCTGGCATTGGATCACACACTTTTTTAACATACACTGGCACACTGGCAGCCTCTGGACATGACTTGCTGATGAATCCATGGGCTAACTATTTGAAACGAGTGCCTTAATATAGTTAACGTAACAAAAAGCAACTGAATCTAATGCCAAACGTCAACACCTTTATACAGTAATTTACGTTCTAACTATTTTTAAGAGTTTGCAGTTTTGGTGGGAGTTTGTCTTGTGCCAAGCGTCACTCTTTGAATGAAGTTGAAAGTGTTTTTCATGGCTTTAGGGTATTCAGTCCAAGTGTAAAGAAAATGACAACCCAAACAAGAGGCAAAGTGCTTGAGGTAGGTTCAGGAGATCATCCATTACAATACCTTCCTCAACAATGATGGAAGTAGACACTGGGTCAAGGTGGAGTTGATTTGGAGAGAGGGACATCTTCACTGATGTTCGTCAGCACCCCAACAGATACTTGTACCCAGGCATCATCCCTGTCAGAATCCTGTGTAAGACCAAATGGAAACAACATTACAACAAGGAAATATAAATTGTCACTGTGTCATATGTCCCGTCTACGCTGCCTTCCAGCCTTGCCCATAACGTTTTCCTTTCACACACCTGCATTTAGTAGTTGTATCCACATTAGTGAGCCTAAAACAGTTTTGACCAGTTTACAGATGTCCAGTAAAGAAGATGAAAGAAATTAAGTATTGAAGTCTTCCTCACACTAAATATTCTTTGCCATCCTCGTTAGATTGTATTAGCTAATGTATTCGAGGGAGAGATTTGATCTACCTCTTGTGCATTATACACAACCGGAGATGGCAAGCAGGCTTAGCACCGTTGAGCTGAGCTGAGCAGTGCAACCCGGTGGCATGGACTGCGAATGGAGTTAGTTCAATATATGGCTGCTTCACCTTATGGGTGATGCTACCAGCCTAGCTCATGTGAAGCCAGGAAAATACACCTTTATCCATATGCATTAAAAAAAAATTTTAACACATTTTTGGGGGGCATTTCTGCATTATTCGACAGTAACAGTAGAGACAGAAAAGGCAGGGATGAGAGAGGCGCTGACATGCAGCGAAGGCCTCCATCCAAATCAACTTCCGGCCGCTGTGGTTGGGACTCAGCCTTGCTGTGATACGTCTTGAGGCATTATGTTTATCTCAGGATCACCTTGAGGGAATTTCTTCAAATTTGGAACAAAGGTCCACTTGGACTCAAGGTCGAAATTTGGTGGTCAAAGATCACAGGTCACCGTGACCTCACAAAACACGTTCTGGCCATAACTCAATAATTCATATGCTAATTATGACAATTTCACACAAATGTCTAGGATAAGATGTAACTATGAGAACTTACAAAGCAGGTGTGGTAGAATTGACTGGGGTCATCACCAAGTAGAACAGGGAGGCCTCTGAGTACAAGGGTGCACATTGCTGTCACATCTGGTTTCTAGAAGTGGATAATTAACAAAAAAAGTTCAAGATTATGTAACATTCAAATCTGACCGTACAAATGTTTGTCAATGTGACAATGAAACAAGCGTCACCAGAATGTTTGTTTGACAGTACGGACTCACCCGTGAATCAATTTGCTGCACAAACTCAGCAGATGTCTCTCCAACACTTCCGTTCTTGGACTTGAAGATTGTGACAAAGTGCGGTGTTTTGTAGTGGTCCACAGCATCAAAAAAGTCATTCTGCAGGTTTGTGGTGGCTCCAGTTAAACTCTGCAAACACCTAGAGCACACAGAAAAAAAACATACAGTGACTAAATCGGCTTGGACCAATGTGGACATTTTTGAAAACCATTCTGCAAACAAAAACACCGTCACAACTGTTGACATCACTGCAATTGCCAAATTGAATCAATAGCATACTGCTATTTAGTCACCAGGCTGAGTGACAGGACAAAGTATTGATTGAAAATTGATTTTGATTTAACTTTTGTTACAGCGAGCTAGTCTATTAATTCTAATAGAATTGTAGCATTAACGCTTTGTCAAAAACTGCTCTACCGCTGATTATAACTCCTTAAGCCTAAATATCCTCCAAATTATAGGCTACTGGCATCTCACCTTTAGTGAACCGGCATCCAGTGTTGACGAAGCAGCTCTTTAAGAGCCCTCAGGCAGTTACCGTGAGCACTTCTTCTGAAAAGGACAAAGAATATTTAAGTTAAAAGGAAGTTGTACTTATATGTTGTTATTTAGAGACAAATCTCTTGATAAATGCATGCTTTACCGGCATCACAGGAATAAACATTTGATTTTGTTAAACTAATCTTTTTGACACAGGTCAAAGAAGCAGGCTAAGACCACCAATATCCCTGACAGACAAAAGAAATGACTGGGTCATAACGTATACAAGCCTCCTCGATATAATTGTGGGATTTTTTTTGTTTTAAGTTACCATAAAATGGAGATTGAGATGATTTCTCCTTCATTATCAGTCACAGACAGCTTAATGTAGCTGACAGCTCGAGAGGGGGAAGGAAAGGTCGTTCATTTGCGCATTCAGTGAGGCTAAAGAGCGGTGTGCGCGCGCAGCTGCAGCTTTTAAGCACTTTCACTGGAATCGAATTAACGTTGAATGAAGCCGGTGGCTACTCGCGTCCATGTGAAAAACTGTGGGTGTGTTGGAAAGACTCTGTTACAACGGCACTAGTCATTAAATACACAGACGTAGCATAGCCTACCCTAACTGTTGCGTTCACTCCCGTGATATTATAGTTTCCTTCAACCACGCTTTGCATGATATATAAAAACATGTCCGCTAACGTCATACACCCATCACGTGACGTAAAATAATATAACTAAACCGCTAACGAAACAAACAGTACTGTTAAATAGTCTTCTAGTTGTCTACCTAACGCGGCTGCAAACTGCACGTTTCAACAACACCGTGTTTAACGTCGCTCTCAAAGCACTGTTCATGCTGCATTCACTTGTAACTCGGAATTTCCAAGTTGTAATGTCGTGCGACCTGCGACCAAAATACGTTGGCTGTGTCAACTCGAAGAAAACCGAACAATTAAAATGTACATCGGACTTTCCACTTTCGTTATGGAAAAATTAAAATATGTTTTCAGGCGAACCTGGAGCAGTGGTGGGAACAGCTAACGTTAGTCTTTAGGCTACCGCTAAAACATGCCTGAACAAGTTTAGCTAAGCTAATGTGCAGTGACTGTTAGCTAAGTCAGCTGGCGTTGGCTAGTTAACAATTAAAATATGTTTGCAGGCGAACCTGGGGCAGTGGTGGGAAAAGCTAGTCTTTAGGCTACCGCCAAGACATGCCTGAATAAGTCTAGCTAATAGACGAAATGTGCAGTGAGTGTTAGCTAAGTCAGCTAGCGTCGGCTAGTTAACGATTAGCAAGCGTTAGCTCACGCTAGCTAACATTGGCAGCAGTCAGAAACATAAACATTTTACACACAGTTACTGTTTGCTTGATGACTTACCTTAATATTCTCCAAAAGACAAAATGAATCTTCACAAAAGCCAAGTGGTTTGTCTTTCTTGCCTCAGCTACCGAGTCCGCCGATCCACCATCTTGAGCGCACACATGGACTGAATGTGGGCTTCTGCGCATGCTCAGACCTCAGACGTTTTTTGTTACTTGAGTGTTTGAAGTTAGTTTAACTCCAAACAATAAAGTAAATAGTTTTTTTCCACCCGCAATTAACGCTGACTTAGTAAAATCTAGTAAGAAGTCATATTTTGGATGACAAAGTAAAGTTAACTAATTAAATGTAAGTCTGGACAACTATTACATTTTACAGTGTAGTTACAAATTGGTAAAACTGCTTTTAGGCAGTGGCGGGCCATCAGGGGCTTCAAAGCCTTCTCTGCTGGCCTAAACAGAATCACAAAGTTATAGCTATTTTATAACTTAATAATTTTTCTTAAATACACTACATGTATTATAATTTATTTTTTCCTATTATCTTATTTTCTCATTACACAGCTACTGTCTTCCTCAGTTGCTCTGCTTCCAGTGCAGCTTGTTTTAAGTAGAGCTTTTATCCAATCAGATTTCACCTCTGTGTCTCTAGGTAAGAAGAGAGGCCCGGGGCCTGCAGACTCACAAGTGAATGCCTTTGCAGTTTAAGTGAATGGGGACGATATTGTTGATTGTCATAGTCTTCAATCAATCAGATCTTTAGTTTGACATGTTGGGCGTATTCTTTGACGTCAGCATTAGTGCAGCTCAGTGTCCAGGTGCAGCTCTGCAGTGAGGTCCAGCGTGTGCTGTGATTGGTCAGTGGGCGAGCACGTGACTATTGTAAACTGAAACTTAACTTGCCAGCAGAGCTTAGTTGGAGGAGTAAGAGTTCAAATTGAAAGATATGGAAGAAATTATAACATTTATAGGGTTTTGCTTGGTGTAGTTTATTTTTTTTTTTTTACCTAGCTTTGTTTTTGGCTGAATAAGGAGGATAAATGGATTTATTGGCGGAGTTACTGACAGTGCCGTTCTCAAGAAAGAAGGACATTTCAGGAAAAGCTGGACATCGTAAGAAATGGTCAGTCAACGCCACAGCTGGCAGCCTGACTCAGCCAGGAAAGGATTTGTATGAACGGTATTTCTTGCTGACGGCGTCGGAGAAGCGTTGCACATTTTATGGCTGGGGAATGTGTTTCATTTTAACTGAGCGTCTTGGTGTTTGGAGCTACACTACGCTAACCTGAGGACGCCATAGCATTTGAAAACTTTTGGAGACACTCGAGTGGATCTACAACTCAACAAACAACAAATGTCAGTATAGTTACTGGAAGAATTTGCAAATCCAACACCTCGTAGTCGCCGTTATGGGGAAAGGAAACCCCCCTACACAGTCGGATCTTCTCTCTTACACTATAAAGGTAATGTGTCTGGGGTATGAGTCGTCTATTCATTATGCATTGCTTTTCCAGTTGCTGTATCTCGCCTTAATGTCAACTTGGACAGCAGATTTGAACATTGATGTTACAGAGACGGGTGCGATCATATATGTGAAAACATTATGAGGGATCAAGAGACAGAAAAATTATATTAATCAAGTTTAAGATTCTCGATCACTTTTAATGGATTCCTGTAGACTGTTCAGGCTTCAACTCAGGAGTAACGCTGACTGTTGGAAGTGCTGCATTCACCCACTCTGGGAATATCCCATGATTCAGAACTACTGGCTAAAGGTTCATGAACATGTAAAACATTACCTGGTCCTTTGAGCTCTGCGTGAGGCTATATGTTCCCAGTGATCCATAAATGACATATAACTGTGTAGCCACAGACTTAATTCAGACCAGTGTAATGGGAAAGCAAATAATAACTGGAAAATGTCACTAGAAATTTTGACAGCGTGGCTGCTACTGCCGGAAGACGGCGTATTGCAACATATCCGACAATATCACAGATGTATCATTGAGGTACATTGGCCATATGCTGTGTGTATGTAATTGATGAGTTGATTGAGTAATCGTATGAGAGAGAAAATACAATGGTTGAGCAAATGCCATAGTCACAACAGGTATCAAGGCATTGTTAATATCATTACTGAGCTACGTGCTCTTGTAATACATCCATGCTGTTTTTTTTTATAAAAACAAACCTGTTTGCCTTCTTTTCTGTTCACAAAAAACTAGGAGCACTCGCTCCTCCCATTTCTATATTTGAGATTCATACTCTCACTTATGTCATTTCTGGTAACTATTGCTTCCAAGACATTCATGGTTGCGTACGCGCTGCGTGGGTGCGTATGTGTCACTGGTACCAGGGTGAAAGGAGCAGACTAGATCTTTAGACTGCAAGTTCATTTTTCTACAAAACTACCTTTAAAAGCCTTTCGAAAAAACAATCGGCAAAATATTATCAACAGAGAGAAAAGACTGATGTAATCTTTATGTTTGTGGTGTTAAAAATGTGACCATGAGGGCACTTGAAAATATGGAGCTTTTGCTCCTCTCATCTTTGTATTTGAAATGCAAAGGTGTGTGCTTGTTTGTCACTGGTTGCCATGGTGATTGGGGCACCTGGGTGGAGAGGCAGACTAATAAAGAAAGGTTATATTTTTTTAACAATTTGATTCTCAGACACATAATGCTGCAAATAAATGTAAGAATATTTTAAATGTGTTTGTTTTTCTGTATTTCATTTGTATTTATTTTATTTTTATTTTGCATTTATGACTCATTTAATTAGTTCACCAAGATGTGACAATCTATATGACAAAAAAAACACAATAAAATACTAATTACAAAATGTCTAATATTGTGGAAATGAATTATGGTTCACAAAAGCATTGCCTCTAAATTGTTGGAGCAGTAATACCTTGACAATTATTCAAGCTTTCAATATAATCCTCATATATGCAAGAAAATGTAGAGCAAGTGTATTTTACACACTGATTGGTTGCAATTTTGTTTAGTGAGGACAAATTATCACATACTTATTTTTAATTCATGTATTACAATCTTGGCTCTATGCATATGGTCTTGAACACAACATTATTTCAAAGCCAATGTCTTATAACTTTAAAGCTGTAGTAGTTTTGGTGTCACCTGAATTCAATGGATTCTGACTTACTAAAGCAAACAAACCAAATTAAAGCAATTAAAGACTCCAGAGTTGTAATAACTAGCAAACACAGCTTTGATCTAATGGTGGTTTGGTGTTTGATTAACAGGCCCGTATAATGCTGCTGACACCTGAAGTGAAGCTCGCCACACCTCCGAGCTGCAGTCAGTCTGGATGGGCATCATTTGGCAGATTGTGTGTGTGTGTGTTATCAAGTGTAAAACACTCTGCATTAGTTCCCACATTTAGTGAAGTTGAAGAATTTTGAAGATTTCCTCTGCACTGCAGTCCTTGTCACTGCTAATTCTACTGACAGCTCTAAACAGGTCAATATTCATTATGTTCATGCAATCCACCGGTTTCAAACCCCCTGTGCAGCTGCCCTAACCAACTAGCAGAGTCTCTAATGCAAGGACAGAGATGGTAACCCCTCAGCAGCCTCCCACCAGTGAAAACAGACTGTGCTTGCTGGACCGTGAAGGAAAATGTAGAATCGAAGTCCTGATGTCACCTACAGCCTCCAGTGCAAACAAAACAAAAGATAAACAATAAGTATATTAATAATGTACAAAACCCAAACCTAGACAATGCCAGAAATGAAAACAACTTAACGGTGTCATAAATATAAACTAGTAAAGAGTAAGACGCAAATCCAGAACGCAAAAACATGGCAAAAAGTTAACAGTTAATGGTAAAGATCATAAAAATAAGCAGGTGTCAAAATGTCAAACACAAAAGTGTCAAAACAATGTCAAAAATATAACTGGGTACCGGTAAGCACCACAGATAAGAAGTGGCATATAGTTACTGTTACTGTATGTACAATATAAAATCTTACATACACTCAAATGCACTGTGTTCAACTTGTTCTCCACTACTAATGCACACCTAAATCATAGTACATGACAAAAACAGTTTGCTGTTCCATTGATCAAATATTAGGTGTCGATGAGTGAGCAATGCTGACCAATGGAGGAGAGTAGCTAGCTACAAGCTAGTACCTGCATTTGTTTATTTCACGATAATATCTGTATGTAGCTTTGCAACAAAAGTGTTTGAAAAAAGACTGCCGCATTTATACTGGTATAAATATATGTGTTTGACTATTGTTATGGTCTGGCTCTTGAACCACAACAAAACGTAACGAAAACTCAGGCACGGTGCTAAATAAAGAAACCACCTTTATTAGAAAAAGGTCGGGACAGTTCAAAGTGCACAACAGGAGAGCATTCTCGCAGCATCCCAGACGGTGTAACTGCTCCCCCTAAACACTCCGTGTAGCACACCAGGTGTCAGGGAAAGAAGCCAGCCCCTCCTCCGGATGGGGGCAGGTCTTGTAGGGCGAAGGCGTTGGCCAGCTGCCTCCAATCTTCCTGATGGCCCTGGGCCGTCACACTATTGACTATTGACTACAAACTATTATAATGTTTGAACCAAGTACCTAAATCCATTAAATAACAAAGCAAGAAATGTATTCAAACCCTTCCTTGTTCTACTGTTAATGAAGAAAGATATTCAAAACATTTGATGAGCTCTTATAGCTATTTTGCATGTACATGTCTCAAACTATGTAATTTTCCAATTTCCTCTACCATTTTTCCACTTTTTCCTTCTTTCCTATTTTCCTTATCTCCTCATTGTCTCTCCTAATCGCCCCCCTCCTGTTCGCTTATTTCCTTCCTCCTTCTCTTTCCATTCACATCGCAGCTGTCCAAACTATAGGTGCTACTGCATTAAAGCAGTAGCGAGAGAGCTCTCTCCTTTAATAAAGATTTTGTCATTTACAAAGAGATGCCCATTCCTGCGGATACATAATTCATAGGCAGGGTTCTCTGTTCTCTCTCAGTTAGAATAAATATCATCTTTTATTTTACACCTCCCCTCCTCTCGTCTCCCGCCTCTCCCTCGTCTCATTCCCTCTGATCCCTGCGTTGCTCCACCTTCCTTTGTCATCTATGAAGGATTTCTTTACAAAGCCAAGCAGTGACAGTATGCTGTGTTAGCGTTTAGTTTAAACGTGTACGCTGGGCTGAGCCGTGCCCTGTTTTGAAGATGCAATAACGCTAATCTATTCACCAGAGGCACCAGCTTACACACTCAGATACACTGTAGTCTTGGAAGCACATACTGTACTCTGCAATACACAGACGGTGTGGTGATAAGGCTGTCGGCATGGCAATATGTGTTTCTGAAGGTTGATATCAGTTGGTACAGGAGGGGAGATGGGTTTATTTACAGTCTCTATAATCCTATGCTGTAGGATGAGACGGCAAATAGAAGAAAGCTTAGTAGTTAGGCCATGTCCAACCTTTTGGAGACACATTTTTATTTTAAGTCTCCCATCTGCACTGAGAATGGTAAGAGAATAGTAAATGCCACTTGTGAGTGTGCCCAAAAGGTTCTGAAGAATGATGCTGCGCATTCAGAAGTTTGATCTGGATTCTCGAGGGAGGGTTCACAATGTTAACCATGTGTTACAATGTTAACCGCGATAATGTCACAATGTCAACCATGTGTTCCATTGTTCATTTAGGATGAATTGATTATGATAGTATCACTGTAGTGATGAAGCATTATTGATTTGCTACAGTTCAGATTTGTACCTTTGACCTCTTCTCAAAACCAAAGGTAGATAAACGTGTGTTGTTTTTGTGTTCATAAATTTACAAAAAAATGTTTGACTGATTAAAACCCTTCCACACTACACAGGAACCATACCTCATGGGACTGAAAACTCATCCAGACATATTGAGCAGTTGTGGTCAGAGGGAAACTTTCAACAAATTTAACAAATAGCTCACACTGACTTGACAAAATATGAGTCTGATCCTGACTGTGTGTCTGTTTCATTGAGATTCATTGCCTGAGGCTAGGGGGAAACAGAACAATATCTATTTCTTTGTTGTCAGACCAATCCACAATAATGGCTGAGACCTCTTCCAGTCCCACAGGTCTGATCTGTGCAGACCCTATTCACCTGTAGCTCTGTTAATGCTCCTCGCCTTCAACCGTCCAATCAGACGCCTGGCTCTGCTTTTAGGGGTTAATGAATCACAATAACCATGGTCACTCACAGATGCCTCTGGGTTTACCTTAGTGACTGTACTCCAAGCATGTGTCATCTCTGAGCACCAGTGATGTCAGTCACCAGAGATGCTATTAGCCCAAAGAGAAGCCACTGCCTTCCTCTTCAACTCTCTGTGTGTGTGTGTGTGTGTGTGTGTGTGTGTGTGTGTGTGTGTGTGTGTGTGTGTGTGTGTGTGTGTGTGTGTGTGTGTGTGTGTGTGTGTGTGTGTGTGTGTGTGTGTGTGTGTGTGTGTGTAACCATGGTTTCCTTTGTTTGGCTGTCTGTTGATCTGATTCTGTGTTTTGTTTATTTGATGGTGTTAAATGATTGGTCATACCCAGTCCTCCGAATAATAATCAAGAAGACTTTGTTTTAACCTTTATGTGCGTGGGTGTGTGTTTGTGTGCACGGGGCACTGGCAACTGGAGTGTTAACACTCTGGATAACTGGATATAACTGGATGTAACAGTGCCCCCTGCAGTACTAAACGACATTTGTCTTGTCATGTGCATCAATGTAGAAGAATGATGGCTTCAGAGCAATGATTTCTGTACATGTTAGCGTTGCAGATTGCATTAGATTCCCCCTGTTGTTGGAGTTGTAATATGATACATCCAGGGCAGGATGAACCTGCTTGAGCAATGATTCTCAACTGGTGGGTCGCAACACACAAGTGGTTCACGGACCCGTTTTGGGTTGCGGACCTTTGCCTGACACACAAAAAAAATCTCGTTCTTTTATTTTTGGAGGGAATCTTTTATGCAGCGGAATTATTCCAGTATTTACGGCACTTGTTCAGCGGTGCAGGAAAAACACAGACCAATGCGTTGTGAATCACATCACGTGATGCAGCTCAGCCAAACAAATATGGGTATTCTGACAAGTTTCCTGACTCGAGATGTGTGTAATCTTTTTTGGGGAGTTTGGGTTGTTTGTTTGGTGTTTTTTCTCCTGCCGGTGTCTCGCCGGTGTCTCGCCGGTCGGCGTCCTAAGACGCCATGGTAAATGGAGAAAGTTTGTCCCACCTCACGCGAAAGCACGGCATTAAGATCAGCGCCGGCTTTCCCTGCAGCGTGACATTGGGCTGTCTGTGGGGGAGATGGTCGGGCACAGCAGCGTAAAATCGGCTGCTCGGATGAACAGCGCCGTGGTCATTTTCCTGGACCAAGTGGAGAAGGTGAACCGAGTCATCGAGACAGGCCTCACGGTAAACGATATGCATGTCCAGGTGTTGCCGCTGATGCAACCGGCCACGAAAGTGGTCTTGTCTAACGTCCCTCCTTTCATCACTGACGAGTTTCTCAGCAGAGAACTCTCCAGACACGGAAAGGTGGTGTCACCGATCAAAAAGATCTTGTCTGGATGTAAGTCTCAGTTGCTGAAGCACGTGGTGTCTCACCGCAGACACCTGTATATGATACTTAACAACCGGAACGAGGAGCTCAACCTCCGCTACCACGTTAAAGTAGATGATTGTGATTACGTGATTTTCGCAACATCGTCAGCGATGAAATGTTTCGGTTGCGGTGAGGAGGGGCATACCGTGACGGCCTGTCCGAGGCGAGGGGACCCGGCTCCACCTGACCCGGGTGTGGCGCTCCGCCGCTCCGCCGGTCGCAGGGGAGCGGCGGAGACACCTCCCGCTGCGAGCACGGACGCAGCGGAGAAATCTCCTGCTGCGAGCCCGGCTGCGGCATCTGAGCGGCCGGTTCCGGTGCCGCGGACCGCGCCATCTGAGCGGCCCTTTGCGGTGCCGCGGGCCGCGCCGCTGCTGTGCCTGACCTACACGGGGTGAGTATGAGTGATGTGCACGGTGTGAGTGAAAGTGTCCAGGACAGTGAGGGAGAGGCTTTGGGTAAGGTGGGAGAAGGTGAGGATGGACGGGAAGGAAAGAAAACGGGTGAAAGTAGTAGTAGTGAGAAACCTAGACACCACTGAGCAGGTTAGTGGAACACAGGAGTCAGGTGAGGTGGAACAAGTACAGAAAGAAGTACAGGCGGGTGGAGAACTGAATACAGGGGAGGAGCAGGTGGAAGAGGCTGAGATGGCAGAGGAGGAAGCAGGGGAGTCAAAATCTGCAACTAAGAGGAAAAAAAAGAAACAGAACACAGGCAGTGAGGCTAAAGCCAGTAAGATTGTGAAAAACAAGGAGACAGGCAGGGGGCAGGCACAGTCTGATGACAGTGAGAGTGAGGACTGTGTGTCAGACAGCAGCGATGGCCAGAGTTTTAATTTAACTAATAGCCAGAAGGAAAAGCTCCACACTGCAGAGGCTATACAAACCTTTTTGCAAAAAGTAAAAAGTAAGAGAAATGAAAAAATGCAAGAGTTTTTCCCAGATCTGGCTTTATTTTATAACTCAGCCAGATTCCACATGAGCCAGAGGGATGAGTCTGGTTTCACTAATCAGGAGGTTTTTAGATTGAGAAAACTTGTGCTGAAAGTTTAAAAAAACAATTAACGATGGTCATGACGAAAAACTCCAATGTGTGTTTTAATTAATTTATTGTTTTTTATTGTTTTTTATTTTTTTATTTTCAATGGATACTTTTAAAGTAGGAAGCTTGAATGTCAATGGAGCCAGATATGTTAAGAAGAGAGCATCTATTTATGAATTTAAGAAAATTAAAGGTAATGATGTTCTCTTCTTGCAGGAAACGCACAGCGACAGCACCAATGAGGCAGACTGGAGGAGGGAGTGGGGAGGGGAAGTCCTCTTAAGTCACAACACAAACCTCAGTGGAGGAGTGGGCTTCCTCTTCTCCAGGTCCTTTACTCCAGTCTCACTGGAGGTCAAACACATCATCGAGGGGAGGTTGTTTTTAGTCAAGGCACGGTTTGACCTTTTTACTGCTGTTTTTATCAATGTGTATGCTCCAACAATCGGTGCAGAGAGGAAGCTGTTTTTAAAAAAAGTTAATGATGTTTTAAATGGCTGTGCCTCGGAGGATTTTTTATTCTTGGGGGGGGATTTTAACTGTACTGAAGATGCGGCTGTAGACCGCAACCACGCAGAGCCACATCCAGCTTCACAGCACGCTCTGCGGCAGCTGGTCCATTCTCATGGCCTGGTGGATGTGTGGAGAAGGACGCATGCCGACTGCCGACAGTACACATGGTCCCACCTCAGAGAGGGTAGGATCTCCTCAGCCAGGTTAGACCGTATTTATGTTTTTAAGCACCATTTTAATATTTTTAAAATGTGTAGTATTGTACCTGCTGGTTTTACAGATCATTCGTTGCTTTTATGTAATGTGTTCATTAGGAACATTTTGCCTAAAAGTGCGTACTGGCATTTTAATTAAGTCTTAACCTTTGATAAGAATTTTAGAGAGGTCCTTATTTTTTTCTGGGGTGTTTTTAGGCAGAGGAAGGACGAGTTCAGCAGTCTTAGGCAGTGGTGGGACCATGGTAGGATTGAGATTAGGCTCCTTTGCCAGCAGCACACCCTCAACGTCACCCGAGACATCACCAGATCTAGGACCTGGAGACTGATATAGTGGAACTAGATAGTTTAAGCGAGTCCACAGGAGATCAAGGACATATTGAAGTCCTCAAGATAAAAAAAATGGCTTTGGCCGACTTGTTAGACGTTAAAGTTCAGGGTGCACTGGTCCGGTCCCGATTCCAGACCATCACAGAGATGGACACTCCCTCTAGCTTCTTCTTCGGCCTGGAGAAGAAGAGTGGGCAGAGGAGGGTAATCCACTCACTTTTAGATGACACAGGGCAGCTAGTTGTGGAACCAAGCCAGATCAGAAAGCGAGCTGTCAGCTTTTACTCCTCCCTGTACACCAGTGAGTACAGGGAGGAGGAAGCACTGACGGAGAGGTTCAATGGTGAACTACCTCAGGTCTCTGAAGAGACCAATGAGCAGCTCAACAGACCCATAAGTATGCAGGAGCTGAAGGCCGCCCTGGAGGGCATGCAGGGACGGCGTGCTCCCGGCATCAACGGCCTCTCTGCGGAGTTTTATAAAGCTTTCTGGGACGTATTCGCAAATGACATTTTAGATGTTTTTAATGAAAGTCTGGCCTCTGGTTCCATGCCGATGTCCTGCCGCAGAGCCGTAATAATGCTGCTGCCAAAAAAAGGAAACCTGCAGGACATCGGCAATTGGCGTCCTGTGTCTCTACTGTGTGTGGATTACAAGCTTCTGTCCAAAGTCTTTGCCTCCAGGCTGAGGGAAGCTATGGAGCAGGTCATCCATCGGGACCAGACCTTCTGTGTGCCCGGCAGGTCCATGGTAGACAATGTCTACCTCATTCGTGATGTTTTGGAGGTCTGCAGCTCTTTGGGTATTAACACTGGTCTGATTTCTCTAGATCAGGAAAAGGCTTTTGACCGCGTTGAACACAACTTCCTCTGGAAAGTTATGGGGAAGTTTGGGTTCAGCGATGGTTTCATAGCTAAGATCAAGGTGTTGTACAGTGAGGTTGAGAGTGTGCTGAAGATAAACGGCAGTCTGTGTGCTCCTTTTAGAGTGTGTAGAGGGGTCCGGCAGGGTTGTGCTCTGTCCGGGATGCTCTATGCACTCTCCCTGGAACCCCTCCTCATCAGAATACGCTCTAGCCGACAGGGTCTGGTTTTACCTGGTTTTAATGGGAACATGATTTTATCAGCTTATGCAGATGATATCGTTTTTATTAAGGACCAGAGGGATGCAGACCTTTTCACCAATATTGTGAAGGATTTTAGCATAGCATCGGCAGCGAGGGTGAACTGGAAGAAAAGTGAAGCCCTCGCTGTCCGTGAATGGCGTGACGGTCTCCCAGTTCTTCCCCATAGCCTGGTCTGGAAAAGAGACGGCTTCAAGTACCTGGGAATCTATCTCGGACAAGAGAACATAGTCCAGAAGAACTGGGAGGGCGTCATAGAGAAGATCGAAGGAAAACTTTCCAAATGGAAGTGGCTGCTCCCTCAGATGTCTTTTAAAGGTAGAGTATTGGTTTTAAACAATCTTATAGCATCCCAACTGTGGCACCGTTTAACCTGTTTAGACCCTCCCTCAGGCTTTCTAGCCCACATACAGAGGAAAATGGTTGATTTATTTTGGGAGGGTCTACACTGGGTGCCACAAGGGGTGCTGTTTTTAGCCAGAGAGGAGGGGGGACAGGGCCTCGTCCACCTGGCCAGCCGGACGGCCACTTTTAGAATTCAGTTTGTGCAAAAATATCTCACAGGTCCAGATGGTTTAGTGTGGAGAGATGTGGCCAGCTGTATTCTCAGACATGCAGATAACCTGGGGCTGGATACTGCTCTGTTTTTAATTGATTCTAGTGTTTTAAAGTTAAGTGAGCTGCCTCCGTTTTATCAGGGTGTTTTTAAGTCTTGGGCCCTTTTTACTCATAAAAGGTGCCCACAGTCTAACTCTCTGTACTGGTTGTTGAGAGAGCCATTGATTTACAGGGCCAAGCTGGACATCAGCAGCAGCGTTACCCCTGGCCTGATGGGGGCGCTGCTCAAGTCCCAAACCCTGTGCCTGCAGCAGCTGGTGGACTCAGTGGGGCCGACGCTGAGCGACGCCCCGGCCCTGGGCTCTCAGCTGGGTCTGCATTCTGTCCGGGTGGCGAGGAGGCTCCTGGAGCTGTGGAGCCAGAGGCTGACGGGGAGAGAGAGGAGCCTCCTCACGAACTACAGCCAAAGAAAAGTCGAGCCGGACCCTGCAGACCCTTTCCCTGAGATCTCCTTGAGCCCGGGGCTAGGGGAACTCACCGGCCCCCTGCTCGCTACAACACACCCAGAAAAACTGACACTATACAAGGCGGACAAGAAGACCTTGTATTTTAATTGTGTGAAGGGCACAAACAAGAAAGGACTGTGCAACAGGCTCCCCACTGTGTGGTCAGACAGACTGGGACAGAATGGACCTGGCCCACAGTGGAGGATTTTATATAAACCTCCCCTCAAAAAACGGACTGCCGACCTCCAGTGGAGGATTCTACATGGTGCTGTCGCTTCCAATGCTTTTATCTCTGTTCTTAATCCCTCTGTTCTTAGCCAGTGCCTGTTTTGTAATCTTAGAGAGACTATTTATCATGTTTTTACTGAGTGTAAGAGACTCATAGAGTTCTCTCTTTTAACATTGGTTTTTAGTCTTTTTAATGTGGTTTTTACTGAAAGGGTTTTTATCATGGGAGCTGCCTACAAAAAACCAGGAAAAGAAAAGTGGCAGCTCCTCAACTATCTCTCAGGAGAGGCCAAGATGGCAATTTATTTAAGTAGGAAAAACAGAGTGGAGAACAGGGAGGGGCAGGAGGCCAGGTCAATCTGGCTGTGCAACATCAGGGCCAGACTCTGGCTAGAGTTTAGGTTTTACAAACACATTGGAGACTTAGATGCTTTTAGACAGTGCTGATGTGTTAATGAAATTGTTTGTTCTGTGGTCAATGATGAGTTAGTGTTTGCACAAGTTTTTATCAGATAGTAGTATATATACATTTTTTTTAAACAACCTGTGAATTTTATGCATTAGCACTTTATTTGAATTGTTGAAATTGTTTCAACTATAAATATGTAAATAAAGTGTTTTTGAAAAATCAAAATCTCTCTCTGTCTGTCTATCTCTCTCTCTCTGTCTCTCTGTCTCTCTCTGCACACTGACACACACACCCACAAATTACTTGGAGATATTCAGTCAAAGGCATTGTTAGACCTCCTGTCTGTCTGTCTGTCTGTTTGTCTCTTTGTCCGTTTCTCTGTCTGTCTCTCTTTCTCCGCAACATCTCTCTCTCTCACACACACGCCTGTCATTTAATAACCTGTGTATGTGTGTCAAACATTATGATTCTGTCTCCCCCTCTCTCTCCCACCCAGTCCCATCCTTTCAAAATAACAACCCCTTGGAGTAACTGTATCTTAACAATAAGCTTAGTTGTTTTTGTATTTTTTTTCTATTAAAATGTGTACACTGCACTCTGGTCCTGCCTTGTATGAATTTGTGGTTACTTGTAAGCCCAAGTGGTTACTTCTAAGTGAGTTGGGTGTAGTTATGCATGATACATTGATAATACATTTAAAAAAAACATTGATTCACAACAGTCATTCATTGATTCATTTCCTGTTGCAGTGGTAATTAAACAAGGCAATACAACCATTGTATTCTCTAAATCTCTCTCACAGTGAAACACACAGAGCATGTGGTGTACCTTGAAAATAAATGCTTAGTTACTACCGGTAATATCGGCGTGTATATTGCGACGTCTTCGGGCAGTAGCAGCCACACTGTCAAAATTTCCGGCGGCCTTGGGTAATAACAGATTACAAGGAAAGGCGTTTGCTGTTTGTGAGGACACCACACGCTGCAAGGCAGCAAATCAGTGAGGGAGCCGTTAGGTAGAGGTGGGCGAAAGACATGCTTTCACTGGGCGGACATGTCAGCAGTATTGTTTTGTGTCAAGCAGAAAAGGGGACCAACATCACAATACAGTGCAAGTTATCACAAAGCAAGATTGTATGAAGTGGAAAGTTCAAACAATCTTGCTTTGTGATAACTTGCACTGTATTGTGATTAAGATTATTGCAGAGAGGCATCCCAGCGTGAAAAGATGGTTCGCAGGAAATAAGACAACCACTTCAAATTTATGGTCCAGTAAACATAATATAGGACAAACCGGGTTCATTTGTAGGGCTGTACCAAAGAGTTTGAAGCTTCATTCATAACTTTGACATTTAAATTATTATTAATAACTTACAGAAACATTGCACCCCACCTTCTCTTCTCCTCCTCTTTGCAACACACACAGTGAGTGATGCGGAAAAAGTTAGACGTAATCATTTCCAAAGTTCCTAACAGGTTTTTATCTTTTTATGGTGAAGAGGGAGCTGAGGCAAAGCTCTCGATTTACCAGTCCATCTACATTCCCACCCTCACCTATAGTTATGAGCTTTGGCCGAAAGAATGAGGTTGCTGATACAAGTGTCTGAAATTAGCTTCCTTCGTAGGGTGTCTGGGCTCAGCCTTAGAGATGGGTTGAGGAGCTGAGAGGGAGATTGGAGTAGAGCCGCTGCTCCTTTATGTCGAAAGGAGACAGCTGAGGTGGTTCGGGCATCTGATCAGGATGACTCTGCTCTAAACCTAAACCTTTAGAGGTTTTCTGGGCACGTCTAACTAATAAGAGGCCCGGGGTAGACCCAGAACACACTGGAGGGATTATACATCTCGTCTGGCCTTGGGGTTTCCCAGG
The DNA here is from genome assembly GCF_050575085.1 of Anarhichas minor. NCBI lineage: Eukaryota > Metazoa > Chordata > Actinopteri > Perciformes > Anarhichadidae > Anarhichas > Anarhichas minor. The sequence continues at coordinate 612,429 of NW_027466454.1, forward strand.
AAGAGCTGGAAAGCGGTGCTTGGGAGAAGGACGTGTGGAATACCCTCCTAAGCCTGCTGCCCCAGCGACCGAGCCCTGTTTAAGCGAATAGAAAACAGATGGATGTTGTTATCTAACAAAATATTCTGCTTACATTCATATTTGTTGGCGTTAAACCTTTCAAAAACAACATTTCCACTGCGGAATACATGAGTAGCCAGTCATTTTTGTTAACCACACTTATTTTGGAAGCAGCATTATTTGATTATTTTCACCAAAATTGGATGGCACAACAAGCGGTAATTACACCAGTGAAATATATGGCATAGGAGTTGCCTATTTACACATCCAGCAGACACAAAGCAACATCCAGAAGCATGTTTGTGTCACCTGATGAATGTAAATGTAATACTCTCTCTCTTTTAGCTCTTTGTTCTCCACAAACCCCTGAGGGCAATATCTGTCTTTTTAACTGTAAAATGCTCCACTATGTTCACCAGCTTGTCTGTTTGCTGTTTGGTGCCGAGCAGGTAGTGTACAGTGTACCTGAGCAGGTAGTTTACTGTGTACCTGAGCAGGTAGTTTACTGTTTACCTGAGCAGGTAGTGTACAGTGTACCTGAGCAGGTAGTTTACTGTGTACCTGAGCAGGTAGTTTACTGTGTACCTGAGCAGGTAGTGTACAGTGGCTCTATCAGAGCTTTTTCACTGAAAACAGCTGCCTGAAACAAACTTGATGAGAGTGGTTAGAGTGATGAAGAAGTTGTTGTCTGTAAAACCAAACAATGACTTCAAAGATTCTAAAATGCTATGTAAAGGTGAGAGGAACTACAGCGTTGAGGGAGACACGCCCTCTTGGCCTGGTTCTTTCCTGTTCTTCTGATTGTAAAAGAGCTGACACACATCCTCTTCACAGTGTAGGTGGGGGTACGTGGGGAGGCTTTCCCACACTGATGCAGGGTCATTTGCTGAAAACTTGTCACTTGTCACTTTTTTCAAGTAGCTCCTCATTGCTACTCTTACCTCCCTTTTTCAGCGTGTTCCTGGCCTGGTTTGAAGGAATTGCCTCAGCCAGTGCAAATGAACAAATGCAGTAGAAAGCATTGTGAGATAGAAGGTGTGTATTCAGAGAGAGTCACTGCAGTCTGCAGAAATGCAATCTCCATTCCCTGGCCGATGATGATGGGAGCTTAGTGAGAAAGAAATATGATCGATGTTATGGCAGTGGTTTTGCAGCCTGAGTGGTGCTAAGACTATAGTACAGGTTACAATAATAACTGGCAGTGCTTTCTGTCTCTCTCTCGCTCTCGTTGTTCTCTTGTTTAATGAGTGGAACATTGTGTTACTTACCTCATCATGAGTAAATCAATAGTCAGCTAAAAGACGGTTCCATTAAGCAAGGTGACTGCGAAAGGTAGCAAACTATCGATCTGCCCAAATGAGCCTCAACAAACTCTATACACTTAAAGGAGGGGGAGAGGTGTGTCACTATCTCTTTCTAAACACAGTTTCAACTGAAAAGAATAGGAATGTCAAGTCAGAGTGAGAATTGATCGGTATAGTAGAGGAGCTACGAATGAGTTGATTCAATGAAATTCTCACATCGTCATGTTAAAGACATGAGCCACCAATTTATACAGGTTTTTGCTTCATTACTAGGAACAGTTTAGTATGAAGGGAAACACACTATGACCTGTGTTATGGACAATAGTTAAACGATTTAATTGCACGCTCTGAGGCAGGTAGAAGTTAGTTTGCTAACGGAACATACACCAGTACAGTTCCCAACAAGGCAGAAACGTTCAGCTGTGATCTCCTGTGAGCTGAAAACTGCTGGAAAAAAGATGTTCCGCTTTATATGGACTTGCAGGTGGCTCGAAGAACGTGAATAGTATAAGGCAGGTTTGAGGAACAGATTCCCAGTCAGGATGCTCATACATTTTAAGCACCAGGATAAAAAGACACATTCTGAATTCCTACAGTCAATTCAAATATTAAAATATAGGAGATTTTGGGTTTGGAGGTCCTCCCTCAGGCAATTTGAAGGTTTTTGACTTAAAACTATTCAATTGTACATCATTTTGGACTATTACTACCCTAATAATGCCCCAAAAGCTTTATGACAAACTTGCTATATTTAAAGTAAATGTGAGGATTTTTTAACTGATTATACAACTTGATTTAATACTGATGCCTCTATATGACCTCCATCAGTAAACGGAGAAGATTGTCTATTTCTATATAGTTATTCTCAATGCTTGTCGTCGGTGACACCGGGTTAGATTCTAGTGTTTGGAAACACAACCACCTTCGTCCACAGGGATGCCAAAATCAACACAAAATGAAAGTGAAAATGAAAGATAGCTTTAAAAACGTAGCTTATTATTTACACATATCACAGCCGTCACATGACAGGAACATCATGAAATACGTTTTAGCTGTATAATCAATCTTTATTTTGGAATAAATTAAGTGATTATACTTAATTTTAGTACACGCTTTTAAAAATGGTTGCTATCTATATAGAATTCCTTGGTTACCATGTCTCACTTGTGGTTCACAGACATGAACATCCGAGCCAGAGTGGAAGACCAATACCAAAGACTTTGTTAACAAGTGACAGGAAACATATTTACATTCAACCTCCAGTCATGAGTGAAAGCATGTTTTCCATCATACGTATTGCTGAAGTTGATGCAAGCTTCAAGTTTTGTGTATTTAATTTTTTTTGCCTTATGTTTTGATGCTTTTAATGGTTTTCTGTGAAGCACTTTGAATTGCCTTGTTGTTGAAATGTGCTATACAAATAAACATACCTTGCCTTGCCTATTTATGTGCAGGAACCCAGGGCAAAGTGTCGGATGCTGGCGTGTTTGCACAATCAGACAGAGAGTTGCTATGAACACAGGCCAACATCATGTCCCTCCTGACACACTGCCCAACACTGATGTCATGATACCCCACCTTTTCCTGGGTGATGAGGCCTGTACTCTCAGAACGGACTTTATGAAGCCTTATCCCTTTTGAAATCTGAGCACGGGTCGAAGGATCTAAAATGACCGTCTTTCCAGGGCACGTCTTTAAAAAGTATTTGGAGGTTTTACAAATTGCTTCAGAGTTTTTAAAGAAACTATTTCTGTGGATCCAGGGGGCATCTTTTTCATCATGCTTATCTGTTATTGGCCAAAACACCTTAAATGACGCTCCAAGGCAGGCCGTCCTCTGTTGGGTCATTATCAATCCACAACCACAATACAATATGGACATTGCGGTCCAATGATGATTTCCAAATTTCAACTTCAATTCTCTCCCACTTTACATATTAGTGTGACGAACTGTCAGGAAAACAATAGACAAACACAGACAAGCATGTTAAAATAACATAAATATAATTTTAAACACTAAATAATTACATTATATTTAGGCATTTTCATCAGAGTCCAAATTTCCTTTTTTCAATTTCCGTTTCCCTTTTTTTATCGAGCAGTAGCTAGCTATTTGGCTTAGCCAAGGCAACAGTTGGATTTGGACTGTGGGACATGGCAACAGCAGGACACTGACGGGGGGGGAGAGTCTCGGGCATCACTGCCTCAGCTGTCCGGGCTGATCCATCCGCACTTTGGTGCCGTGAGGCGGCCCAAGTTGCTTCTGCATTCCGGCCACCGGGACTGGATTGACTGCATGGGCTGCAGGGCGTGGAGAACATTTCCACTGTAATGTACTGGGTGCTGCTTCACCCCTCATTGGACTGGCAGGCTTCTAGTGACACAACACACACACACACACACACACACACACACACACACACACACACACACACACACACACAGAGGGTTCATTCCCATCCAGTGCCTGCAGTGATTGTTTTTAGGAAATCTTGTAATCCATTGTTTTACTGCATAATAAGAAATTAGAGATAACCCAAACCCAGCTGACTCCCCAGCAGGAGGAATTTGTGTGTCATTACATCCCCAAAATAAGGATCGAGCTCTAGCTGCCCTACTTTGAAGAGATGTTGTCTCTATTCCAGATGTCACGGCATATTGGAATCAGTTTGAATGTGATATATATTGGAAGAAATACCTGATGGGGAATAAGGTTAAGGAAGTGTCCTTCTGCCAATCACTAGCTGCAGACATTTTAAAAATACATAAACACAAACTGCTCTTTCTCTGATGAATATTCACACAGTTTTGTCAGTTTTGTCACACCAAGAAATTCTTGCAGGTTCTTTTTAGTATTGTCATTGATCATATTTTTATTATAGGAAATTGTGGTGTTTGCTTTCTTCAAAAACCCAAGAAAAGAAGACAACTATCTTTATTATAAATTCGATAATGATCCTGGCAAAATATTTAATTCATAAATATAGATTTAACAATGAAATACCTTATTGTGCTTTTTTCCTGAAGGATATTGAGCAATATGCGAAACCAATTTCAGACTTGCATTAACAAATATGCTATCAAGATACTTAATAACTGTATGTTTTATAGTATATATACGTCTAAGCTGACATATCTCTAACTCTTTTGTTATCGTGTAAGTTGCTGTTGTAGCTGACCGGGAACCCAAAACTCTTCCAGATCCGCCATTGTATTTGTGCTCGCCATAGTGCGACTGATTTGCACGCCAATCCGCTTGTTTTACTAAACTCAGCACATGTTGCTGACAGCGTATGGCTAAATGTGTCCAGGCAGAATTCACAAAGAGATGAGAGCCCCTTTCTGGACCGCCTCTGAAACTCGCTGAAACTCGCTTCTGGTAGGAGGGCTTTTTTCTGCTGAGGGTACACTTGGGCTTACTTTACTTTACCTAAAGAGCTGGATGTTTGAATTATGAGTAATGAAAGTGGCATCCGTTCAAAACAAACAGGATAATAGCAGTACTTATTCAACTCACATCACAGCCATCCGTCCTGTCAGATGGGTGCAGCCAAAACCACCTTCATCCATCAGTGCTCTGCAATCAATTTCATTATCTGACTGTTGTTGTCTGGCATCTCTCGCTCCCTTCTGCCTGATCTTCAACAACTTTGCTGGCTGATCTTTTTCCATGCCCTCCCACCCACCTGCTAGCCGACTGTAGTTGTCTGCAAATCTGTCAGCCTTCAAATCCACCTCTCTGGCTGTATGTGTCAATTTCTCTCCTCCTCTCCCAGCCTCCTGCAGACCCACCAGTCTTGCTCATTTTACTAATATTTCCTCCCTCTCCTTTTCATGGTCAGACATGCTGAAAGTCTAGAAACGCTCCTGATTTCAAAGCTGTTATTCCTCCTCTTCACTCCATCCATCCTCCATAGCCATCCGTCCGACTCAGTGTGAGAATGAAATAGTCAAATCATCAAGGGATCTGCATATTAGAGTGGTATGCAATCAACTATTGTCCATATAGAAAGGTAAATAAAAGTGAAGGAGAGATTCATTCAGTGTTGTTGCATTTACATGTGATGCAGTGCGTTCAAATGAAACAGCCTCTGTTCCAAATGCATTTTGTCACAAAGTGCAGAGTTTCTTTTTCAAAATCTAAAACATGATACTGGGTTATTCTGTGCATGTTCTAAGCTAAATGCCCCCATTATATACTATTTAATATCATGCGGGCAGATACCATTTTACTTGCTAAATTACATTTTATTTACATCCAACATGGAAATAATTTGTTATATTGATTCATAATTTGATTACAAAAAAAGCTGCTTATTGTTTTCAACTAAGAAAAGTTGATGTCAATGATAGCTCTGCCTCTTAAAACAGATTTATTAAAAGCTTTGTTTTGTGAACAAGTGACTTGTTCTACAACATACTACATCATTGTACTTGTCAAGAGCACTGTTTGCATGTCATTTATCTCTTATCTTTATTGCAGGTCACATATAAAATGCACTTTTTCTTGGCTTTTGCAATGGTGTTTCAAGAGGTCCCCAAAGTATAAGAAAAGACCATCCTCTATCTTTTTTCTCCTGCTTTTCTCCTTCGTTCTCCCTGCCCTGGTGAATCAACCTCACTCTCATCCTCTGGGATTTCATTTCTATTGCTGACCTGGTTACATGGTGCAAACAAAGCAAGCTACATGTTCTGTTGTTGAAAGAACCAACAGAAAAGTCTATGTACTGCCATCATCTGAGAATGAGAAGACCCAGTGGATTACCTTTATTTTTGACTGAAATGTCCCCACAACTGGAAAACTCTCTTTCTCAACTATGGGTCAGTACACAGCAGGATTCACTTTAAAACTGAAGCTCAGGATTGATCTGTACGATTATGGCTGACCAACCTTGTCTCCTAATAATTACGTTCCCATACAACTCAATTGCATTTTCAATTACGTTTTTGGGGAAACGTTTTTTTTCTTCTGGATTACGGAAATGTTGTGAATTTAATCAAAACAAAAATGCAACAACACTTTTAGTAAAATATCACGCCAAACTTTGATGTTACATTAAAATAGGTCAATTTATGACGTGGAAAGTGACAATGCAGTTTTGCTATCTGGGAATGTAATATTTAGGAAGGTTTTAGGTATAAAGTATAACTCTGAAATGATTGTCCCCAATCCTGATGTAACGCCTAGGTGTGTGCATAAGTGCAAACATGATCACGTGTATTGTGTTCACTTAAGGATCAAAGCAAAACGACCATTCTGATGCACAGATACACTAAGCCTTACTCTAATACTATTAGTAACACACTACCACAAGTAAGTCTCAAAGGGAAGTGTTCTGAATGATAACTTTCCTTCTTCCTCTTCTGCTGGATAGGCTAGCATCTGTTCTTTAGCTCTTAAAGGAAGAGTGTGAATGAATTAGGGGGATTTATTTGCAGATATTGAATATACTATTCATAACTATATTTGAATCAGTGTATAATGACCCAAAAGGTAGAATCGTTATGTTCTTCGTTAGTTTAGAAAAATCTAGTGAGAGCCCTTCAGGTTTGAATTTATCGGAAGGTAGTGATGTGTTCAGAAACCCGGTATTAAACAGCCCCGGTGCTAAATTATTAATGATCATTGTATTGCTAAGCCCCAACATTACTGGTGTTTTTATCCGTACTTTTTAATGTTTTGATGTCATTTATCATCACGCTGCAGAGCGCATATGCTCTGCTGTCTCTGTAGGGCTGAGCTCCTCCAACTACACACACACATAGACACAAACACACACACAAATACGCAAGAAGCACGTTGTGTTGAAGTGAACCAGGTGAAGTGAAGGGTACTCCAGTTGATGGAAACTTTGCTCGTTACTGTAAGTTCAGTAAAATATTTGGGGGTTAAAAGCCAATATTTTATCAATACATATGTTCAACATGAAGGGACATGTAAATGAAAGTGAAACCTAATTCAGTCACCGCCGCTTTGTTTTTTCTTACTTCTCTGCCCTCTGAGAAAGCGGAGGAGAGAAGACTGGAGGACAGGAGGTAAGACGACAGGAGGACTGAAGACAGGAGGACAGAGGACAGGAGGAAAGAGGACAAGAGGACAGAGGACAGAGGACAGAAGACAGGAGGAGAGAAGACAGGAGGATAGAGGACAGGAGGACAGAGAACAGGAGGAAAGAAGTCAGAAAGGACAGGAGGACAGAAGACAGGAGGAAAGAGGACAGGAGGACAGAGGGCAGGAGGACAGAAGACAGGAGGAGAGAAGGAGGACAGAGGACAGGAGGAAAGAAGTCAGAAAGGACAGAAGACAGGAAGACGGCGGCCAGGAGGACAGAAGACAGGAGGAATGACTGATACTGACGGATGTCTGTGTTCTTTATAAACTTCACTCAGAAATGTTATTTTATAAAAATATTTTACATGTTTGCAGTGAGGTATTGATGACTTTATAAAGTTGCTGCTCTATACACAATATTTAGAATATCTTAAATACAAATTATAATCCTGATCTGAATTTATTTGTTTTTAAAATTCTATCAATGTTTTCAAAAGCAATTATTTAGTCATGTTGTCCTAAAATCCTAAAGAAACCAATCTCTACCTGAAGGCCACTGTAGTTCAGTAGCAGAGGGGGAATTACACAAACCACTAAAACGTACACATTGTTCCTTTAACACAAAGTACAAATTGCAATGCTACACAATTGCTGAAAAAGTAAAAGCACTTTACTCTTTAATGAAAGTGGCATATGCCGCAGTAGTGCTTTATCAGTATACCGGAATATAAAAACAGATAGGTATCACAGATAAAGATGTAGCCATTTTACCAAATCTGCAGTTATGCCATAAAAACAATTAGCCTGCAGTTTTCATCTTTTCCTTTATTTTTAACTAGATTTCACAATGGAGAAGCATATCCATCATGCATGTTTCATAGTGTCTGAAGCTACATGATATACACAAATGTGAAGCTCAATGTCATGAACTCACTCAGAGGGTTTATGATTATTTCCTTTCAGTTTCAGTCTGATACCAGTTGGACTCAGGGGGGCTGTGTTTGGGCCTGAAAGCTCAACCTGACAGCTTTGAGCGATGACTCAGCCTCTTCAGCGCTGCCGTGTTCCTGTCACAGCCAACAGAGATCTGAATCAATCATTCTCCTCAGCATTTACGCCTCTGCATGTCTTCACAATCCTGTGTTAATTGATCAACTTTGGCATCATTAGACTGTTGGGGCAAAGAGATGTGAATATTAAAAAGAGATCATTAAGCAAACCAAAGAGGCATTGTAGGTGAAATGCAATATGAAGCTTCAGCAGATTAATGGAATAGCCAAACATCTAAACTGTGCACAGAGGTGATTCTCTGCTCTGATCAGAGGGAACATTTCTTCTCATCAGAGCCAGAGAAATTTGTGAAATGGCTGAGCTCTCAGATCTAAAGAGTATAATGATGCTTTGGCCGGGCGGATAATGGACCGTACTGGTTCTAAACTTCTAACAGGGGTCCAATACCAAGAATTAAGACATGAACACCACAAACGGCCTGTTATTTTTCATCGCTATTCTCAGTGACTGTGAGCCATTTCATGTCCCACTCATCCAGATGGTGGGGATAATTGGTGCTCCAAACTTAATGCAGGCTTTTTGCAGTTGTTATTTCATTCGAGTATGTGTGTGTGTGTGTGTGTGTGTGTGTGTGTGTGTGTGTGTGTGTGTGTGTGTGTGTGTGTGTGTGTGTGTGTACACACCATTCACCCTCACAACAAAGGCAAAGGAGAAGCAGAGTGACACTCTGCTGTCCTGGGAGCGAGGGGGGTATGTTTTAAGAGCACTGTAGCCTCGAACAAACGCACATTATTCATCCCAACACAACACCATGACTTTTATCCTCTTCCTATACACAAGAGTGCTCATTAACTCCATTTTCACGGAGACTATTTGAGTGACTAAAACACATTAGCACCACAAACAGCGATCAAAACATCCCATTTATCTTTGTCTTTCTGACACCCGTCTCATTATGGAAACTGATAAACATGCAGGAAAACAACAGAACAAAGAATGCTCAAGGGAACGCAGGGCATCACAACCAAACGAAATCTGTTCTTCTTTCCACAGGATTATCTGGGTTAGTTTTCCTTCACGGTTAAAGACTGTTGGCTCATTTGACGGACAGGATCAATGCAGGGAAGTGAGCAGGATCCTGCATGAAAAAAAAGCTCACACTGAACATATTATGTTATGTGATTATGAACAGCAGATGCTGCTGCTTTTATACATACTATGAAAGTGCGCACCAACATGCCCTGGGCAGATAAAGCCCTGTGGGGTGCCATTACTTTGCTATTGTCCATTTGGTTTAGTACCCTACGCTTTTCACTTACAGCAGAATAATACATTCACATTTGTATTTATTTATTATGTTTTATTTTATACTTTAAATATTTTACATTTCATCCCTATATTTTTCACTGCACTATTTTATGTCTTGGATTCTCATTTGTACTTGCCTGATTTGTTTTCATTCATATTTAATTATCATTGTAGGAGGGAGTTTGAGATCTAAGATTTTTTATTGCAACTGCTTCTCTGTAATTGTTGTGCACATGCCAATAAAGAACTTGAAACATGAAACAAGTACTAGAAGGTAAATCATCTTTTATAACCCAAGAATTTTATTATTTTATTATTGAAAATGTATTTCGTGCAACAGTCCACCTTCTCTTTCTTCACACTCTCTCTCTCTCTCTCTCTCTCTCTCAAACAAGCACAGCAACACATGGCATACAATAACAAACTGGGGAACACACAAAGGGTCAGACAGGGATCCTGACACAAACAAAAAGATGCAACTCCAAAATATATAGACATCTTGCTGTTAGTTAACATGAGGACTTTTTTTGTGGACGGTTATTGAGTTATTTCTTTCTTTGCTGAAAACATTGTCGGTTTTTCCTGGCCTGTAATGCTACCACTGTAGGTACATCAATTGCTCAGATTAATGCATGCTGCCTAATAATATAATAATAATAAAAGCAGCACCCGTATGTTATAGCTCCAATTCAAGCTGAATTGAACTCTTTGAATGGGGAGGAAAGCTGGCGTGTAAAATGGTATAGTAATACAGGGTTAGAGTTAAAGAGCGTCAAAGTCTGTTTCAACTCTCGGCTGTAGACCTAGCAAATTATTTGAAGTTTATTATTGAAAATGTATTTCGTGCAACAGTCCACCTTCTCTTTCTTCACACTCTCTCTCTCTCTCTCTCTCTCTCTCAAACAAGCACAGCAAGCCACGCAAAAGTGTTAATAAACAAAAGTAAAAAAATGACAAGAAAGTGCATAAATACCTATAGTAGCAGCGTGCGTTGCTAGCATACATTGTTAACAATCTCCTGCTGTCTTGCTAATGTTTAGCTAATCATTTATCATTTGTGGCAACATTATTATTGAGGATCAGAAAGAAAGAAAAAGGAAATATCATGGATATTGAGGTATGAAAATAAATAGAGCTGTAATAGTTATTCTGTACTGAAAACTGATCCGGCATAAATCTGACCATGGTGTAGTTTATTTTCCACACAAATGTTAACTTCACCACCTCCGATAAAGTGCAGACTCCACTTTATCATAAACATTCAGAGCAGCGGTGTTATTTGTGCCTTTGCTAATGAGCATAACTACTCCATGAGCACTTTTCAATTGTACAAGATATAAAATTTTAAATCAGTGCTGTCTCACAATCATGAATATGAAATCATCATCATCCGTTGTAGAAATCCAAGATATCACATAAAATTAAAGAATTGCAGAATACAGTGTCAATAGTTTTCAATATCTTCTAATACGCACATGTGTGTAAAATGACTTGCACCAAAGTAGCCACACACACGCTGCCTTCTGCGTCACCTCACCCAGCACATCTTCTTCATCACAGATACCTGTCTTATTGTCTTAACTGTCTTATTAATAACTGTCTTCACCTCATTCACATAACGTGATTCAGATATCTCAGAAACACACTCATTAAATCTGGCAACTAACTATCATCCCCGCCCTAGCTTACAAATTGTCACAATGCTAAATATGGCTATTAGCTCAGTAAATATGTAATGTTAGCAATAGAAAATACTGATATGTTATGCAAATATAACCCAACCTGCTTTCATCCATCCATGTGATGTTCGAAACACTCCCAAAACGAGGTGGGGAGGGAAGGCGAGGCGAACGCGCCATGACCACTCCCACAGAGTGTATGCCATTTTCAAGCCATTTTATGTGTATGCCATTTTAAAGCTTGTAATCTGTCATCTTTATTATAAAAGGTCCAGATTGAGAAAATCTTCTCGGGCAAAGATCCGGAACATTACAATAATATCTAACTTGTGCCATTTAGTGCCATATATATATTCAAGAAGCCTAGCAGTAGTAACAACGTCTCTGTGTAGTCAACAACTGTCAAATCAAATGAAGAAAGTACACATCACTTATATTTCAACAATTATTATTCTCAGTTTTCAAATTTCACTGGATTATAAATAATACATAGAAATACAAAAATGTGCATCTTAAGATAAAGTAATTCATTTTAGAAAAATGTATTTCACTGAATTGCCCTGCAGCTTTAAATTCAGTTCATTCAGATGTGAAGTGATGTCAATCAAAAGCCACGATATTATATTTTTCTCATCTTGTAATAAGAGAAATTTTTGTGCATAGACTTTATCTGTGGTTATTCTTTCAGCTCTATTCTCTCTGTTAACATCATTGTTGGACAGTGAATTCATGTGTTAGGATTCTGATCATATTGGGCTCTTAGGTTTATTTTCTGGGAATTCATTTCAGATGTGGGTACGTTAAAAGAGTTGTGCTTTGTCTCATAGTGTCGCTCCATATTACCCCTTTTAATAATCGTCACGGTCTCTGAACATATGAGAAATGCTGGTGTTAAACTGTCCGTGGGAAGAATTAACCTAGAAGTGGTCTGTTCATTGTTGGTGAAAGACTCTGGTCTCTCTGACCACTTTTCTCTCTTTGGAGTACGTCATGTGAATTAACTTCTCTAATTCGCGCAATTTTCCTGCTCTTCATTCTATTTCCTCGTCTCAGCCCCGTGTGTCACGGTGTGTGTACATCTCACTCGAGTCAGGAAACTTGTCAGAATATTTAATTAGCTGAGCTGCATCACGTGATGTGATTTACAACTCATTGGTCCCCGTGTTTCCTGCACCGCTGAAAGTGCCGTAAAGGCTGAAAAAGCTACGCCGTCAAAATTTAATAATTCTCAATTGTCTATCGGTTTTAAATTCTGGGTCCGGATACAACGGCATCTGGGTCCGGATCCGGACCGCGGTCCGCCAGTTAGGGACCCCTGCTATAAAGGAACTCCACCACGGTCACGTGTGGTATATTTTTCTGAAGAATATTTTCTGAGAAAATCAAAACTGTAAGTCTAGGCACAAATGATAATAATTCACCAAAAAAATGCATAAGATGCAGTAGAATGGTACGTGCATTGAAGCTTGAAGAGTAACCTATTGTGTAAACACTAACAGGCACCACACAGGCTCATTGTATTCACTCAAAGTCAGGTCAATAAAAGTACATTTCAGGGAGACTCCAGAAATAATGGTGGAAAACTCAGACGGAAAAAAGTAAAATGGGCTTGTAACGTGTCAAAAGGGGTATCCTCACATGATGCTTGTAACTGTTGGCAGAAAATTCCAGGATTTGTGAAAATAGGAGAAGACTTTGAAAATAAGCTGAATTGGTAATATAAATTAAACTCTAGGGAAAGGAATTCAGTGTGCTACTCAATGGACTAGCCCTGGGTTTGCTGTATTACTATTCATGCAACTTTACTGGATCTTTTTGACTTTCAAAAGAATGTCCAGATTATTCAAAAATGTTAACGTTGTGGAGAACCTGAAGACATCTTGGCCCGGCTGAAGGTTTTTTTTCCACAACACATGGCTTCACATCACCACCAGTAAGCTAAAGTAGACTAGCGTTCGCCTTGATGACGATTAGTCTCATCTAGACACTTGTTAGCAACCGCCTTTCACAGCATTCACAGCTCAGTTTGGGAAGTAGTGTTGGCATGACGTTGCATTCTTGTGCCTATGGCATGTGCTTATGATTCCATGTTAATAAACTTCCCCTGTAGCAAGATTTTTCTGCCTTTTTATCTCCGAGTGATCTCCCTGACAAACCACAACCTCATTAAAAAAAACATTCCCCAGTACGTCTCTCACAGGCCACCCCATTCACATAAAAGGCTTCATACATCATATTTATCTCTGTCCGTCTGTCTACCACCCTCACCTTCTATCGGTGGTGTCATTCCTATTTTTAATCATTCAGCAGCCCAATTATTCATTTATTAATTCAATTAAATACATATTGGAACATACTCCTGCAGAGTTTACTGGTGTTTATATATTGCAAATGATCTATCCTTGCTCTCCTGTCTCCTTCTCCTCAGCCCCTTCTGTTACTCCTCAAACAGCAAAGAAAGAACAGCAAACACATACAGAGCGATTCTGTATCTGCTCTACCCACAGATACAGTATGACAGCAGCCATCCATTCATCTGCTGTCAGTGACGCCTTTCAATCAGGCTGTCACTTCTCTCCGTCTTCCTTGTTTTACAGCTGTCTCTTTTTTTTCTGCAGTAACACACAGACAGACACACACACCTTTCTCTTCAAACACACCACTTCCCAGCTCCAAAGCAGCCTTACTCCAGAGGGAAAGGCTCAAAATTACACAAGACAGAGTAATCATCCCATCCACTTATGCTGCTGCATAAATGTGTCTCATTTCTTACTTCATATATAATAAATCCTATCTCTGTGGGTTTTTATAGAAAACACATGAAGCCCAACTGTTTCTTCTAAAAGTTACGTTCATATTTTACTAAATGGTTTTGTAAAATATGTTTCGGATTGTAATTATTACATCTGGTGAATGTTTACTGGCAACGTTTTCCCAGTTCCAGTGTCGTACTGTATAAGCAGAGGTTGTACTTTCTGCGCCAGCTCAGGAAGTTCAACCTGCCTCAAGAGCTGCTGATCCTGTTCTACTCATCCATCATCCAGTTTGTTCTCTGCTCCTCTATCACTGTGTGGTTTGGATCGGCCACCAAACAGGACAGAAACAGACTACAACGGATTGTCAGGTCTGCAGAGAGGATCATTGGTTCCAGCCTGCCCTCCATCCTGGACTTGTTCACCTCCAGAGTCAGGAAACGGGCTGGAAAGATCTCTGCAGACCCATCACACCCTGGACACAAGCTGTTCCAACTCCTCCCCTCTGGTAGGCGCTACAGGGCTCTGTACGCCAAAACCACCAGACACAGGAACAGCTTCTTTCTACTGGCCGTCACTCTCATGAACAATAAATAAGACATACTGCACCACCACTTGCACTATCACCTCAATTCCATTGCTTATAGGTTTATGTTCATATATATATATATATATATATATATATATATATATATATATATATATATACTTATACTTATATTGTATATATGTTAAATGTTTATACCTACATCTACTTTTTTTTGCTGCCCTTTTTTATTCTTTATATATATATTTTTTTGTTGTTTATTGTTAATTTGTGTTTGTACATTGAGAGCGGAGTGGAAACGGGAGTCAAATTCCATGTATGCGTAAGCATTCATGGCCAATAAAGCTGATTCTGATTCTGATAAATCACATGGAGGTGGAGGGCTTTGATGCCACAGACCAGAGTTCACACTCTAGGTCTAGACTACAACTCTTTGTTCAAGGATATGGATGGTGGTATGGTTAAATATTGAAAAAGCTTCTCTCTCATCATTGATTTTGTAAATATATATTTTACCAACACTTTCCCACCATCACAACACCTATCAAAAGGGCATAAATAAGAGAGGAAATGAATGTGCTGGGAAAAAGACCGAAAAAGCTCTTTAACAAATTCACATGATAGAAGAGTTAAGATTAGGGATGGGTACCAAAACCAGGTATCAAACAGGCACCAGTGCTACATTATTAAACACCAGAGTATTGATAAGCTCCGACGTTATCAGTTCTTTTATCCATCCTTTTTAATGTTTTGCTGTCATTAATTAGCCTCTCCCTCTGCTCTCTGTGCAGAGCAGAGATGCCAATATGGAGACAGGGAAGTGAACCTGGTGAAGTGAAGATAACTACTACGCTAGTTACTATCAGTGCAATACAACCTTGTGACTAAACGGTCAATATTTTATCAATGCATCTGTTCAACAAGCATAAACAGGAAGTGAACATGTAACGATATTTCAATCTGCTCTGTCCACATTCCTTTATCCACCCCCGCTATTTATACACAAGTACAGAGCGCTAGCTCGGAAGTTAGCAAAACAAGCTCAAATAAAAGCTGTCTGTATGTAGACTAACTGTTTAGCTTAGTTTCCCAGATAGCAGTCGACTCCGGGGCGGATCCGCCCTCAGGTCGCCAGATCCGCCGTACTGTCGCACTGACGAATATAAAATGAGTGTAAACTTCTCTGCTGGCTGAGATAAAGCAGCGCTCCTCTTTCTAACAGTACCTGCAGGCAGTGAATCAGCAGAGGGAGGAGGACAGAGGACAGGAGGACAGAGGACAGAGGACAGGAGGTCAGAGGGAGGAGGACAGAGGACAAGAGGACAGAGGGAGGAGGACAGAGGACAGGAGGACAGAGGGAGGAGGACTGAGGACAAGAGGACAGGAGAACAGAGGGAGGAGGACAGAGGAAGGACAGAGGACAAAGCAAAAATAAAAAAAATGTCAAAGCTATGCAAAGTAGTAAAAAAAAACAATAAATAGAAAAATCTTTAAAATAGGAGGACAGAGGACAGAGGGAGGACAGGACAGGAGGACAGACTGAGGAGGTCAGAGGACAAGAGGACAGAGGACAGAGGGAGGAGGACAGGAGCACAGAGGAAGGACAGAGGACAAAGCAAAAATTAAAAAAATGTCAAAGCTATGCAAAGTAGTAAAAAAAACAATAATAGAAAAATCTTTAAAATAGGAGGACAGAGGGAGGACAGAGGACAGGACAGGAGGACAGAGGGAGGGAGTAGGACAGGAGGAGGACAGAGAGAGACGTTTGTGTTCTTCATTCTTTATGAGCTTCACTCAGGAATGTTGTTTGTTTTATTAACAGATTTTTTTTCCAGTGTGATATTAATGACTTTAGTGACTTTGTTGTTGTAAACATCACTGCTGCTGCTCTAAAAGCATTTAGTTATATTTAAAATGTAAATAAATTGTAATCTTGATTTAAACTTATTTTAAACAAATGTATTAGAAAGCACTTCTTTAGTAATGAAAATGAATCGATAAGCAGTATTGATGAGAGTAGAAGTGTCAATAAAATCCTAACGATATCATAGTTTAAAAATATAAAACACTTCCCAGGTCTCTCTGGGTTTCCTGCTTCACTGAGCCTAACAGCCACCCTGCATGCCAACCATGTAGCGGATTATCAACTGGTTCTGTTAATGAACGCGTTCATGTAAAAGAGACGTGTTAATTACAAACATCATCAAAACCTTTAAAGAAGTACTTGATATGAAATGAGATGAAACTTTGATACTTGAAGGAAGATTTGGTTTTTTAAGCAGCAAAATATATTTGGTGAGGGGAAAGGTATGACATAAATACATAATTTGACCAGAATACTTAACAGTAGAAACTATACCTATAAATATATTGTTTTAAAAAATGTTCAAACTCAAGTGGATGGCAGATTTCATACTGCAACTATAACGACAACAGCAGTGCCGAATAATATCATTGGGATCACAGGCGACTGTGGTTAAGTGGAGAGCAGGGTCGTCCATCAACCAGAAGATTGGTGGTTTGATCCCTGGCTGGAGCCTGATTACTGAATGATATTGTTTATCAGTAGGGATATCATTATCGGTATTATTCTTGGTGTGGATGGCCCTTAATACTGTATAAGATAATATAATATAGTGTAAATAAGTACAAATCATTCTGTGACAAAGTGGGTGAGAACACACCATTTGTCCCCATATTACACTGATGTATAAATCTAACCATGCTTGTCAATTGTTTGTTTAGCCACAGTTCATATAAACATTGGTAAAGTAAAACACAGACAGGTATTAAGTTGGTTCATCTTTATTGATTCAGTTTTGCATTTCATTAGTTTCTTTGTTACTTACCATACCCACCAGGTGTTCCAGAGGCTAAAGGAGGAGGCCCCCAACCATTTCCTCTATTTATACACTGGATGATGTCATAGGGTCAGACCAAGTATGGGGGGGAGTAGAGTATGTATAGGTTTGTTTGTAGGTTAGTTGTGATCTGTTTTACATTATTGAGATTGTAGAGCAAATTGTAAACTATATAAAATAGTTTGCTACCTAAAGGTGTGCAGTAAGCTAGCTTTTGTCCCTTAACGATTTGAGGAAGTAATTGGTGTCACCTGCACTCATGGTATGAGCTAGATCCTGCTGATGGAAGGCTCTATATAAGCAGATGACTTTGACAGTTACAGGGAGAAGAAAGGAACAATGGTGTGCATGTGATATGTTAATCAAAATTACTTTATGATGAGTTGAGTTTTTTTTCAGTTAAGCTAAGTTAACTGGTTCTTTTTTTGTTTGTATATATGTTTGGTTACATGTGTAGCAGGGCCACTTTTGTAAATAAAACCCTTTCGTTATCCAGACAAAGTATCTTGTGTCTGCCTCCTACCACTTTCCAAGCCACTCCGGTCAAAATGCATCTATAATTTGTAAGTATTTACAAATACTTGTCCATGTAAGAATCCTGTTGGAATGATGACTCAACTGTTTCAGTGGTCCAGCTTTAGATAGCATTTGATCCTCTGGAGCAGGTTAGCCTTGTAAATGGATTTTTACTTGTACATATATATCAGAATCAGGCACAGCCTATGGGAGCAATTTGGGGTTATGTCTTGCCCAAGGACACATTGACATGGACTCTACCACTGAGCCACAATATGAAAGGTTACCATGGTATCTGACCACAGTTCAAATTTAGCCAGCTTTGTGACACAGGAAAATAGTCAAATGAAGTCGTCAGCACTCACAAATAAGAGTGTAACACTTTTAAAGATACACAACAGCAGAAGGTAAAGGACTTGTTTCAGCTGCTGCGGAAAGCTTGGGGCTGAAATGTCAGCTCTATTTTGTGATTTTGGAGTCGGAACCTATCATACTAATTGAGCAGTCACTCTGCCCGACTGTTCACCAAGAAAGAGTTCTCCCCCGAAAAAAACTAAATCTAATTTTCTCATTTCTGTTTGTGCACAGATGAAATAAACGAGATACGATGTGTTAATCAATGAGCTTTAGAAGTTTTGATTGGTGTATTTTTGAACTTTGGACAGGGCCAGGCTACCTTCCAGCCTCTATGCGAAGCTGCGACAACCAGCTCCAGCTACATACTTCACTCACAGACATATGATTGACATGAATTATATAGTTTCACTCTTGGAATGAAAGAAAATATGCATTCATTCCAAACTATTGAACAATTCCTTCCTAAAAGCTGTCACATGATTTTTGTTGAATGTCTTTCTCCTCCATTTATTTTTACTTTCTTTGACAGAGAAGGTATCAATGATAAGAGGACTGAATAGTGTTCTGGGGTCATACTTGTTAAGCTTCTCATACATCCACTGTGCCTAAAATGTTGACAGCTTCCTTTCTTTGTATATTATAGGTTCAGACTGTATGTGTAATTAGGAAGTGACCTTTTTCTGAACTCTCTCTGTGCCACCTCTGCTTGATGCCGTCCTGTTGCTGTAAAGTCCTCCTATCCTACTCTATCAGCAGCCTGCTTCAATGGAAAAAATTGGTTTCAAAAATACATGTATGACAAGTTGTGGTGCTGGAAATTTACAAGAGCAAAACTCTGATGTCCAGGTACTAGTGAATGCAGCAAGAGATAGCACTCCCCGCCCTGCGACTCCACAGTGTGGTACCAGAAGTCGTGAGAGGACTTCCTGCTAAATGTGTGTGTAGGGTTGCCAACTTCCACCAGTAGAAATACAGAACGGACGCAGATGGATATTGGTTGTTTTTTTGTTTTTTTGTTGAAGCATGTTTGTTTAGTAGGCCTAATAGTAACTCGTATTTAATTGTGTAAGGGGCGGATTAAATCTGACTTAAAGGAAATATTCACCGGTGCTGATGAGTGTCTTCCGCCTGCAGCTACCAACATCTCTGAAACTGCTCATTCTGCAGACAAACATTTCCACAACTTAGAACAGCACAACATCCAAAAGCAGCCAGTTTAAAAGGCACTAAAGTCCCAAACAAAAAAGGTTAGCAATGCATTGACAGTTCATTCTAAGTTTAGTAGGAGAGAGTGTCAAATTAAACTTATCAATTTTTATTGTAAAAAGTGCAAGTTAACATATAATTCAAGAGAGATACAGTTTGGGGGGGAAATAATGTGTAGAGCCGGCTTATTTTCACATCCTACTCAGGAAATTTAGGATTTATTTGGATCAAACCAGAGTTTGGTTGTTGGAACAGTGGAAAGACTAGCATTGGTTCAGTTAGGAAGACTTTACTCTTGCATGCATAAGACTATAGTTTATTTCTCATACATCTGCCAATCACTCCTCATGCATGCTCACTCATTATTTCCTTGCTGTTATTGTTTGGGGCTGTCAATCATGATATCAGCTGTCTAGATCAGCTGGTCTCTTCTATCCAATGGTACAATGACATGGTCATTTTCCTGCTGTCTCTTTTAAATATGTTTGTCTCTCTCTACCTTTAGTACATTAAGGATGCTGTTACACACCCCTCCACCTCCCCATATCCTCCCAGTCTTCATCAGATTCATCTTCATCAACTCATCATTCTATCAGCCTCATCAGCCACCATCACCACCAGATTCTGGACTCCATGGGGGATTTATCTTGCTGCTGCTCAGGGCAGACGACCCTCCATTACAAATCTCCCTGTAGAGTCCAAGCGCCAAAGACTCCCAAGACTTGTCATCACATATCTAAACAGTTGTCTTTTCTTCATCTGACTTGTCTCTCCTGATTGAAATGGTTTTGGCAAGTTTTATTTTGTTTCTGTCCAGTGTGAAAGACGTGTTTTACAATGAGTTAACAAGGCACTTAAGCCTCTTAGTTTGGTGTGAAGGAGACAATTGATTTCAGAAGGCTGTATTTTTCTGTTTGGGTGTAAGAATATTCCTGGTACATATAGTCACAGCCAGCACAAGATATCAGCTTTCTCATTTAATATAGCCTGCACTGGGGAATTTATTTCTTCATGCTACATTTACCAGCACTGATTGGACACATAAAAGGTGGCAAATTTTCCTTTTAAGGAAAGCATAGTGCAGGATCACATGCATTATTCATCCATCCATCAGCTGTGACTACATGTGCACGCACGTTGAGAAGATGCAAAGTCCACACAGAAAGAGCTGAAGGCTCAAACCCAGAAGCATCTTGCTGTGAGGCAGCATTAGTGATGGCACATCTTTAGTCTTCTGCCACCCAACCATTTCAACTCATGCTTTCTCCACATAATCGTCCTCGCAGCCTCACAGCAACAGGAAGAATATGGCTTTGACATTGTGATGATTTGGGTCCATCACAACCAACAATGACAATTTAATGACAATAATAATAGTAATGCGTAGGTTGGAAAAAACAAGACACATTATTTTTAAGGGTATACATTTTGGCATACTATATAATTGTATACATTGCCTACTATATACATAAACCCTGTACACCAAAATTGTATTAGTTTTTTCTGCATTTTGAATTCCACCATTGTCTATTATTTCAGGACCTGTCAGAAAACTGCAACGTGTCATCAAAATGTATACTTTGTTGAAAAACATTGGCATCTCACTCTCATCGGGAAAAAAAATTCTCCTCGCTGAAAGTAAGGAGAAAGTAAGATTCATGAAGTCCAACTGAAATGTTCAAAGTTGTGGCATTCACCGTGATGTCTTCAATTTACTTGTTTGACTCACAGTATAAAACCTTTGAATGTTTGCCAGTTGTGCATGAAAAATTACTGAAACAATTAATCAGCTTGCCACAAACTATGCGACCCACAATAAGCAGGGAGCCAGGTAGTAGCCTAATCCACCTTCGGTAAACTCTGGTTGGTTTGTGGGTCTCTAAAGAATAACGGAGCTGGCTGCCATGATCTAAGTTTGCTGTGTGCTCTGTACCATGTGAGAAGGTTGCCTTCTTCCTTTCCACTGGGTGTGTGTGTGTGTGTGTGTGTGTTCCCCAACACCAACATGAACAGTGTTCTGTGTCTGCTTAGTTATTTATTTCATCCCAATGTTGGTAACCTTTCACAATCATGTGTGGCTGAAGCTTTGCCTGTTTGCACGATGTAACACATAGCATACCAGTGGTGGGCCGTCAGGGCCAGCTAAGCCTTCTCTGCTGGCCTAAACAGAATCACAAAGTTATAGCTATATTATAATTTAATAATTTTTCATAAATACACTACATGTATTTAAAAAAAATTTCCCCATTAGCTTATTTTCTCATTGCACAGCTGTCTGGCTGACAGCGTCGCACATTTTATGTCTGGGAATGTGTTTCATTTAAACGTAGCATCTTGGTGTTTGGAGCTATGCTATGCTAACCTGAGGACACCATAGCACGGCAGGACACTACGGTGCTTTTGAAAATTTTTGGAGAAACACGAGTGGATCTATAGATTAACGAACACGTTCGCAGGGAAACGGAGCTCCACAACCGCAGTCCGCCCCGCCCGCGGCCGGTCCGCGCCGGGCGGTCGCGCCGGGAGACGGTCGGGGGCCGGCGGAGGTGGGATCCCGGCCCCGCTGCGAACCGGCCGCCGTAGACCGGCGAAATACAACTGGGGCGACTCGACTGTCACTGGCGTCCATGAATCGAGAAGGACTTCTTACTGGAACTGAAACGATGTACTGGGATTAAACTCTTTGTCAACAAAGAATGCGGTTAATGACAAACTGCGTTTGTTTTTTTTACATCTGTTAACGTTTTTATGAATAATATTTGAATGGCTCGTGCTCTTGCTGCAGGTTTGCTGGATTGATATGTCATGCTTTGTTGTCATATGAATATATATGTGACTGGTTCTTATGACTTTGTGGTTGTCATTGTGTTAATTACGTTGATTTGACTATGCATTGTCCGTTATTGACGCAGCGTCCCGTCATGCACGGATTCATGTATCTGCACCGTAGCTGTTCAACTGTAGTAGGACAGCACAGAAGGCCCAGGCATAAAATGCACGGTCCGCCACTGTAGCATACAGATGTACACCGAAGGCAAACAGCAGGAATACTTTCTTCATTCTAACATTAGCTGTGTGAGGGGGGATTCTGTACTTTCAAGTGGTGATGTTTTGGGACACTTACAGTTAATTTCTCATTACATGTAGTAAGAAACTACATGGTTACTAGCTGATGTTTCTCACTGGAATACCATGTGTCATGATAGCTAGCCAGAGCCAACAGGTTAGGACAGGAAAAACATCTTGAAACTAGTGGTGCATACAAATTTACCTTTAAACTGTATTTTGCTGATTTCCAGGAAGTTGTGGCAGCGTGTTTTCTAACCCCCTGCTGTGCACACTCTGGATTGTTTGTAAACTCCTAAGCTGCCTTTTCTATTATTAAACACACATGTCAGAGCATTACAAGTATTACAGAGAATTATACTGTACTAATTATAGAAAGGCATATAGACCAGTATGGGTCACTGTAGTGAAACCCAGGATAGTACAGTAATACCATGCAGACTTCTTTTGAATCCAGTCTCATTAGAATCACTTCTACCCAGAGTGCAGCAGTAAGCTGAACTGTGGGTCCAGCAGCAGCACCCTCACGTGGTCAGAGGGCACAGTGGTAATATAATGCCACCCTGAGACCGGGCTATGCTGACATTATGCCACCCAGCTTTCTAATCAGGCTTCATCTGACACCTCACTCCTGTTATTTCTGTGTGTGTGTGTGTGTGTGTGTGTGTGTGTGTGTGTGTGTGTGTGTGTGTGTGTGTGTGTGTGTGTGTGTGTGTGCGTGTGTGTATGTGTGTGTGTGTATGTGTGTGTGTGTGTGTGCGTGGGTAGTTGCATGCATCCACTCCCAGTGCCAGCAATTTCCTGCAGCAGGATGCTGTCAGTCCATCTGATGGAGAAATACAATTAAGTTTAATTTTTACATTTAGCTCCTGCTTTTCTGCCTTGCTAAATTGTCAGCTGGCTTCTTCCAGCATCCCACTGTTCTTTGTTGTTTTTTACCAACAGGCTCATATTGCCATCACTCCTTTTTTCCACAACCAATCAGCTCCATATTTTTCTGAAGATATGATGGCTATTGTGGCCAATTAAGAGATGCAAATAAATGTCCTTTTTTATTGGCGTCTGTCAGCCATGTCCTCTCGGGGTGTATATTGTGGCATTTAGGCTGTTTGGGAATTGCTTGGGAAGAAAAGAGGTTACTTATTTTTCTTCCTTTCATTTCTACAAAGACATAAACACATTTCTTATGAAAGTTTGAATCCTCTGACTTTGATCTGCTGTTCCCACTTTGAGAATTTTGACATAATGAAAGGACTATGGTTGCTGCCCACGCCACATTATACTGTTGGCTTCCCGCTTTGGTGTGTGTGTGTGTGTGTGTGTGTGTGTGTGTGTGTGTGTGTGTGTGTGTGTGTGTGTGTGTGTGTGTTTAATACATCTGTGTGAACCTCTGGGTGTCTGATCATAGCTCGCTTAGATGGGGCAACAGTGCCCCCTGCAGAACAAACATACAGAGTTCTACAGTCAACAGTAACAGTATAGTGCGTGAGTATTTTCCCAGGCATGTATTTTGTATTTTTCATCCGTGTGTGTTTAGCCCCTGATTTCAGTTTCAACTCTTGCTGTACTGTTGCTGCCTTATCACATTTTGAAAGCAGAGAGAGTCATCAAAGATAAAGCGTTACTTGACGCACTTGAAAAGTACCTGAGTGCTTTGATGCTGAGAGAAGAGACGGAGGTGTAGCGGCTGTATGGATTGTAGATATGGATATTCTCAAAAAATATAAATATATATTTACAAACACATATGAATAAATAAAATGAGGTCTGCAAACTATAAGTAGCCTACAGATCGGATCTTACAGGAAGTAACAGTTTCTTTGACTTCCTGTTTATTCTTTGAAGGCTGCAAGACGCAGCTCATCTCAAACAAGCTTATTATCTGCAGCTCAGACAAGCTTGCAGGGTTCAGTCCAATCAGATCGTGGCTCATTTGTAAACCTAGGCGAGTGGGACCTAGATTAGATAACTCTTTACTGGTTGTATTTGAGACCTTTTTGATGAGAATTTACTGCAATTAATTGACTAGTTAACTACTATACAGGAGAAGTGTATGACTACTACACTGTGATCGCCCTAGTGGTCTTACATAGAAACAAAATGCATGGGTCTTTTGTTGTGTTTTAAAATTTATGCAGCAGAACAGATATTGTCTTTTTTCAGATATTATTTTATTCCATGCATTCTTCTTCCCAGTCAAAACCTGGAGCCTACATTACCCACAATGCAACTCAGAGATTCGGCTGTATTATGCGAGGAACAGCTGCAGAGGTCAGGGCCCCATTCCTCGTACGTGGTTCATATATATATATATATATATATATATATATATATATATAGATATATACATATATATCTATATATATATATGTATATATATATATATATATATATATATATATATATATATATATATAGCAATCCTAAGGCAGAGTTTATTAACGTGTTTATTAACTTGCAGTAACATGTGCAGTACACATGCCGCCTCTCCAGCTCTCGCATCAATCGCCGCCATGTTGGTTCAAATTATATATATGTATATATATATATATATATGTATATATATATATATATGTATATATATATATATACACATATATATATATATATATATATATATGTATATGTATATATATGTATATATATATGTACATATATATATATGTATGTGTGAATGAAATAAAATAAAGTTATTGATAAATTAATTTAATTACAAGAACTATAACTGATTGAAAATTAGTTATTAGTAACTGATTTAATTAACTGATTAGAAAAACAATTAGAAAGAACAATTAGAAAAACAATATTATGAAAAAGATCTACGAATTAATTATTGAATATATGATAAAAAACTGATTAAAACACTAAACTAAAACCTTTCCAGTATATATACTGAATAGGTTTTAGTTTAATGTATTTATATGTATATATATTTATAATCCTGCTGAGCAGGGATTTTAGGGACGGGAGCAGCAAGAGGGGGGCGGGGCGGGAACAGCTGTTGACGCAAACAGGAAGTCCTCTGTAGCGTAGGCCGTCTCATTTCGTAGACCGCACGGTCTAGCCTACGCGGTCCTCAAAGGACGCGGCCCACGTAGACCGCGAAGGCTGGGTCCTCCGAAGGATGCAGCCCCTGAATTGAGACACAGCTACAGAGAGGACTCAGAGAGGATTCTGGCTTTCAAAATAAAGCCCAAATTGCTGTATTTGGATGTATTGAACACCATTAGTGATATACAAGTGAAATATATAGTTTGGTACATGAGAAAATTCAAATGGCACACATGGTGCCAAAATGACCATTTTGGAGACCTCGCCTGAACTCTGTACTAAAACCTCTCTAACTTTGTTGTGCTTGACTTTATCAAAGTCAAACTTTGCAGAGAGACTGTTCACATATTGTGCTATGATTTGGGAGAGGTTTACACCTGCAGCTGCATCATTCCAACGAAATAATAATCCTGTAAGTGCTTTTCTCTTTAGGCAAACCTGAAACCTTTCAATTTGTGCTGTGTCCCATCTTCATTTACTCTTAACCAGTAAAATATATACTGATATTCACATCTGAACAAATCTCACAAGTGTTCCCTTTATTATAACACCAAAATTATTCAAATAGACCTTGTGGTTGCAGAGATAGTCTTTTTAGTATGGGTATGCCATTTTCGAGCAGAGGCCTAAAGAATAGGTCTGTTTTGAACAGGTTTTAAATCCTCATGTAAAATGTCTTAAGTGATAGGAGTTGTGTTTTTTGTCTGGGTAAGAGAGGTGTGCCTTAGATTAAACTCAAGGAGTTAATTAACTGCTACCATCACCATGGCAACCTTTGATTGCTGCTAGAGAGACACAGGTGATTGAGATGAGCTAATTGGTGCAGTTTGACAGACAGACACACATTCAGTCCTTTCTTTGGACATTTTTCAGGCAGAGGGTCTTTACTATCGTTTCCCCTTCTTATAGAATAACTCCCTATGGACATCAGTCAGTCTGATTCTGTCTCCCCCACCCCCCTTTGTATCGTTTTATGTTGTTTTTAACTTTTTGCTGTTTTTAGGTCTGTTAATTGTTTTTATGTGGTGCTTGTGTTTAACGTTTAAGCTGCCGTCTTCGACGGGACCCTGTTCAAAATCGTATTTAAAAGCTAAATAAGTAAATTCAAATATGTTTCATTGTTGGCAAAATAAACACTGCCTGAAAGGGATCATTCATGTAGAATATACCTAATTTGCATATTCTATATCAGTCATATTGCTACAGTAACAGATATATAAATGCAAGGCCTGTCATCAAATGTCATTATTCAGATTAGTTTATTGTCAAGACGCTTTACAAAGTCATGATCACAATGTAAAATTTCTTAAGTGCACCAAACTCATTTTTTGCTTACATTAAGATAAGATAAGATAATCCTTTATTAGTCCCGCAGTGGGGAAATTTACAGGATCACAGCAGCAAAGTGGACAGTGCACACAAGGTACATGGTAAAAAAAAAACAAGAGCAGCAAGTATTATAAATAATATTTAAGATTAGTAAGATTTGAATTAAATAAATTTCCCTCTGAAAGTCTTTGTTTTGTGTTGTTAATCATTGATCATGTTTGACATCATTTTATTTTATTACATGTGTGTAAGAGATTGTTTTTAATAAAAAAAAAAAAACAGAAGCATGGTCTCTGGTTCTCCCCCGGGTTTCAAAACTCAAAACACACTCAAATGTCATATTTCCTTTTTGGTGGCTCTAGGACACATGAGGCCATGGTTCACCGTGAAAGGGCATCGATGGAGTGTACAGAGCAAAGGATGGCATTTGAACTGGACAGATCTGTCATTTCATTGGTGCCAGGGCAAATAGATGTTCACACACATTAAAGTACGACTCTGTGAAAGACAATGAGGTTTTTGAGGTTGAAAGGCAGGAGAGCTCTGAAGGTGGAAGGGCAGAGGATGGGTGTATGTGAAGAGACAGCTGGAGGGGGTCAACATGAGACACAGCTCTGGGTGGGGCGTGGTAACTAGAAACGGGACTCTAAATACAACCACAGTACAGTCTGCTGTGTATTTTGAGACATTTGGCTGTTCGTGTGATGGACTGATTTTTCTCAAGCAACCAGTCAAAAACTTTACCCACAAGCCCCCTCAACACAACGCACACACACACACATTACTAACAGTATACTTAATCATTCTACACTGACCAAGTTGTGGTCCACTATCTCTAGTCATTTGGAAAAACAAAAATGAAATAGAAATGTTTTATTTTAGGTCTTTTTCATAATTGCAAAAATTTAAATTTTATTTTATTCATTGCTTGCAATGGAACTGTGGCGATAGCAGGCGGAAAGGGGACAATAATACAGTAGGTGTGTTGAAGGAAATCTCCTAACCAAATCATGACTTCACAGAGAGCATCTGTCTGTCAGTTTTTTTGTAATAAACAACATTCACATTTGCAAATGCTCCAACATTACCAGACTGGACAGAGAGAGCCAACAAAATCAGCATATTGCTGGGCCTGATGGAGGGAAGGGAAGAACAGGAGAACCAGGACTATGCGAAACAGAATGTCAGGCCCTGCTGCAGTAAAATGATGGGTTTTCTAAAGGGAATCTGGTGGTTGGAAACATTACCTCTTTTGTCCATACGAACCTCCAAAATCAACACACAATGAAAATTTCAGTGTCAGTTTCATTCTCTGTGAAAGAATGACACATTTAGGACATTTATTACTAAGTTCATTGAAAGAAAGTTGTAACACCCTTTCTCCTTTCTTCCACCAGATCCCCCACACACAACAACTCACACCACCCACACAGAGGAATGTGGGGGATGTGGGACAGGTTTCTTACATTTCACTACTTGAGCTGAGAATTCCAGTTTTACTTTCAGTATAAAATTACACACACTGATAAATAAAATTATATAAAACAAAGTGTTATCTGCACAGAACAGTATAAGGGCCAAAACATAACCATTCATCTAGACAGCGTTGCCGGGGCCGGCTGCGGACGTTTTCTGCACCAGCGCAGAGCTTTCAGTGCCGCAACCGCCAGAGTACAATACCTCGGCGTTGGAGACGGGAGGCATGAGCCGGAGCATGTTGAGGCGAGAGTCTCGCTGTGATGTGGCTGAAGTGCAGCTTTGCTGCGGGAGACCTCATCGCTTCCTTGGCTTTGGCTGCTTCTTGCAAACAGCCCATCGGGAGGATATGGGACCATCCAGCAGCTCCCGTCTGATCTGAGGGTGAAGCTGCAACATCTTTTGCCATGCCATAATTCAGGCCGAAACTGCCGTAAGGGTCAATACTGCCATCACAGCCTTCCCAATGTACATGGCATGCACCAGGGAGAGAGCCCCGGGCTTAGTGGCCAAGGCGGACACAGCAGTGGACAGCAGCGGGATGTTCTGTGCTGAAGCCACCTAAACAGCACATCGTTGCGAGCGGTCAGTGAGGGGAGCATAAATCATGTGAGACTGAATAGCCGATCTGGCGGAATCTTCTTGACGTCTTCCTCTGACGCAAAACTATGGTCACATGACATGTTATAAAAGTCATATAAAGAACAGGGGCGCAAAAAATGTCACGACTGCACATGTGCACAGAGATAAACCCAATATCGAGGTGTCGCTTTTGCATGTGTCTGTCTCTCTGATGAACATCATGAATCTTTTCTGCATCTCATTGTGCAGCACACTGTCCCTCTCCAGTTAAGTGCCACAAATCAATCGTGTCTCTAGCTCGTGGCTCTAGCTCTAGCTTCATGACTAATTGCTAGCCTCTCTACCTCCCTCTCTATCTCTACTGACAGACTTTAAGAGGCTCCAGTCTTTCCCTTGTCTATCCATCTATCTCCTCCCTTTCTGTAGACCAGGGTGTGTGTGTGTGTGTGTGTTGGTGGATGGGGGAAATGATTATTCATCATTACTATTGACATTCTCATCATGGCAGCTGTCATCAGGAGAAGAGTGTCAGCTTTTGGAGTTCAAAACCGAAAACACACTTCAGCAGCTGCTGTCCATGTATCACTGACTCACACGCTATTTCGGAGTATTTTTTTGCCATATGACTCAGACTAAATTTAAATATAAAAACACAAGAAGCAACAGTCATTACAATTTTCTGAATGTTCCAAAGAAAAGCACAATTTGATACATTTATGATCATTAGAGACACCTGTTGAGGACCATTCGTATTGTAAACATATAACATTAATAACAACCTATAAACTAGTGACCATCTTGCCATAGGACCAGCCACGGTACAGAATCGGGCCTGAAGGCCGGCTAACACCACACCCTTCATGTGTTGGGAAAAAATTAATGACTAAGGAATGTTTGCGTCTTCAAAGGCCTGTGTCCATGTATGAACCTATCTTCACACAAACTTTCTCAGCTGTGTTCTTCATTAAGTGTCTTAGTTGTCTTTCTTAATGGCTATCTCATCTGTTTGTTTACTTATGACCGGGCGTCAAGGGAAGATAGTAAATCTGTTGTGTTCACGTCAGTATATACGTAGGCCAGTGGCGGACCGTGCATTTTATACCTGAGCCTTCAGTACTGTCTTGCAGCTGAAACACCACCTAATAACCTCATGATGGCGCCACAGCTATGGTTATTTGTTTCTAGGAGTTTAATAATACACGTATTCGTATTAAACCGTTCGGTACGAGGCTTACAAACCGAACAATACGTTTGAATAATACTAGTGCATTTGGAAAATGCAGAAGTTTAAATTGTGGGAAATATAATGTTTTCGGTGGACTGCGCTCACGTAGGAGACAACGGGCTGTGACCTCTCAACCCGGAACAAAAAAAAACACCTTGTCTTTAAGTGAACCAAATGCTGTTCACTTAAAGACAAACTCCATCCTCCTTTCTTTGTTGACAAAGAGTTTAATCCCACGGTTAAATCCCAACTCACAAATCCGTTTCTCCTCCTTCAGCCATTGAGTGTTAAAAAAACAAAGCTAGGTAAAAAAAAATCAACAAATCTTCAACAAGCAAAATATGTCATAATTTCTTCCATATCTTTCAATTTGAACTCTTATTACTCCGACTAAGCCTCTGATGGCTATTTTAAGTTTCGTTTCACAATAGTCACATGCTCACCCACTGACCAATCACAGCACACGCTGCACCTCACTGCAGAGCTGCACCTGGAAACTGAGCTGCACGTAATGCTGACGTAGTTGTAGGCCAGCTAGAAGGCTCTGGCACGTCAAAGAATACACCCAACATGTCAAACTAAAGATCTGATTGGTTGAAGACTATGATAATCAACAATATCTGACAATCAACAATATCGTCCCCATTCACTTAAACCTTTTAAACCCTAGCCCTATTTTTAGGCCTCTGCTCAAAAATTGCATTACCATACCTAAAAGACTGCAAATCTGTAACTACAAGGCCTATTTTAATAATTGTGATGGTATAGTACAGATAACACTTGTGAGATGTAAATATTGTGTATATGTTACTGGTTAATATAGCACCCCGTTGCCACAGAGACCCGGTTCAAAACACCGTAAAGGCACGTATACACAGGAAGCAGTGTTGTGAAAATATAAATCTTTTATTGGTACAAATATAACTATATGGAGTAACCAGTGACAGCTGGTCTAGCGGGCAGGAGGAGTTCACAGACCATGCACTAAGATCGGCATCACAAACAACTTAACACAAAAGAAACAAAACAAAAGACCAAGGCAGCGTCCCACTAACTAGAAAAGAAATGAAAAACGAAAACATAAATAATCACAAATAACTGCCAATAAAAAGAAAACAAACCCACAAAGATTGTACTTCAACCCACCGAATGTTCAGCAACCCAGCCACGCCCACTTGGATTCCCCCCAGCTACCATTGGGTGCACTGCTCAGGAAGCTCTAAAAAAACACAAATACAACATTACATCTTTCTTAATTGTACCCAATTTCCCCAGCACACAACGTACAAAAATAAAAACCATTCCACTCTAAATATATTTACCTGAATAAGCCATCCCCCAAACACACGCTGTCCCCTCCGTAACGGATGCCTCCCAGACACTGCGCTACCGACGCAACTTATGCGGCCTCACGCTACGTCTCCGCTTGTTGTGGGAGAGAAAGTAGTTGGACTCGGCAGAGAGCAGATTCAGCACACCCGCTCGTGACGGCAGAGAGAAAGACAAAGGACGCGATTTGCCAGCAGGTGCATCTTTTCACCTAATCAGGCCCGTGCACCCCATTACCAGTCCGGCGGATCCAATAGTTTCACCACGTCAGTTCCACTTGGTTACATTAATAGTGAATGAAGATGGCACACAGCTCAAATTGAAAAGTTTCAGGTTCGCCTGAAAAAAAAGCACTGAAAGCATGAATATCTTTTTTTAATGATGCAGATGAAAGCTAAAAACCCAAATCATAGCACAACATGTCAGAAGGCTGTATAAAAAGATTTGGCTTGATAAAGTGAAGCAAAAAAACGTTAAGAAAGGTTTAGTAGAGGGAGGTCGAGCTGATTTGTCATTTTGGAAGCAGCTGTTCCAACTGTTCCATTGTACTTTTATATACTATATAACTATATATTTCACTTGTTTTATCTCTAATATTATTCAATCTATCCAAAATACAGCAGTTTGGCATCATTTTGAGAGCCTGAGGCCTCTCTAAACCCTGTCTGTGTCTGTGAACCACGGATCAATTCTCGTCTGCCTGTGTGTATGTGAGGCCTTTGTCAGCCTATGATTGGTCAATCCCAGACTATGACACCTCTTTAGACGTGTCAGAGTCTCATGAATACAGGGGTGGTAACGTGGGTTTGATTGACAGTCCCCCAGCCTCGTCTGACCCCCCTTACTCCAGGGAACACTGTAAAAAACACAGGAAAGACGTAGCAACAGTGTTTTAGCCGGCAAAAACGGAATATGAATCCTTTTTCTTCATGATTCGTCTCAAGGTACGAAGCATTTATGGTTTATTCTGCGGTGGAGTGGCTTGGTTTTGTGGTGCTTGTTGGCTGTATTGCTGTAATGGTTTCACGGAGAGACATTTGGAAGATATCTGTGGACTCTGTGTCGAATGATCGTGCTTTTTGCTATCTCGGTTGTGCGTGTTAGCGGTTAGCATTTTCTTTGTTCAGCTTTGTACGGAGTGCATGGAGCAGTGGTGGGCCGTCAGGGCCTGCAAGGCCTTCTCTGCTGGCCTAAACAGAATCACAAAGCTATATCTATTTAATAATTTTTCTTAAATACACTACATGTATTATAATTTCGAAAAATATTTTTCCCATTATCTTATTTTCTCATTGCACAGCTACTGTCTTCCTCAGTTGCTCTGCTTCCAGTGCAGCTTGTTTTAAGTAGAGCTTTTATCCAATCAGATTTCACCTCTGTGTCTCTAGGTAAGAACAGAGGCCCGAGGCCTGCAGACTCACAAGTGAATCCCTTTGCAGTTTAAAACCTTCTGGGCCCGAGCGAGCCCCATTTGGGGTTCGAGTGAGACCGTTTAGCGTGGCAGCGTGTCGTAGAATGCACTTTTCAGAAACAAATATAATGAATATACACATATCATATACCGAATTAACGAAGAAATTATTTTTATAAATTATAATACATGTAGTGTATTTGAGAAAAATTATTAAATTATAAAATAGCTATAACTTTGTGATTCTGTTTAGGCCGGCAGAGAAGGCCACCACTGGCGTTACCATCTGGCCTATATGTGAGGGCTGCCTTGCTGGAGTAGTGGTGAGGGCCCACAGCCAAATGTGATTAGGGTTACTGCCTTGTTTGGAGGGAAACAACAGGGAGAGAAAGATAAAATTAATTAATCAGTTAATTAATTCCAAGGTAAACAAGACATCATTACAACCATGGACCCAGATTATCAGGATTTATTTTAAGGCCTGTCACTGTCACAAACTCTCCCACATGGCTTGGGGAAACTCTGTTGACGAGGTTTGATGTCAGAGCAAATGCTGATAAATGGTTACCCACATCATAGTTACTATGGGGTTCCCCCTGTGGGGAGACCAGTCCTTCACATGTGTACACACATGACCTAACTTTGCCTCTGTCTCTCTCTCTGAGTCCTGCAATGAGCTCTACATGAGCAGTGCTGTGACGCACCACATGTCACATGATATCAACCCTCCACTGCTCTGAATTAATGTGCGTATGTGCCAACTAGATAGTTCTAACATTTGTCGGCATGAATCACATTGTTGTTTACAATGTGTCTTTATGCTTGAGTTATTTGTATGCTGCCCAGCAGCAGCAGAGAGCAGAGAAGAGAGAGCCTTCTACTGGAAAGGTGACTGTATCATAGATATGTGGATGATGAACGCTGTGCTCCATTGAATCACTGTATTTTAACACTTCCTTTATTCTACATTATCCTGTGATAGTCATAACTATATATAACACAATATGTTAGCATTAAAGCAAACCAGACATTTACTTTTTACACTACTAACTATGGCTATTTTGCACTGCTGCATTGTGTACTTCCCAGACCATAACAGCACCAAATAAACAGTCAGTGAATTTAAAATCAGGGAAATAATGTAGATGCCTTGCACCAGACTGTGCTGTTTTAAAAATCCTTCATACAATTCTTTCAATGGGTTATGAAACATGATGTACTTAAGTGCCCAAAAAATCTCAAATGTGATCCTAGAGAGAATATTTTTATCCTACTCTATGTATCTACATGGAGTGAAAAAATACCTGTATGACTGTAATAGAGTAGGTGGTTTGGGGTCATTTTGGGCAGTCAGGGTTTTAAAAATAAACTTATAAAAGAGCAGCTTCAAATTATTTTGGCCACAACATTGAATTTGGGCACAAAAGCTTGGAGAACTGCACATAGATTTAGCAGTTTATCTATTCTTCTCGGCAGCGGGCTATAAACCCCTTGTAGGATGGAACCATGAAGCTGCGCAAACACCATAGCTGCGGGGCGGTGTATGAAATCATTTCCAGCACCGATGTCAAAAACAGAACAGAAAACAAGCCGCGCCGTCTGGCAACAACCACAGGCCGGCTAGCAGATGCCAACAGTTCAAAAACCAATAGTCATCACAGAACAAGGACTCCAGTAGAGCAGGTAAGCTCTCAGTTTGACCAAATGTCCACCATATTCCTATTGTATTCCAACACGGGAGGTAGGCTCTCAAATTAATCCCGACCGTATTCCAACTCAGGGAGCAATCAAAATACGTAAAAAAACTGAAATGGGGTTGAATAGAATAGCTGTAAAAAATCACATAAATCACACAAGCAGTAACAAAGTGTCAAGAGGAGCGGCAGGCAGCCAGCATGCGCCAGCGTACCCTCACTTCCGGCGGTCGAGTGACAACATGTGTCACTCGATACCCGATCTGTACATCCTGATCTATTGGGAACCCAGTTGTGGCTTTCACATCAGGGATCCAGTCCAATACTTGTCCCCAATGTCCAGTTCATTTGATTAGTGTCAACACTGTGTACCGTATGGTTCGACAATCCAGTCTACCTGAAAAGGTGGTATTGAGTACGGTTCATGTGTATGCCGGTACGGTTTGCCTCAAGTGTGAAAAACAACCAAACCAAAACATGGAAAAGTCATTCTAGCTTGCCAAAGAGCTCCGCTCCCAACGCAAATACTGAGCTTTTTATCTATCTTTATTTAAGGGTGTTGGTTTTCAATTTGAGGGCATGACTTATTGATTTCACAACCCTCAAAACTCTGTCCTCGCAGTCAAAAAGTCCCTGCTTGCCCTTGGATTTGATCTTCTGCTCAAACTGTACGCTTGCACGCAGATATATTGTTGCTTGCAAATATTTCCTGCGCTCCAGCTTCAGCCCTTCTCTTCAATCACAATCCAAGCGTGAGCAGGAGATACTTTATTGTGAGGACAGGGTTTTGAGGGAAAGCAGGGTTGAAATCAATGAGTCATGCTTTCAAATTGAAAGATAAATATTTCCAACCTGTGACAGAGTCTTGATGATGATGATGGCTTTCAGGAGAACCCATTTGTTTTTGGCACTCTTTAGACTCTCAGGATGCTGGGGTTAATAAAAATTGAATCTGCCCTTTTCATCTCATTGACAACAATACTGATGATGGGAACTGTGGAGGCTGAAATCTTCCCCACAGAGAGAAGGCCGGAGAGCAGGCTCCACTGTTGTTCTACAGTAGAGTCGCTACTTAATAAATCTACCATAAACTGGTTTACAATTAAAAAGTATTTAATCCTACTGAAGCTAATACAATTACAGAATGAAGCACACTACTAACAGAATATATAATATATGATCCGTGCGGAAAAGCTCTCCTCAAAATACTCAAACAAAACAATCTCTGTCTATTTTCCAAATTTCCAGTATCTCACCGGATGTGTTTAGAAGTCCATCTGGGCCTAATCAGGTCCTTCAGGATCTCAGTGAAGATGTTCAGGAGCTGCTTGTGAAGTCCTGCTATGGCATCGCTGGTGGCCTCAACTAAACAGTGGCCATCAGAAGTTCAAATTCTTCCTCATCGTCGACACGTAACTGATTGCACCTCCTACCAGTCGGTGATTGGATTATCGACACCGGAGTTCTCTGCTAGCTCGTGGCTGAGTGTCATCAATCCGGCCAGCGCCTTGGTCACCGATCCATCAGAAGCTGTGTTATTTGGAACGAAAGCACCACAGGCAGATCCAAACTCCGCCCCGCTCAGCTAAAATCATATCTAATGCTATTCTATTCTATTCTGCAAGGTCATTAAACTAGTCTTCGCTAGCTGTGCATGCAGTCCTGATATAGCGTCCCTGGTGAACTTTACAAAACGCTGCTGGTTATAGTAAATGTAATTGATCCAATTGACATTTTTATTGATTGACACTCTTTGAGAGAAAGCAGATTCTATACCTGCAGCTATTTGATTTCTGGCTTTAAATTCATTAGACACCCCCCTTGGTACCCCTATGTATCTTGGCTATAAAATGAACCTCCCATGGTCCAATCCCTCCTGCTAGTCAGCACCACTTACACCTGTGGAACTCATCCACAGGCAGCTGCCTGGTGATACAATAGGCGACTGCTTTCTCCTGTCAGCGGATGCCTCTGTGTTCTCCACCTGTGAAAACAAAACTTGACTCATGTTAGTTAGCGCCCTTGTATATTCTATTGGTCGGCACCGCCCCATGGTCCTGCTGGCAGCATGGGCATCTGTCGCTGTAGGGGTCTCATGAAGGAGGTGGTCCTGCCAGACCTGGTCTTGAGTACTGCTGATGTTGTGGTGGGAATGGAGCCCATTGTGGTGGTGTTCTGGACTGTCTTCCTCCTCTCTGTGGGCAATCTCTCACCCAATGACTCTCACTCCCGCATACATAGCACTCCCCTCTACCTACAGGTCTTTCATACCCCCCTCTGTAGTTACCTCTCCCTCTGTTGGATGCACGTGCACGTCCTCTGCCTCTGTAATATGGTGGAGGTTGGTAGTACACCACTGTGGGGGCCGGTTCTGCTGGATTTTGTTGATATGGGGCGGGAGGTGCTGCTCGATTTTGGGGCTGCTGAGGGGACTGAGCCTCTGCTACTGTCATCTGTTTCTTGGCCAGATGTTTTTTAGTTATTTCTCTGTCGGCCTCCGCTAATTGAAGTTTCAACAGCCGCTGCGTCATTTTCTTCATATTCTCTTCTCCGGTTGTCTCCTCAGTTAGATGTCTTTGGTTGTAATGAGTAAGGTGTTCGCTCCACATGGCATCGTCCATGTTGCTCAACCCTACTACTCCTCCCAGCGCTGTTTGTACTGGTAGGGGCAGGCCTTTCTGCACCGTGTGTCGCCATACTACAGTGGTGGCTTCATTGCTGTCATGTCTCCCCCCGGTGGCCATATGCCACTCTACTTCAGCTCTTTTCAGATACTGATGGGTTTCTTCTTCTGGTTTTATCTTCAGTCCAGAAAGGGAGTTCATATTTGGTTTTGTGGCCCAGATGCTTCGCATTGCTCCCCAGAAGACTCCTCGAAAGTTGTCAAATGAGGTTTCATCCCCCCTGTTGGTCGTTCCTGTACTTACTTCCAAAGCGTTCAATTGGGCTGTTCCCTCTGCGCGGATTATCATGGCTCGTATGTCTCCTAATGCCAATGTATCCGCTGCTGTGTGTTTTTCAAAGAGACGGATCCACGGGTTGGCTCCTCCTGCCGGCGGTGGCAGCGCCTTTTCCAGTGCGTCCATGTCTCGATGTCCCCATGGCACAAACTCAGCTTGTCCGTTTGATTTCACCAGCAAGGGGTACTGTTGGGTCTGGGCTAATGGTGGCATCTCACCTCTTACAGGACAAAACCAGTCTGCATAGCATTCTGGTTCCTTCCTTTTCCTGCTGGACCGTCTGGGAAGTGGACAACCTCCGGCTGCTCCACATACCCCTTCTCTTCTGTCCTCCGTATCAGTGTCGTCAAGGGTGTCATCATCACTTGTGGCTGCTCTCCGTCTGTTTCTGGGTTTGAGGAACAAATAACCTTTTGTCTTATACTCGCCACTCCCCATCTTCCACTCCTGTTTTTTCTTTTTTGTCTCTTCCTCTTCTCTGCACCCCATTCGCCCTGCTTCGTCCTGGCAGCTCCCTAGAGTACTCACCTTCTCCACGTCCATATCCAATGTTCCCCCATTTACTCTATGCACAGGTGCCTGGATTGAGGGTTTTAACAAAGAGGGATTGATTATTCTGCACTTCTTCCTGTCATACGGCAGGGGAGGTGAGGGAAGCTTAGTCTGCCCGTGTGCTTCTGTCAGCACTGACGGTGTGTAGACTGGTTTGTCAGGTCTGGGAGTGGTGGTGGTTTTGAAGTCTGTCTCTTTCAGGACCTCAGGTAGTCCCACAGCATCTGGAGGGGTTGTCGGGTCGGCAGCCTTCCAGTAAGTTAGCAGACGCTTGGTATCTGAGCACCTCTTGTCTTCCATGTTGAGGGCCCTTTTCCTACCGAATTTGTTCAAGCGACTGGCTCCTACATGATCTGCAATGGCATTGTTTTTAGCCTTTGCAGCTTCTCTCCACACTCTGCATCTGTGTTCAGCATTGGGGGCCGTCACTGTTGGAAACCACCCGTTCCTCTGCCATCTCCTCAGGTATTTTTTCATCTTCTCCCATTCTTCTCCCCTCTCGTTGGGCACTGTTTGATCCTCCATTCTTTCTCTGGCTCTTCCCAGCATCTCCTGAGTATTCAGCGCGACCATTCTGTAGCCTGGGCCTCGTACCAGAACACATGTGGAATCTCCCCCTTGACAACTCAGATTTTGTGGGGACAGAAACAGAGACAGCAGCAGTATATTTTGTCCAATAAACTCTCTAAATGTGCTGTGCAGTGAAGTGAATCAGCCTGCATGTGACATTCTAAACAGTTCAACCTTAATAGTTAACGTGACTTGCTGTAACTGTCTAAATCCTTCAATCTCATTCAAATACATGTGCTATGTGGGTGTGAGTGGCGTTTGTCTAGTTTCTAATGTGTGTATTAAATGTACACGTTTGTCATCTAATGAAGCCAAAGTCAACTCACCATCTGTGTCGTATTGTGTGCGCGTCGATCCAAAACTGGGATCCACTGCTCCACTCCCCAGATCTGGATCCACTCGACTATGCACCTTGACTAAAACCAAGCAAAACAGAACTACCCAAGATTCAGCAGTAAATGTTAGAATACATCTTCGCTAATCTGTAGTTGGGTACAAAGTTGTCACATGTAGAGATAAAATTAAAAAATTCACAATCCAATTCTTAGATGTGTGTGTGTGCAACTCACCTCTGCATCAATTAATTTTCCTCTGCTCCAAACACACTCCAAGTTGATCACATTTATTCGTAGGCAAAATTGCCCCTTTCAAAGAACCCTAATTTAGTTCACCCTTAAATCCTTTGTTGACACAAAAAACATATTTCACTCTCTAAACCACCAGTGTCAGTCTTTTTTAGTACTAATGTAATTACACCTTCGAAACACTAGTTTTGTAATCCCCTACAGATTACTCCTCCTGACCGCTAGGCGGCGGAGTTTTTTTTCTTTTCTTTTTTCTTCTACGATTTTCAAAACGATACCATTTCCGGTAGCTAATCGTTAGCACGCTAACGACAAAACGACTCTTAAAAAAAAACTATTTCCCCACACGTTTCACCAAAATCACACTTTCCACTAGAACGTGCTTTGTCCCCTCTTAAAATGCACCAGTTATATTCTTTACAATCACCTTTCTTTAACTATTTTCAGTAGCACCGGAGCTAGCATGTAGCTCCCGTGTGGCTACAAACAGTTTACTTGCAGTCTTATTCAACCTTTTAAACATATGTTCAACACTGCTAGAACGCAGACAAAACACACGTATTACTGGACTTATTGTCCTGTTTTATTCACCCTTAAGTCCTTTAATATAACAAGCCATTTAGCTTACTGAACCCGAATATCAACATGCTAGCCCAAACGGGAGCTCGGCTCAACTTTTTAAGGAATTAGCACTAATTCAGTCCGCTCAGATACACTCGATGGTCGTTGTTTTCTTCTCTTATCCTCTTAATTACCCACACGATTCCTTTATTCACTCAAAGCAAAGGCCTGGCGAGACAGTTCTCAAGAACCGGGGTTCCCACAGGAGCAACCGGATTTCGAGGCCAACTTTGCCAGCCTCTGCCCAAGTAAGCGAAAGTATATTCGACCCAAAGACACGATACTCCGCCTAGATGGAATGCCTTCCAAATACGCTGCCGAATATGTATCTCTAGTCCGCCGAACAAGACAAACCCTTTTAAGCAGTTAGCACACAGACCCGGTAGTACAATGAATTAAACCCTCTTAAAGCCGCCACTTAAAGACGGATCAACCAATGCGCTACCAGTCTGCCTGTAATACCAACCACTTTTCTTAATCCCAATGTGGTAATTCTTCTCTTTATTACAGCGCTGTAATTCACCTTTATTGTCCATAATTCACCTTTATTGTCAATACCCGTAATTCATTCTGCAAGTATGCTTCACAATGTAAATCAATACGTTACTCAATTCAATGAGGCCTACCTCTCTTTGTCCGCTTCTCGTCAGCTCCCAGCAGCGTTAGCCTTTAGCAACGCCAGCCCTCGAACACCTTCGCTAAATTGTCCTATAAGCTACCTATACAGATTTTATTAAAAAGGTTCTGCTGACCTCTGTGTTTGTGGGCCCCGAAGGTGTCGATGGCCAACACTGTCCTCCAGCCCACGCTGCTTCTGGCGAGAAGGTCCCTTCGTGGTCGCCAAATTTGTGGAGGCTGAAATCTTCCCCACAGAGAGAACGCCGGAGAGCACGCTCCACTGTTCTACAGTAGAGTCGCTACTTAATAAATCCACCATAAACTGGTTTACAATTAAAAAGTATTTAATCCTACTGAAGCTAATACAATTACAGAATGAAGTACACTACTAACAGAATATATAATATATGATCCGCGCGGAAAAGCTATTCACTCGCGACTCAGCCTGGAAACACAGATGTTTCCAGGCTCAGAGCCGAGAAGGAAGAGAGCGAATTCCTTTCCAGCGCTTCCTCTTACAGTTTGAAATCCCCCCCTTTTGTCCATCTTAATTCCTATTGGCTAATTTCGGTTGCCTCCTCCTGGCGTCCGGCTTCCGAAAACCCTCGCGCGGGTACAACCTGCAAATGTCTGTCTAGAAGTCTGACTTTCCCTTGGCTATTCTTCACAGTTTAATACATTCAATGACTGTCTTTTATGGCTTAACACTTCTACGATAAACATTCTATATAAAGATAAGGATTTGCAACTTTTGGCAAAAACCTTCACAAGTTTCACAAGCAAATATAAAGGTGCTACAAATTCTACTAAGATACACTTTTAACTACAAAACACTTCTAACTACAAATTCTAAAACACTTACAATTATGAATCTTCTAATTATGTATTCCAAAACACTTCTAATTATGATTTCTTAATTATGAATCATTAAACACTTCTATTATAATTTCTTATAACACTTCTAAACCCAAATTTCCTACAGAACCAAGACGACAGCGACTCCTGGAAGATTCCACCTGGATTGTATGGGCATGTGTCCACACAGCGCCTTTTTCTGGCGGAAAAGTGACCAAACGCCACAAGCTTCAGGAGGACTTCTATGACTAGGATGAAGGAAATCCCAAAGTAAGAATAGTCTGTAAACCTCTCTACACACAGAGGTTGATAAAGATGTTCGTAAGATATCGTCACGACACTGATGAAAAATAGGACAGCCTTGAAAGGGTCCAGGAAGTTTCTGGTACACTAAGTGTGAATATACCGACGCGTGGGGGAGTAGTGTGTGTCATATGGCATCTGCTCAGGCTCTGAAACATCTGTGGCTCTGCCTTGGGCTTGTGATACTTCTGCATCCGCTCTGTTTTTCTCCTGCTGACACTGATGAAAGGTCTCCACCATTACACCAATAAACATGCCAAGGAGAAAACGCATAATTATGAAGTAGATGACAAACGGAAGCATCCATTCTTTGTGGTTCCTCCCACAGCATCAAGCCCATTATACATTATGTTCACACAGGAATAATTAAAGTACATCACCAGCAGGGACATCGGTCACAGTTGTACTGCTTCCGTACACATTGATAGTTGGAAGTCAGTCTTGTTGGTGATGTTTCTTGTGTCCTAACCCAGAGTGTAGAATACCTTCCTTTTGAGTAACTGTACCCCAATGATTATAGTTAGTAGGCAATTATAGTTTTTATAGCCAGCTTTAATTTTGGGCTCGCTTGGTCACCCTTACTGACCGGCTAACAGGTGCAATCGCGAAGAATTATGGAGGCAGGAGTTTCAGATTACCTGCAAAACACAGCATAAAGATCAGCTTTGGCCATAGCACAACTTGATCACTGGCAGGTCAGCTCGTCTTTTGAACACTGTGACTGTATTGTATTGATCACTAAACTGTCGTTGTCAACTAAGGATGGTCAAAATGCTTACACGTTTGCAGATGGCAACTCTTAAACCTGCATGTTCACCAGGACACATGACACTTATTGCTGTGTCCTTTGTTCTCAACTTCACTGAGCATCCAACATGTAGCTACTGTTAAGGAAATACTGAAATTGACTTAGTATTTATTTGTTTTTACAAAACTGATGTGAGGTGAGAAGACGGGATGAAGTGCCCTGTAAGGTTCCTTTCTAGTAGAAAAAATGTGATGAAGTGCCCTGTAAGGTTCCTTTCTAGTAGAAAAAATGTGATGAAGTGCCCTGTAGGTTCCTTTCTAGTAGAGAAAATGTGATGAAGTGCCCTGTAAAAAATAAATTGAATTAAATTGAATTGACCTGTAAGTTTCCCTTCTAGAGAAAATGTGATGAAGTAAGGTCCCTTTCTATAGAGGAAGTGTGATAAAGTGCCCTGTAGGGTTTTCCCCCAGTAGAGAAAAGGTAAAGCAGTGCCCTGTAGGGTGCACTTAAATGGAGAAACATAATAAAGTGCTCTCAACATAATTTACAAAAACATATAGGCTGTCCATCTATTCCCCAGGTTGCTTGGTCCCCCTGGTATCTGACATTAACTGACTGAAGTTGCAACCATGGGCATGTTTTTCCTTCTGGCTTCAGTTTACAGAGGTGCACACAACTGAGTACAAAACACTTTTCATGTATGTTAAGGTTTGAAACTTTTTACTTTTATTTTTTTATTTTACCAGGATAATCTCAGTGACATTCGGCGTATCTTTTACAAGGGGGTCCTGGTCAAGACAGCAGCGTAAAAAGTTTCACATTAAAGGACGAACAACAGACTTTAAAACAGCTAAAAAGTTCAAACAAACAACATAATAAATTGCACATAAAAGAAACAAGCAACATATTTAAAAGAGCAAATTACATCAAACAATGAATAAACAGTGTTTTTCAGTAAAAGAACATGTACAGTCAGTGTTTAAATAGTCCGTAATCCTGCATCTTCCAGCTCACACATGAGGGTGCAGGTTCTTTCAGTTCATGCTATAGAATGAATTTATGTAGTATAGATTCAAATGGCGGTACAACCTCTTATATGATTAAGGCAGTCTGTGATAATGATGAATGAATGCTCCGCAGTTTGAAACAGCACAGGAACTTTATTCTTTAAATATTTTGACACAGTAGATATTGTATCTGAACCAATTACATATTGGTGACATGGTGATATAGAGGACATTCACAAATGGGTCCTGTTCATCCATCTCTTTATTAATTTACCTTGCGTGTTCCTCTTTGTTTTCTGTCGCTGTGTTTAATGTATTTCTCAGTTTGTGTGCTTCTACAGCATCTGTGACTCACAGACAAACAAGACAGCAGGTGGTGTGTGATGTAATATGGGCCACATATAAGTCTTCTGTCTGTCTGCTGGATCTACCTGAGGAGGAAACAGGAGACAACTCTCTGGCAAACTGGACCCCTAATGGGTTCAGCTTTTAGAGGTGTCTAAATATGCAAACTGAAACTTTTCTCTGGGCTTTAAAGAGTGCAGAAGTTGAGGCATTTTCTTCATGATTTTCCCTCAGAGAGATTGAAGCTGAAAATATTTAATGACCAATTTTGTTCAAAGGAAACATTTAATTGATCTTAGAAATACACAATAGTTGTGTATCTCTACGATTTCCGGGATTAGTGAGCAGAGGATGTCATCGTCAAGGTCCAAGCTCCCTCTGCTCCTGTTTGGGATCCTCCTGTGCAGCTCCTTTGCTCCTCTCCCAGTCATCAGCAGTAAGAGACATAGCATACGGAGCGCCGGGCCATTGATGCATGCCATCGGCAGCTCCTGGGACAAGAGGGAGGTGGCAGCTAGAGATGGAGAATACCTGCTGGGGATAAAAAGACTAAGAAGGCTTTACTGTAATGTGGGCATTGGCTTCCACATTCAGGTCTTACCAAATGGGAAGATCACAGGCGTGCATAATGAAAACAGATACAGTAAGTCATTTTGCTTTTCCCTGTTGAATTCCATGTAAAGCAGACAAATAAATGTAGTCATAAACAGTTAGGTTGCCATTTTTCTAGTTTGAGTAACTAGATTTGTGA
The DNA here is from genome assembly GCF_050575085.1 of Anarhichas minor. NCBI lineage: Eukaryota > Metazoa > Chordata > Actinopteri > Perciformes > Anarhichadidae > Anarhichas > Anarhichas minor. Next base: position 657,159 of record NW_027466454.1, read on the forward strand.
CTTTTATTCGGGCCATTGGGACCAGTTATTCCTGTATGAATTGTTAAAATCATTATGCATCACTACTTTGTCATTAGCATGATGAACATTATGAATTAATTCTGTGTTTATTTTAACAATTAAATACAGTAATATCTTGTCAGTTGGTGTGAATTGATATTGTGGAATTCACTTGGGCACTACTGAAAAATATAGACTTTAATTGGCCAATTAAAGCCCCAAAACACAATTTTTGAAAGGCCACGCCGTAATTCAGATTGACTCTAAATTCCGGTCTGCCCATAAATTTTCCGTCTTTTGAATTAAGAAAATACTTCTGACATCTCCGAAACTGTAGGTTTGATTGCTGCCAAATATTATGTGGAACATTATTGGACCCAGCATATCAAAAGATTATTGACATCCTATTTAGTTTTCAAGCTATTGACCAATGGACAAAAGGGCATGGCTCAGCACTAGTTCCGAACATTTGCATGGTCCTGGCACAATGTTGGCCATAAATCAATGACAGTTTCTCCAAACATCACCAAGCTTACTGAATGTTTTCTATTAAGCTGTTGAGACATCTCCACAAAATGTAAGGATATGTGACTGGTGGGACTTTGTGTGAAATTACTATATTACCAACTTGCTGCAGAGAGGGTGATTAAATTCATTGTGATTGTAGAATACAATAATCATTTAATTCTTGTAATGACTGCTGACAAGTGGGGTAACATGAGGATTCTTAAAATAGCATCTTTATAGACCGATATTAAGACCATGTACCTGACAGATCAGTGAAGGACATGAATGATGCAGCTTGTACTTTTCCTCTCCCAGTGTGTGTTTGTAGCCTTTTGACTGATGCTTTTCATTTCTTTATCTCAGGATGTGAATGACTTGAAGTGGACAGGCAGGTAGTTAGTGTTGCATCAACTGCTCCAACACAAACTGAGACTATGGCGAGGGAATGGAAAGTAAGAACTGCAAGCATATGCTCCATAAATATAAAATTTTTCTTTCCTAAATCTCCATTATTATTACTATTATTAGATCCTCATATTTCGACCACATTCAAAAGGGACTTTTTTTCCAAAGTCTGTGTCCTAAGCAATTTCAGACAGACTACCTTTATCTGTGGGAAGGCCAACTATGATTGACCCAAACATCTTAGCTTTCTGTCTGTCAGCAGCACACTCCTGAAGGGCTGAAATGACAGATCTTCTCCAAGCGGTAGTAAGTTAACCATAGAAATGTACTGTACAAAAGTACATAAATGAATAAAGTTCCCCTGCATATAATTTAAAAAAATAGGCTACATGACAATAATTCATGAAAAATACAACACAATCTCACTCCCACATTGTCAAACAGCAACGCTTGGTCAGTGGCCCTAAGCTTCAAACTATGATGCTCTACATACCCCTCTAGCTTCAGTTTTGCTCGCAGCAGGGACGACATGTTAGTTTCCACTCATTACATGCATAATGTCTTTTCAAAATAAACTTCCTCACAGGAAGTTAGGGTTTAGGCAACAAAACCACTTAGAAAGTTTTAGGAAAAGAGCGTGGTTGACATTGACTTGACTGACTAATAACTGATGTGGTTAGTGACTAGCGACTCTAGTGAGTCAGTTAACTAACGACTGTTGTGACAATATAGTTTACTTTTAGTTTTGCAGCGTACACAAATGTTTTCCTGGTTCAGTTCAGAAAAAGTGCAACACATAAATCAGCTACCGTCCATTTAATGCCTGCCCTTTAAATTGAAAGAATAAAACATATCCATGAAGTGCGTCACATATGCTTTCAGAGAAATGAAATACAATATACCAACATTATTCAGGGACTTTCCCATTTTACCTGTTCAAATCTTTTTGGGACGATACACCACGATCATAGTAAGTATTAACAGTGTCTCATTTTGATGGTCTCTATCTGCTACTGATCAGTTCCATGTTTTATTCCAGGCCTTCTGGAGATGTCCCCAGTGGAGAGAGGAGTGGTCACTCTGTTTGGAGTGAGAAGCGGCCTCTTCATTGCCATGAGCGACAAAGGGAAACTCTACGGCTCGGTAAGAACTGATCAGGATTTGATGACAAGATGTGTGAACTGAACTAAAGTTACACACACACACACACACACACACACACACACACACACACACACACACACTGAATTCTTTAAAATGGCCAAGAATTATTAATACCCAGATGACGTAAACACTGATTTAATTCCATGTCACAGTTAATTGTAGGTCATTTTCTTCTGGCCCAAAGCCATTGGTGTAATGTTTTATTTGGTTGCGACCGCCCAAACATTGGAGTGATCAGCTCCGGTTAAAATAGTTTTGAATGCTGACTGAGGCTAACTCAGCCATGATCTAAACACAGTTAGTCATCCAACAGTTAGTCATCCAGTTACTCATCTAACAGCAGGCCTCTATGCACAAAGGTAGGTGGTTTGGTTTGGGGGGGAATGAGATTGACCTTTGGTTTGAACTGCTCCCAGATCTCCGTGACTAAGCCTGCCATGCCAATGAGGTTTTTCCTTGTATTAGTATACATTATACTATATATATATAATAAGGGGAGATTAAGTAGCTGTGGTAGGGGCAACAGAATGAGGAAAGCTCTTGAACCTGATGGAATTTTCCATTCAGCTAGGACATCTAACCGTGTATACAGTGGCGCCGGCAAAATTATATTCCGTAGTGCGAACAAGAACCGCCCGCCGGCTTACAAATGACAGTGGCTTACAAATGACAGTACCTTACGTCTAAGTTCCCACGCACGTACATACACAGTCTACTCAGTGAGCGGGTAAGAGAGAGAAAGATTCATATTTTTTTGCAATAATGTTACCGATACAACACCACCGTAAAACTGATAACTGCAGCATTTCAAAGAGCAGCCAACAATACGTCAACAGTAAGTCAAGACAATGAAATGTTATCACAATATGGAACGCCAACATTAATTTAGCCCCCCACAATATACACACAATATGAAGTGAGGTTGTATAAAATAGTTTGTCATAACATCAACATTGACATTCAAATTCTAAACCAACATTTGAATGCTATGAAGGTTTGTTATTGCATGTCTATTCAATGTGTTTTAAACCCAGTATGTCTGCATAGTTACAGTTACAGATTAGGCTACACTAATAGTTAGTATTGTACTATTTCAGTCTCACTGTAGTTTGTGAAATAGCCACGAAATGCAATCTATTGGTTTCGTGTACAGTGACACGAACTGTCAGGTTTTTTTCATGCAGCTTGGAACAACTTTTCTTGTGGGACGACATTTTGTGACAAAATGAAAGAAAGAAAAATCCACAACAAGACTTTGGGACGTGCAGTGATGAATACCAGTGTCGTGGTTGGAAGTCCTTGTTTGTCAGACCCATCCACCTCCTCTCCCGCCCACCATAAGTGGTCTTTGTCATTTTTTTCCCTATACGTTTTATATTCACTTGGATGCGTTTAATTTGTGTGTCCACCACAAAAAAGGATTCTAATCGATCTTCCATTGGTATAGTTTTTGTACTGAGCCACTTGACAGTTCATGTCCTTGTGCACAAAACCAATAAATTGCATGCCAGCCCGTGCATTAAGGCACCATTGTGTGTAGGATTGTTTCCGATTTGTGTGATCCAAAAAATGTCCAATAGCTCTAGAGCGTGGTTGTCCAAAAGTACACAAATCACTGGCCTTTTGCTAAGCCCCGCCTTTTGATAATCCCCGCCTCCCGCAGCCGCTCCATCAAGCTGTCAGAGTTACCATGGAGCCCACACTGTCACTTAACTGCATTCCCTAAATGAATGTTATCTTCTATTTTTTAAAGACAGAAGGGTGAACAATGTGTTTGAAGGATATATCACGGATGTCAAACTGATTCAGCAGTGAAAACAGGTTAAAAAGATAAAGTTAAAGTTAAAGCTACTGATCATATTGTAAAAGTAACACATCACATCACCTGGAAGCAAGACAGAGGACAGTGAAATTATGAAACAACACTGTTCCTGTAAAGCTGGGTTGGTCACTATTGCAAACCTCTTGCACACGACGCCCCCAAATTTGGGGGCTCTCGGGCTTAGGGGGGATTGCAAATATCGTCCAAAAAATGGTCATGTTGATAGCAATTATTGTCCATGTGTACATTTTATATATCGGATTAAACAGCAACGTATGGGCAACACTATTATATAAGCAGTGGCGGGCCGTGCATTTTATACCTGGGCCTTCACTGCTGTCCTGCAGCTGAAACACAGCTACGGTTATTATTTGTTTCGTGTCAAAATTAAGCCAACACCTATCTGCAGAGAATATGCCGGGAGTGCGTCTCCTCTCTGCTCTGACTGCAGCTGGGACTGCTGCGCCTGTGTGTGCTTTGGGGCGGCGGAGGGGCTCGCGGTGGAGGGGCTCACGGCAGCTCCCGCTGCTCGTTCACGACAGTGCAGAACGGTATGTGCTTTCACGAGTCAAAACACCACAAAAGTCTCCAACAACACCAGAACAAGTTGCTAGATTTGTCACTAGTAGCTTTTGACAAAAAAAGTCGCCATGAGGGTTTGGAAAGTCGGCAGATTTAGCGAGAGATTCGCCAAGTTGGCAAAACTGGCACCGGATAAATGTGTCCCCAGAGCAACATTGGACCTAACAATGGTTCCTATCGCATCTAAAACCAAACAAAAATCTCCATAAAAACAAGTTGTACAAATAATAATATATAAACAAGCATATTAAAGCTACTGCAGATGTAAAAACAAACGCATTTAAGTTACCAGAGCTGCTGTTCACTATTTAAAGACAAAGTGCATCCTCCTTTCTTTGTTAACAAAGAGTTTAATCTCACGGTCGTTCAGTACACATTTAGTTCCAGTAAGAAGTCCTTCTCGATTCATGGACACCAGTGAAGACAGTGGAGCCTCCCCAGTTGTATTTCTTGAATAGGTTTTAATGCATTTGAGGGCTGAAAATGTCCGCTCGACAGAGGCAGCAGATATTGGGATAGTCACCGCCCAACATGTCAGGCTAGCCCACTGACCAATCACGTATGGCTAGGCTAGCAGGCTCTGGCACCTCAACGAATACGCCCAACATGTCAAACTAAAGATCTGATTGGTTGAACACTATGACAATCAACAATATCGTCCCCATTCACTTAAACTGCAAAGGGATTCACTTGTGAGTCTGCAGGCCTCGGGCCTCTCTTCTTACCTAGAGACACAGAGGTGAAATCTGATTGGATAAAAGCTCTCCTTAAAACAAGCTGCACTGGAAGCAGAGCAACTGAGGAAGACAGTAGCTGTGCAATGAGAAAATAAGATGGGAAATATATTTTTATAAATTATTATACATGTAGTGTATTTAAGAAAAATTATTAAATTATAAAATAGCTATAACTTTGTGATTCTGTTTAGGCCAGCAGAGAAGGCTTTGCAGGCCCTGACGGCCCACCACTGCATATAAGTCACTTTTTACACACTCAAAACACAACTATACACTACTAATATAAGCAACTAGAAAATGTGGCATAAAACCACGTATTCCTGGCCACAAATCGCCGTTTCATTTACTGTGCTTCGATATTGGAAGACCAAGCTAACGGCTACACTGCTAATCAATACGTCCCAGAGTATTAGCATTCGACGCAGAACCCATAAATGCCTTCGGTTTTTCTCTCCGTGAAACCAGTACAAAGCTGTGAGTGAACAACTGCAACACAACAGTTCCCTTCACCGGAAAAAATCGTTGGTATCTGCTTACCTTTTATAAAGAATCACAAAAATAACGGCGAAAATTATCCGGTTCAAAGCTAGAATCATTGTTGGCAACTACATCCTGTCTGTTTCCCCATCTGTTTCCTGTATAAGGGGGGTCAATCTAACTTGCTGGACCCGTGGGTGGGTGGTCAGACTTTTGGCTAACGGAATTTTACGCTCGGGGATGCGCGGCACTTCTTGCAACTTTACTCGACGACAGCCTTCCTGAGACTCTGACACGTTGAAGGCGGGCTCATTGACTGAAATCGAACGATGATAGGCTGAGCTACACTCCCATACACACACAGCAACTTGAATTCAGATGAGAAAATCCCATGGATGAGAGCCAGAAACAGGCTCTGAGAGGACCCTGGCTCTCAAAATGATGCCAAACGGCTGTATTTGGATGTATTGAATAATATGAGTGATAAAAAAGTGAAATATATAGTTATATAGTATATAAAAGTACAATGTAAGAGCTGCAACAGCTGGTTCCAAAATGACGACCTCGCGTGACCTCTCTGTACTAAAAGTCTCTTATTCTTCACTTTATCCCAGCCAAAACTTTATTCTAGGACTACTGATCGGTTGTGCTATGATTTGGGAGAGTTTTTAGGCTCTCAGCTGCATTATTTCAAAAACATAATATCAATAAAAGGTAAAAGTGCTTTTTTTTTCAGGCGAACCTGAATATTTTCAATTTGAGCTGTGTAATATCTTCATGTACTATATTAACCAGAAACATATACACAATATTTACCCATCTGAACAATATCACAAGTGTTATCTGATTATAGCATCAACAATTATTAAAATAGGCCTTGTAGTTACAGAATTAGTCTCTTTAGTATGGGTATGCCATTTTCGAGCAGAGGTATAAAAATAGGGCTAGTGTTTAATAGGAGAATCAATAAATTACATTCAGAGCATGACTATAGCAGCAAAAAACTATTTTCTATGTAAAGATACAGAGTAATGTCTACCTGAGCAGAGAATGAAGTCGCTTTCCCACTGTGTGTGTTGTTATCCGAATTTCTCTGTGCATGCTTTTAGGGCATGTTGGTGCATGTGAGCCGTCGCTCTGTGCTGCTCTCTCACAGCTGATTACTTCATCACGACCAACAGATTCATCATAGAAGCATAGCACCCACTCAATTTTCAGGTTAACACTGTTAGCTCTGTCTGCATATTTGCTGTAGTTTGTACTGTTAGCGCTGTAAGCACTGTTAGCTATGAGCAGCTTGCTGTTGCACTTCCATGTTGCTGCAGTAGACCACAACGGACAAACCAAACATTGGATCTAGAGAGATTCCTTTTGCGTTTTTCAAGCTTTTAGAGGGAGGGTCACTAGATGCCACTAAATCTTAATATACTTTGAGTGTTTTGCCCATCATTCGTGAGCAATGGCTGAATTAATATATTCTATGTTGGAATTACTGATAAATACAATTTTAAAAAGTGATAGTGTTCGCGGTTTGGTGGAGGCAAGAATCTAAGTTTTACTGATTGCAATGGGATATTGAGCAACATTCCTTGGAATCAGAAGTTGTGGAAATTAAAGCTTTTTATTTTATTAAGCTTGATAGAAGGGCATCACCAAATTCAAAGTTTTGTTGATGGAATCTGATGAGGTCATTTTCTGTTTAGATTTTTTATTGTTTAGCTCAAATTTGATTTTTAGATGTGATCTGAAGAGGTTTGAGAGGTCAATTTATCAATTTATTGCTCCATCAGTTTTCATAACTCAAAGCATTACAACATAACAGACCCACACTATCAGAATTGTTTTGGAGGTGCTTTGTTTTGGTTTTAATGAGTCAAAATTAATGAAACATGTGGGCGGTAAGAAATGAGGACCCACACTAAACAAACTGGGAACATTAGCAAAAAATCACACATGATCAGTATTTAAACACACAAGACAGTCGAAGAAAAAAAAAAAGGCATTTCTCCACATGCCTTAACAATCCTAAATGTAACAAACAGAGCCTAGCTATTACCTTCACACTGCTTTTAACATGGCAAAAGCTGAGCCGGCGACTCACAGCTAACAGTGCTAATTACAGCAACAGTGCTGACAGACTGAAGTGTTTTCCTGAGGGGGAACCTGGAGGATGGGCGATACGTGTCCACAATGACGCTGTCGGTCGGGACGCCGTTATCAGCAGTAACTGCCGTATGAGCACAGTGCAGAGCACTAACCGGTGGGGAACGCTCACATGCACTAAAATGCATGCGCAGCCAGGCCCAGATATGTCAAGAAATCACAATGAAGCTTGGATAACAGAACACACAGAGGGAGAGAGACTTCATCATCATCTGTCATGAGGAAATGGTCGAATCATGATGACATGCTGTCTTGCAAACAGTGCCAAAACCCAACTAGAGGAAAAAAAAGAACATTCTCATATTCTAGAACCGAAAACAATGACTTGATTGGACTTTATTATCTTTCTCGTCACAGGGTCGCTACAATGATGAATGCAAGTTCAAGGAAAATCTACTGGCCAACAACTATAATGCCTATGAATCAGCTGCCTACCCTGGCATGTAAATCGGCCTCAGCAAGACTGGCAAAACCAAGAGAGGCAACCGGGTCACACCCACCATGACCATGACACACTTCCTTCCCAGGACATGATTTTAAAAAACAAAACTCTCAGCCGTACAGAATGAAGACATATTTTACTGTTGGACTACTCATATTCTGCTTAACAACTAACAACATACAAAAGTGAAAAACTTGGCTATATTTTGAAATGTTTTGCTTAATTACAAGCTCCCGCGCTTAAGGCAATGTTTGTATCAAATGACATGCACCAACCAAAGATTAAGAATATGGTATCAATGTGGCTGTGGTAGAAGAGTCCAACTTAATACTAAATACTTACAAATTCAAAGCATATAGCACCCCTAGTGGTGGATATTATATGTTACAGTATATTTACTTATAGAAGTTTAAACCAAAAAGCATAGTCATTAGATGTATTGAACACTGTAAGTATAGTCATTGGATGTATTGAACACTGTGAAGAAGATTTGCTGAAATGTATTAAGTATTAGGTCAGATAGGGTTTTCAGATACGCCCATATGAATGAGTGCAGGATGGCCAAGCGAGGATATTGGAGTATGCTGCTTTAAGGAAGGAGGAGGCCGGACCATAATAATGAGTCATAAGCCAGGAGGAGCTTATTGGATTTCAGCCAATTACTGAGCTGATACGGGACATCTCAGAGACACTGACACACAAAAGACTGTGGATCTACGGACATCGGGAGATCCTCTGCGGGCCATCGGCCAGACACTAGTCTGCCGGGTGGCCCTGATTGGGCCTCAATTTCATGAAATATTATGTTATTAATAGTGTGATTCGGTTTGTAACTTTGTTGGATAATAAATCCTTTCGATTTTGACTTGAACCAGCTGTTCTGTTTTGGAGGCGGATGAGAAGCACACGGTGAGGGGGAAGGGCGGTTTCTATCTTCGACCAGAAGTTCTGTTGCCCTAACATTAGACACCAAATGCAAAACCTTGGTATATCTTTCAGGACCTCCACCTCACCTACTTTACAAGCAAAGCACATCAGACCGTGGCCAGCGGTACCACAGTTTTGAACTTTCCAGCTCCATTACCAAAGTTTCACAAGCTTGTTGGACAACTACTGTGGCCTCCAGGTCTGTCCTTTGTGGGCTACTGTAGAAACATGTTTTAAATGTAATTTATTGCTCCTTTAATGATTGTAACAGTGAATAAAAGCCTACTCGGCTTTGCAGGAACTGTGTTCCATAATTTCTTCTTTCTTGATTGCCAGGTGATGTTGTGGTTCACTTAGGCTTTAGCTTCTAACTTAATATGTTAACCTGTTCTATTTCATCCTTACTGACCGCCAGAGGCAGTGCTTCACACTGGATATATTCCGTCTCGCGCATGCGCAGGTCGAATATTTATACCAACAAAGTCACCTGTGACCTCGGATGACCCCCGTCGTCTATAACTTCCGGTGTCATCCTAAGTTCAGTCCTTTTTCATCTTCTCGCTACGCAGGTTAGCTACCATGGTAGCATAAACAAAGATGTGTCTACGATCAAGACATATTAGAGCTTGTCGCTGTTGCCTTGTGACCACCGGTCGGAGTTGCGGATATCTCGCCCTCCAAAGGCTGCGACAAGCTGTCCCTCTTCGGAGGGAGCGGTGTGTTTCGCCGTTCGGACCATCGAGCCCCGGACTGGTGGACGCCCCTATCATCGGTCGTCACCAGTCTGATAAGGGCCACCTAAGTCGTGAAGACAGCAATCGGTGAGATCGATTAACATTGTTTTCTATAACCGTTGTTCGTTTTCCACGGTTGGCAGAGCGCTTCCGCTCTAGCTAATCGAGTGGCGTGCTAACGAGAGCAGTGAGCAGAGTGTCCTGCTCAGGCTAACATGATGAGATGCTAGTTCGACGTTAGCATTATGTCCACTGATGTTGTAACATTACGACTATCACAGTTAGCAGAGTGTTCCCACTCAGGCAAACTTGGTGAGAGACTAGCTCGACTAGATCGACATTGGCATTGTGTCCATTGAGATTTAATTGTTACATCTGACATAATTCACAGTTAGCAGTGTCTTCACTCAGGCTAACTTGGTGAGATGCTAGCTAGACAAAGCTGATACTGGGACTGTGTCCATCAACTTTGTAACCTTATGGCTGTCACAGTTAACAGAGCGTCCCCGCTCAGGCTAACTCAGGGGGAAGCTAGCTAAACAAAGCTGATACTGGGGCATCAACTTTGTAGCATTACAACTATCACAGTTAGCAGAGTGTTCTTGCTCAGGCTAACTCGGTGAATGCTAGTTGTACTAAATCAACATTGATGTTGTGCCCATTGATGCGGCTGTCGCAGCTGGCAGTGTCCTCACTCAGGCTAACCTGGTGGGACACTAACTAGACTAAGTTAATACTGGGATTGTGTCCATTGATTTTGTAACATTACGGCTATCACAGTTAGCTGAGTGTCCTCGCTCAGGCTAACTGGTGGGTCACCAATATCTGCAGCAACTATCTTAGTGAAGAGAGTGTCCTCGCTCCCCTCTCACTGACTGTCCCCGCTCCCCTCTCACTGACTGTCCCCTGCCTGTTCTCACAAACATTTAGCAGAGCGTCCCGCTCAGACTGACCTAGAGAGTTCGCCATGTTTGACTTTCCCGGCTGTAGGACCTGTATGGCTCCTCCACAGCCTGATGATGGCCATGACCTCTGCCCCTCTTGCCTTGGCCTCGAGCATCTGAGGGAAGGCCTCTCTGAGAACCCATGCATGAACTGTGGCATCATGCCTCGAGCAGTAAGGGCTGCTAGGCTCGCCGAGGCGGAACACCTGACGGGTATGGTCGACCTCCCCCTTTCAGGGCAGTTGAATCCAGCCCAACCTACCCGTTCCAAGCGCAGGGCCACAGAAACCGCAGGGGCTCCCTCCAAGAGGGCTAAACCCAACGGGCTGTCTTCTAGAGTGGATCTGCTGACCTCCGAGCTAGCTCAAATGAAGTCGCTTCTACTGGCCCTCCAACCTAGTGTAGGGGGGCTGAAGCACCAGATCCACCCGCGGCTGAGCTTGGCTCAGAAGAGGATGTTATATCACTGGTAGCGTCAGCCAATCTCTTTACCGAGTACAGTGAAGAGCGGCCCTCCCATGCTTCTGGACCTGCCTCCCATTCCTCAGCTCAGAGCTCTTCGGAAGGGGCAGTCGATAGCTCCATGGGGTCTGTCATTCGCATGGCACTGGCACGCCTGCAGTTAGATACGCAGCAGCCGGAACCCCAGCCTGCGAGTGCCTTCTTCAGGCGTGTTCTCGCCCCCACCACCTTTGCTGTTCCTCCCGCCGAAGAATATCTAAGAGAGCTACATGCATGCTGGAGAGACAACAGGACTCTGTCCCGTCTTACATCAGATGGCCGAACCCTGGCGGCCATGCAGGACGCGGCAAAATTTGGCCTCGCCCGTATGACAGCTGTTGAGCCGACTATTGCGTCCCTCATAGTTTCCCCTGAGGAGACCCTGAGGACCGATGCCAGGTGCCCTCGACCCCAATGTTGGGTCAAAGATGACCTGCTATCCAGGGCTTATGACACAGCAGTGCTGTGCACCGTATCGACAACTCCCTCTCCCACCTCATGCTTGCCCTCGCAGCTTCTCTGCAGCAGGCTACTTTCGACGCTTCCGCCACCAGCCTCAGTGATGCTTCATTGCAGGCGTTTGTGCTCATGTCGAGGGAACTTGGACGTATGATGTCCACCCTGGTCCAGACTCGCCGCCAGGTTTGGCTGGCGCAGTCACCCCTGTCTGAGACATGTAGGAGGACCCTCCGTACTGTTGCAGTGGAACCTGGTGAGCTGTTCGAGTCAGCTGCTATACAGCCGCTTCAGCGAACTGTTGAAGCTAGCCAGACCAGGCAGCAGTTATCTGGTCTTTGCAGGGACATTCCTGCACCCCAAAGACCTAGGGGTGCCACTTTGGCCCCCCAAGGCCATTTTTTCAGCCTCCAGCTTACCCTAGTAGCCGCCACAGGCCTCAGCATCCCGCTGAGAGGCCGGACCGCTACCCATACAACCCTACCTACGTGTCCCCCCCCCCCCCCCCCCCCAGACAACCTCCGAACTTGGGGACTAATAGTCCCCCCGAAGCCTCCAGAGGCAGGGGGGCCAGGAGATTTCTCCGGGCCGGCTGTCGGGTTTTTCTCCCAGCAGCAGATTTCCAAGGGAGAGTGGTTCACGTCTATCGACGCCTATTCCCATGTTCCCATGGTGCATCACCACAGGCAGTTTCTTCGTTTCGCCTTTTAAGGCCGCCACTTTCAGTCCAGGGTGCTTCCATTCGGACTCTCCCATCTCCCCATGGGTGTTCACAAGGTGTTACTGCTGTCCTTTCCCCCTGCAATCACAGGGCGTGAACATACTGCCGTACTTAGATGACTGGCTGAACTGGGCGCCATCCCGGCTTCAGGCGCCACAGGACACTACTCGCCTTCTCTCACGTGGCCCGGTGGGGCCTCAAGGTGAACATGGAGAGGAGGTACCTGAGCCCTTCTCAGAGCATAACCTTCATTAGTGTGGCCCTATGAGGGCCTGTCTGTCGCCCCAGCATGTGGACAACAACCCCCACAACCTCTCCCCCTTCCGAGGGGGCAGACGGTTGCCCTACATCCTTTTCTCCGACTATTGGGTAAACTGACAGCTGCCTCAACTGTCGTTCCCTTGGGTTTGCAGATGGCTGAACTTGACTTCACTTGGAATCAGAATCAGAATCGGCTTTATTGGCCATGTATGCATGCGCATACATGGAATTTGACTCCGGTTACACATTACTCTCATCGTACATACACACATATGAAATACAGTACATACAATAAACAAGAGAAATATCGGAAAAACAAGGACATTTAACAGCTATATACAATATAAGTATAAATATATCCCAAACAAAAGTGTGTATGTATATATATATATATATATAAAATACAATAGTGCAAACAGAGGTAGTGCAATATGACTTATTTATTGTTCATGAGAGTGACGGCCAGTGGAAAGAAGCTGTTCCTGTGTCTGGTGGTTTTGGCGTACAGAGCCCTGTAGCGCCTACCAGAGGGGAGGAGTTGAAACAGCTTGTGTCCAGGGTGTGAAGGGTCTGCAGTGATCTTTCCTGCCCATTTCCTGACTCTGGAGGTGAACAAGTCCAGGATGGAGGGCAGGCTGGAACCAATGATCCTCTCTGCAGACCTGACAATCCGTTGTAGTCTGTTTCTGTCCTGTTTGGTGGCCGATCCAAACCACACAGTGATAGAGGAGCAGAGAACAGACTAGATGATGGCTGAGTAGAACAGGATCAGCAGCTCCTGAGGTAGGTTGAACTTCCTGAGCTGGCGCAGGAAGTACAACCTCTGCTGTGCCTTTTTCCAGATGGTGTCGATGTTGGGAGCCCACTTCAGGTCCCGGGAGATTGTGGATCCCAGAAACCTGAAGGTCTCCACAGCGGATACAGTGTTGTTGTGTATGGTGAGGGGGGGGGGGCAGTGTTGGGGGGCTCCTCCTGAAGTCCACTGTCATCTCCACAGTTTTGAGCTTGTTTAGCTCCAGGTTGTTCAGACCACACCAGAGGACCAGCTGTCCAACCTCCCACCTGTACGCAGACTCATTACCGTCCCTGATGAGGCCGATGATTGTTGTGTCGTCTGCGAACTTCAGGAGCTTGACTGTTGGGTCCTCTGAGGTGCAGTCGTTGGTGTAGAGGGAGAAGAGCAGTGGGGAGAGCACACATCCCTGGGGGGCGCCAGCGTTGATAGTCCGGGTGCTGGATGTCATTTTTCCCAGCCTCACCTGCTGCGTCCTGTCAGTCAGGAAGTTTGTGATCCACTGACAGGTGGAGGCTGGCACAGTGAGCTGGGAGAGTTTGGGTTGGAGTATCTCTGGGATGATGGTGTTGAACGCGGAGCTGAAGTCCACAAACAGAACCCTTGCATATGACCCTGGGGAGTCGAGGTGTTGCAGCATGTAATGCAGTCCCATGTTGACTGCATCATCCACCGACCTGTTTGCATGGTAGGCAAACTGCAGGGGGTCCAGCAGGGGTCCTGTGATGTTCTTCAGATGGGTCAACACCAGTCTTTCAAAGGATTTCATGACCACAGACGTCAGGGCGACGGGCCTGTAGTCATTTAATCCTGTGATGGAGGATTTCTTGGGGACCGGGATGATCGTGGAGCGTTTGAAGCATGAGGGGAATTCACATAGCTCCAGTGATCGGTTGAAGATCTGTGTGAAGATGGGGGCCAGCTGGTCAGCACAGACTTTCAGGCAGGAGGGTGACACACCGTCTGGGCCTGGTGCCTTCCTGATCTTCTGTCTGTGAAAGAGCCGACTCACATCCTCTTCGCAGATCCTCAGTGCCGGTGGGGGGTCGGTTGGGAGAGATGAGGAGGAGGCAGGGGGTGTAGATGGTTGTTTGATGGGGCAGGTGGGGGGTGTGAGGGTAGGCTTATCAAACCTGCAGTAGAAGGCATTCAGGTCGTCAGCCAGTTGGTGATTGGCCTCAGTGGGGGGGGATGGTCTCCTGTAGTTCGTGAGTACTTGCAGGCCTCTCCAAACTGACGAGGGTTCGTTGGCTGAGAACTTTTCCTCCAGCTTTTCAGTGTAGCTCCTCTTAGCTACCCTGATCTCCCTCGTCAGTGTGTTTCTGGCCTGGTTGTACAGGATCCTGTCCCCACTTCTGTAGGCCTCCTCCTTGGCCCGACGAAGCTGCCTGAGTCTTGCAGTAAACCATGGTTTATTGTTGTTGAATGTGCAGAAGGTTTTATTCGGCACACACATGTCCTCACAAAAACTGATGTACGATGTGTCAGTGAGCCCATCCAGGTCTGTAGCAGCAGCCTCGAAAACACTCCAGTCAGTGCAGGCAAAGCAGGACTGTAGATCCAGCTTTGCCTCGTTGGTCCATCTCTTCAGTCTTCACCACAGGCTTTGCAGATTTTAGTTTCTGCCTGTAGGTCGGGAGAAGATGAACCAGACAATGATCAGAGAGTCCCAGAGCTGCACGGGGGAGTGAGCGGTATGCATCCTTTATGACAGTGTAGCAGTGGTCCAGTGTGTTTTTGTCCCTGGTGCTACACTTAATATGCTGTCTGTATTTAGGCAGTTCTTTGCTGAGGTTTGCTCTGTTGAAGTCCCCAAGAACAATGAGCAGGGAGTCTGGGTGTTTATGCTCCATGTTGTTGATCTGCTCAGCCAGGTGTTGGAGAGCCTCACTCACACAGGCCTGTGGTGGGATGTAGACACCGACCAGAATGAATGAGGAAAACTCCCGCGGTGAATAAAAAGGTTTGCAGTCTATGAAAAGTGTTTCTAGGTGAGGGCTGCATGATTCCTTTAACACTGTGACATCCGTACACCAACCTCCATTAATGTAGAAGCAGATTCCACCTCCTCTCGTTTTCCCCGACAGCGCCGTTACGCGGTCCGCTCGGAGGAGTCGGAAGCCCGGCAGATGTAGTGCGCTGTCCGGGATGTGCTCACCGAGCCAGGTTTCAGTGAAGCACAGGGCGGCGGATCTGCTAAAGTCCGTGTTTGCTTTGTTGAGGAGCAGCAGTTCATCCATCTTGTTAGCCAGAGAGCGGACGTTCGCCAGGTGAATTGACGGGAGCGCAGTTCTGAGTCCCCGTCGGCGCAGATTAACGAGCGCTCCTGCACGCTTCCCTCGTCGGCGTCTCCGATAAATTCCGAGTAGAGCAGCTGCTCTTCCAACTAAAGTCTCTGAAAAACTCTCTGGTTCGATGAGATGCGGCGAAAAAGTTTGGCCAGAGAATAGACGGATGTTTAAGAGTTCCTCTCTGCTGAATGTGATCAGAGAGGGAGAGCTGGAAACAAAACAGACAAAAACAGAAAAAGTACGAGAGAGAGCAGTACCGAGGCTGCCATCTGCGGCGCCATCTTGATCTAACATGGATGCCTAACATGGATGTCTAACATGGATGCTAACTTGGATGCCAAGTGGCACAGATACAGGGCAATAATATTATCAAAACAGTGCCTACACTCTATCCCCATGGAGGGAGAGTGCATATCTGGCAAACAGTGTCCCCATGGGCTCAGTTCCATTCCACCGGGAGATTGTCACAACATATACCTGCCTCTCAAGGCGGGGTGCAGTGTGACAGAACAGGACAGCTTGGGGGCAGTTGTCTGCTCAAAGACCGCAGGGGCAGGTCAGGGTTCTAGAGCTAGCGCTCAAGCACTTCCTTCCATATTTGAAGGGAAAGCATGTGCTTGTCCGGTTGGACAACACCTCTGCTGTGATTTCACATAAACTATCAATGGGGCACCAGATCTGCAGAAGTTGCTACGGGGATCACCGTGCCCTTCCGACTTGGGAGGCCCCTCACCTGACCAGCCTGTGGGCAATGTACCCACCAGGAGAACGGAACCAGGTTGTGGTTTCCTGTTCCGTCACAAGCCTCCACCGTGAGAGTGGCGGCTGCATCCAGATGTGTCGACCCACTGCCCCCACTGGGTCTCCCTGACGGAGAGGACCAGTCCTCTGGGTCAAGATGCCCTGGATCACACGTGGCCAGAGGATCTTCTTTATGCCTTTTCCACCATTCCCTCTGATTTTGCTAAACGCTTGTCAGAGTTCTTCCCCGACAGGAGGGATCTCCTGTCGCAACTAGAAGGTCGGATTTGGCATTCCAATCCCTGTCACCTTCAACTATGGGTCACAGGAGGGCCTGACCGGATGCTGAGTGGCTGCATAGAACCAGTCAGACTGACTATTCTGAATGCCAGCGCGTGATCTACCTGCCTGCGGTACAACAACAGGTGGAAGCTGTTCTCTGACTGGTGTGCGGCTCAGAACAAGGTCCCAGTACAGCGCCCCGTGCCTGCTGTACTGAGTTTCTACAGTCCCTCCTAGATAAGGGCCGGTCTCCCCGGCATGGGACCTACCCTTGGTACTGGACACCTTATGCTTGTCTCCTTTTGAACCCCTGGCACAGGCGGAGCCGAGATGGCTGTCGGCCAAAACGTTTTTTCTCCTTGCCGTCAATTCAGCTCAACGTGGGGGCGAGCTGCATGCCCTGTCGGTGAAAGAATCATGTCTGAGGTGGAACTCAGATGGCTTGGGTGTCACTTTGTGGCCTAATGCAGCGTTTCTCCCAAAGGTGTTGACACGTTCACATATCAACCAGCCTATCCAGCTGGCAAAGTTGACCCCCCCCCCCCCCCCCATCGGGAGAGGAGAGGTCAAGGCTGCTGTGCCCAGTGCGGGCCCTCACAGCTTATGTGCAAGCCACCGCCTGCATACGGCAGTCGGAGCAGCTCTTTGTCAGTTATGGTGAGCCTAAGAAGGGCTGTGCTCCTTCTAAGAAACAGCGCCTATCCCACTGGATAGTGGAGGCCATTGCCTATACATACAAGGCGAGCGACTGCGCTCGGCCATCCGGGGTGAAGGGTCACTCTACCAAGAGTGTCTCCACGCCAAGGGCAGCCCTGAGAGGTGTGCCTGTGGAGGATATATGTGCTGCGGCCTCATGGGCATCACCGAGCACATTCACCAAACACTACAGAGTTAACGTTGCCACCCCTCACCCACTGGGGAGGGTTCTTTGGCCAATTTTCTCTGCCGGAGCTATACGAGGTAGTTACTGTGCTTCCTCGTGACTCTTTTGGTATAAGTCATCCAGTGTGAAGCACTGCCTCTGGCGGTCAGTAAGGATGAAATAGAATGAAAGTTACGAATGTAACTACGGTTCTATGAATCCTGGATGATTCATAGAACCGGTTCTATGAATCCTGGATGATTCATAGAACATACATTCGTAACTTTCGTTTTCTCTGCTGAATCACTTAGACGTCCTGGATATATCCTTCAAATACATATTGTAGACCTTTATGTCTGCTTCTATTTGAATTTTTTTTTTTTCCAAAATTTGATAATGTTCATTCAAGGAGTGCAGTTGAGCTCCATGACAGCTCTGACAGCTTGATGGAATAGCAGCAGGGGGCGGGGCTTAGCAAAAGGTTAATACACCATGCCACTAGTCACACCTTCACATGCTCTATTCATGGGCTTAATGAATAAATGGACTAATTGTTAACCATCAATGTGGCAGGTCTTGATAAACCTTACATCGAAGGTGTCAATAAATAAGTATATTCTCATGATTCTTAACCTAGCCCTATTTTTAGGCCTCTGCTCGAAAATTGCATACCCATACTAAAAAGACTGTAATTCTATAACTACAAGGTCTATTTTAATAATTTTGATGGTATAATACAGGTAAAACTTGTGATACACTTGTTCAGATGTGTCAATATTGTGTATATGTTACTGGTTAATAGTGAATGAAGATGGCACACAGCTCAAATTGAAAAGTTTCAGGTTCGCCTGAAAAAAAAGCACTTTTATTGAAACATTTATTATGAAATAATGCAGATCGAAGCCTAAAAATACTCCACAGTCATAGCACTACATGTTTGTGGTCTCTCCAAGCTAATTTTACTTAGATTGAGTGAAGCAGGCCAGCATAATAGGAGGTCCGAGTATAGTTTCAAGCCGAATTCTCATTTTTGGAACCAGATTTTGCGCTGCTCTATTCTAATTGTATATACTATATATTAACTATATATTCACTTGCTTTATCACTAAGAGTGTTCAATACATCATAATAAAGCAGTTTGGCATAATTTTCAGCCATGTTCAGCTATTTTTAGCTGTCATATATCTCATCCATAAAGAAATCTCCTCTCAGTCTGTTACCCTGTCCACACTACTCCGTTTCTCCTTGGAGATTTGTCAAATAGAAACGATCTCCGTCCACACGGGAGTTTCAGCATCATTCTCGAGTTGATCTGCGTCCACACGGCAGCCGTCGAAGGCGGACAGCACGTGACCATTAACTACACTGGGCATGCGCATGACGGTGTAAACAGGAAGTGAATTGCTTGCTTAGTTTAAAAAAAAAATAAATACTCGCTCTGTCTCTCTCTCTCCAAATTTACTTTAACATCAACACTTACACATAAACGTTTACTAGATTATGGGTCCATCAATGTGGTCTCTCACTCGTTTCCTCCGTGTTGTTGATGTCTGTTCTCACTAGTAGCTCTGAACGTCATGTCCGCCTCGCTAGCTTCTAAGCTAATTTTAACATTACCGCCAATGGAGAAATGCTAACCGCGATTAGCATTACAGCGGTGCGGGTCTATCTCTCTCACATCAAATTTACTTTAAAATCAACACTTACACGTAAACGTTTACTAGAATATGGGTCCATACATGTGGTCAACACACGTCTCTCACTCTATTCTGCTCTTCCTTCGTGCAGGAAAGCTTAGCAGATCGCTAACAGTAGATCCGTGAAATAAAGACCATGGAATCCATAGAAGAGTTTCAAGACTTCAGTGTGAATCTTTATTTGTAAAACTGTGGAAGCACAATATGAAATATGGCTTTACGAACTGTCCCTATACACATTACACGAATACAAAACAACAATCCATGATATAGCCAGCATGTAACATGTCCGCCTAGCTAGCTTCTAAGCTAATTTTAACATTACCGCCAATGGAGAAATGCTAACCGCGATTAGCATTTAATACAACACAAATGTTATACTAAACACGCGAATAGAATATATCTACGTACATATTTTCATGCTCCATAAATACATACTTACAGACTAAGGTCTCTCAAGGCTACCAAACGGAAGAAGTAAAACGTTAGAGCAGCATGTCTTCTCATTAGAATCTAAAAACAACCAGCTGCTCCATAGGGCTGATGCCGGTCACGCCGCTCGCTAATCACTCCAATAACAGCTGCTTCCTCCACAGAAATGCAGACTTTTACTGCATAGCTGCTGCTAGCTGTTGTGCTAGCAGCAACGCTTGCAATTAGTTATCCATGTTGAAATGAATCGCTGGTAGCCCAGTTTGTTTTCTTCCGGGTACGGGTCATGTGATAGTGAGTGTGACGAATCAGGGACGGAGACGTCATGGTTGCCAAGAACCAATCCAGTAGCGAACACGGGTGTGGGCGTAATTTTTTCTAAGCACATCCGTATCCGACCGTCCACACGCAAACGCAACCCCGGAGTTCTCAAACACCTCCAACCTCGCCGGAGTTTTCAGATCCCTCCGTTTAGGGTGCTCCAAAACTCCGGCGTAGTGTGGCTGCTCAGTGTAAACGTAGCAAATACGGAGTAAAAACGGAGTAGTGTGGACATGGCCTGTGTCTCTTTAAGCCTTTGGTAAGGCCTGTGATTGTCGGATTTCATCATGTGACACCTTGTTGAACACGGAAGAGTGGAAGGAACGCAGTCCGCGGTTTATTGCGAAGATTGACAGCCTTTTAGCCACTCAAAATCTCGATATAGTTGGCACAGCCCCCATGAGTGAAATCCATTGGTCCAGCAGGAATCAGCTGGCCATTTCCACAAAGAAGGTCCCAGCGCATTCATTTCACTGCAGGGAGAGAGAGGAGGAGACGGACTATAGCTCTGCAGCAAAATTCAATGGAGTAGCTGCGTTTTTCGGCATTAAAATCAGCAAAAGGTATGCTGCGTTCCAATTTTTCTTTGCTGGGGAGCTGTGTATGTTTGTTGCTTATGGTTATGTAACTTTTGAATGGTTTGGCGGAGGTGAATCTGG
Source organism: Anarhichas minor (assembly GCF_050575085.1). Classification (NCBI taxonomy): domain Eukaryota; kingdom Metazoa; phylum Chordata; class Actinopteri; order Perciformes; family Anarhichadidae; genus Anarhichas; species Anarhichas minor. The sequence goes on from NW_027466454.1 coordinate 678,080, forward strand.
ACAGTGTGACTCAACTCGCCGTCGTTTCCTACGCCTGTTTCATATATTCATCCGCCATGACAGCTGCCGGCTTTGTGATGAGAAATGAAAACGGAGTGGAGTTTTGGCGAAAAATACTTGATTTTCTGATAAATCTTCTAGATATCTTCTAGATATAATATTAGATCATGGATAATTGTGTTTGCAGTGTGTAAAATGGCTGGTATGATGATTTTGCCCAGACTTTTTTTGTTAATTCAGTATTTAATATGTCTGGAGCATTGAGATATTTCTTGATGAAAAGTCCATTCGCAACCACGGTACCGGTACTCGAACCCTAAATGGGGGACGCTCGGGCTATATTAATGAAAAAACTTCTGATCAGTTAGGAGAGGGATGGTTTTAAAATATTATAGCTATTTAATGACTCTGTGCTAAGACGTACAAGAAGCCTAATTCTTCTTTACAATAATTCACTACATGTTTATAGTCAGACCAAAGTCACTGAAATACACAATAATTAAGATCAGTGTACATGTTGGTATAGCGGTATTACAATGTGCCAGAGGGCACCAAATTGTCTCCTGATCCTTCGTGTTCCTGCTGGCTGCTACAAGTACTTGTGGAATTCTTGAACATAAGGGTGGAGAATTCAAATTTGCAACGCCACTTTTTGAAGGTATTTATCATGTTTCCTATCTCTTAAACCTTTCTTGAGTCCTTCTTTCTCATAACATTTGTGCTTTTAAGGAGTGGCACTGTTGGTATAGCCTACAGAAGGGAATGCAAAGATGTTGCATGATGCAAGGGCCGACCTGTCACCCACCAATATATCTGCAGGCTTGTTTCTTTACTTGACAATTAAAACTGAATAAAAATGATTTTACTTTTACCTGCTTGTGTGTGGCTCCTGTTTCATCCAAAGTGGAAAATACACCGCAGTCTCTGCCATTTTCACGACTTTGGTTGTCCCTCACCTTTCCGCTACGTAGCCAAGAAACAAAACCTGACCGTTATGAGCACACCATCCGGTTACTTGTAGTGCACTACATTTTTCCATACTTGTCTGTGTGAATGCACTTAAACACCCCAAATAGTTGTACAGGAGAATGCAAATTGAGGCACAGTATCAGTGAGCCAGCTATTGGGCAAGCTAGTTACCTTAACTAACCAAACCCATCCATGTCATTATTTCGGTCTGAGCAACTGATTTAGTATAAAGAGCGAGGCAGTACGTGTAGGGTGGGCAGTGAAGTCTGATGGGTCAAACAAACAAGACCCAGGAGAGCGTTTTTCAATGAGCTGTGTGGAACCAAGTCAACGTTGACTTTTGTTACGTCAGTCACTTGACTCGTTAGTATCATTAGTCACATGAGTTATGTGAAACGCTAGTTACGTGAGTCTTTAGTCAATAGGGCTAATGTCAACAAGAGCTTTTCCTAAACCTAACCTGTTGAGGCCGAACCCAGCACTGAGGCAAGGACTTAAAAGCACGACTCAAAGAAAACAGTCTTTACTAGCAGAGGTTCAGTCAGCAGGCAGTTCAGGCAAAAAAATCCAAAACAGAGGTGAGGCAAAAGGTAGTCAGGGAAAAGCAGAGTCAAAAACCAGGTAACCAAGATCACAAGGAGAAAATGCTGGAACACTCGACACAGAGGTAATAAGACGAACTGGCACAGACAAAGGGAAGCACACAGACTAAATAGATTGGGAGGAGGGTTGATTGGGAACAGGTGAACAACCTGGACTCTATTTTTCCACGTTTTTTGTCTAAGTGACCAATGGGGACATTTTCCTTTAAAAATGAGTCCAGCACTGAGGGAGAATTGCAGTAATCACTTGATAAAAATCCTCACCGTCAATATAACGTTACATCCATTAAAAGTGCTTGCTTTTGCTTCTGACAGGCTCAGAATGTGATTATAAGTGTCTGACAGCAATATGGAAAGAACCCTATAGACTTGATCCCATCTGTTTATTATTTTGTCATGTGACAGAAAAGAGAGTAGCGCTATCTCAATTGAACCTGAATGACACTACCGGTAACATTGGCGTGTGTATATATTGCGATTTCTTCGGGCAGTAGAAGCCACACTGTCAAAATTTCTTTAGGAATTTTCTAGTTATTATGATTATTCAGTGTGGCTTTGTGGCACAAGGCAGTAAAACTGCCTGTGCCAAAGCACACTGTATATTATCCATCGGGCTTAATCATAATCAGGTTTATCCAAAAGTTTGCCGCGCTTCTCCTCACACAGCGTTGCCAACTGCGGCGTGAAAAATACATCAAAACGTGCGGCCTGATCGGGAATAGTGTGCATTCTATTTTTCGGAGAGATTCGCCCAGCGGTAGATTCGCCCAGCGTTTTTTTTTGTTCCACCATATTTATTTTTTTTAATTGGCGGCCCGACGATTTACTAATACCACGGTCTAAAAAAAACTGGAAGAAAACTGCAAGTATCTGGGAATTTGTAGCCCCGTTTGCACTATTCCTTATTGTCACTGGCAAATGGTGAGGATTCGAGTGTTTACCGGCTGTCTCACGGGTAGACTTTCTTATCACCTCAGGACAGGGGGCTGGACAGGAACTGGCACCAGTAGAGGCCTCAGGCGAAGCTGCCGTAGGCACTACAGAGTGAAGCACCGGGTCCACTTCAGGTGGGACTTGTGCTCTGACTTGAGCTCTGGTCCTTTGGTCCAGTCGCCCATCCGACCGCCACCCACAGGTCACGCTCCCCTGTGTCAGGGCTTGTGGTCGCTGGGTCAGGCCCAGCTATAGGAATAGGGTGATCAGCAGGAACAGATACAGGTTTGAGCATAGAACGATGCACGTGACGTAGCCTACCTCTGTCAGCCTGTTGTGGGGCAACAGCATACACTGCACCTCCTTGCTCGGGCGGTCTCACCACCCAACCCTGTCTCCTAAAAATTACGTTCCCCCAATACTAAAACGCATTCTCAATTACGTTTGACTAAAAACGTATTTTCTCGTTTATATTACATTTGGTTCGACGTATTACAAAAACGTTTCTAATCAACATATCTGCCGTGTGTTTCCCACAATGCGCTTACGTTTGTGTTCGACCTATTACAAATACGTTTCTTATCATATCTTTGCCGTGTTTCCCACAATGCGCATACGTTTGTTTGACGTATAGCTACGTTATATTACGTTTGACTGAAAACGTATTTTCTCCATGATTACGTTTGGTTCGACATATTACAAATAAGTTTCTAATCAACATATTTCTCCTGTATCCTACAATGCAGGGCCCCCCCGCCACCTCATCATTTATTTTAATGAATGGGTTAATTTAATTCCCGTATATTTTTGTATCTCCTGCAGATTATGACAGCATTAGGCGTCTGCCATTGATGTGTGTCATAGGAACTATTCGTGTATACCATAACAGTAGTTTTTTTCACCTAAACTGATTCAACTCCATCAATGGGAATTCCCGAGTGACGTACGTAGGGACACCCCCATTACCCTTGTTTACGTTATCCTGCTAGCGTTTCATTTTCGACCAAATCCATTGGACTAATTATTATACTGGTTAATGGTTAATTAATCACAGGTGTTTCGGGGCGTTTCATGTCTAACCATTATTTTCATTCTACATTATCATGCCAGCGTTTTGTATTTTTGGGATGTAATGCAAGCTTGGGATCCCTTTTTCAGCTTTTGAACTGTTAATTATCTGATGTGTTCGCACCATAGACTGTATATAATAACGTTCGCACTTTTTTCTGCATAGATCAGGACACGATCGCACTTTGCAGATATAATTATTTCTTTGCACGTTTAACTGGGAATATTTTCATGGCGGACAGGAAGTACGTCACTTTCCCTCGTTTTCTTCTTCGTTATTTACATACCAGACAATGCATGGCTCCACGAACCAGACAGAATAGCGACCCCACGTGTGTCTACATTGAAATTACATCTTCATTCTTGAAAACAGGTTGCAAAGTTCAGACTGTCAGTTTTTTTATGAAATATTTCAAATCCACCAGTATTCAATTTCAACAATGTTAGAAAAGCTGAGGAAAAACTTTTCCAAGTGTTAAATAGGGTTTTTAATGCTTTTCCGAATGGTTGCAAGATAATAATAATAATAATAATAATACATCGATTTTCTATAGCGCTTTTCAAGATACCCAAAGACGCTTTACAGGGCAAAGACAAACAAAACAAACAAACAGAACACTTTGGTAAAAAAAAAGAATAACTGGAGAAGCTGTGCGGAATGGGAAGGTAGGGTGCTGTGTTCATAGTGCGCTCGGCTGACCAGAGGGAGGGGATGGAAAGAGTGGAGCGATCAGGCCAGGAGCAAACAAACTTTCTGCGGGAGGCTCCGCGGATGCACCGGGGCCGACGGAGGAGCCCAAGCGTTTTATTGGCTGAGATACACGGAGGAGCAGAGAAGTTGTTGAGTTGGAGGAGTTGCGAGGTGGAGTATTGCAGAACCATGCCCGCCTGAGGTCTTTTGTCAGTAGCCACGGACCTGATGACCGGAGTTGGAGAACTGACAGGCACATCAGGGTAATCCACAGCAGGAGATCAGAGCTGAGTGAAAAAGTGGTGATGGATGAGGCGAGGAAACGGAGGAGGCAGTTCAGTCAGCTGCCAACGTTAGCTACACGCTGACTGGAGGGCGGCTAGCTAACAGCTAGCTGAAGAAGCAGCAGTCAGACTGACCGCACCAGGACAGTTGAGAGGCTATCCAGGCAACCCGCCTCAGGGCAGTAGCAAGGAGCATGGACAAGGGTATCCAGCAGGGAGCCGGCTGGCTCGTCGGTAGCCGCCGGCTAGCGAGAGACCGCCAGCTAGCCAGCTAGTTGTTCAGGGAGTAGACGGTAGCAGTGGAGAGCAGGTGCAACAGGTAAGCAAACAAATCCAAGACGAAGCGTTGCAGTAGAGTTCAAAACAGAGAAGAATGGCTATTTATGGTGATCGAACTTAACGACACTGTTAAATAAAACCAAAATGTAGGTTAAATTGTGATTACGGTAGGAAAATCAAACAAACAAAAAAAAAAAAACTGCCAGATGGAGCAGGAGAAAGGGCAAGCTCAAATCGTGGCAGCGGCAGCTAGTAGAGGCACTTCCTGTGGCAAGCTCAGCTGCCACAGCAAGTTGTGGCAAGCTCAGCTGCCACAGCAAGTTGTGGCAGCTGCCACTAGCTTCCTGTGGCAGCTGCCACTAGCTTCTTGTGGCAGCATATCATCCATATTTACAATTTGCATTACTTTAGTCTGCAGCGTGAAAGTGTTTATCGTTGCCATGGGCAACAAGAACCAACTGAAGTTAGCCCACAATTAGCTTGTTAATAAAAACGAGTAGCCATACTATTACAATTCGGCCTTTTTTTAATAAACTAATTACAACTACCAACAGTCATGCCTTGAATGACCTTAATGTATTGTCACATAATGTCAAATAACGACAAATAAAGGCTAAACTACTGCGGAATCCGCTCCGAATCACTGGCAGCTGCCACAAGAAGCTAGTGGCAGCTGCCACGGAAAGTCGTGGCAGCTGCCACAACGTGCTGTGGCAGCTGAGCTTGCCACAGGAAGTGCCTCTACTAGCTGCTGCTGCCACGATTTGAGCCAGCTCCTACTGCGGAGCAGCGTTAGACTCGTCAGCGTCCCCGTCACAGCGTGACTTATATCGGCACGTTTCTGAAGATATGTCGTAAATTCACTCTTCAATATATAATAAATGTGAACTCTCTATCAAGATCAAAGCTAAAAAAAATAAAAAAAAACATGTTTTAATAGTGTGCTTTTATCAATTCATAAAATGAACATCAACAACAGCACTGTGTCAAATTGTTTTATTCAGAAATAAAAATGAATAAATTAAAATAAATTCTGAACACAGATTTAGTTTAAGATTTAATGTGTTTAACACTTTAAGGTTTGTACGTGTGTGGGTAGGTAGGTGGGTCAGTAGGTGCCCCTTCATCATCTTCAGACAAGCATTCTCCTGTAAGAAAGCAGGAAGCACAAATTTTAATGTGTCATTTACCCTTCCTCATCCACTGACATGCATGCAAACAAACACAGCTTCACACACACACACATTACTCTGCTGACTGACCCCTGACCTTCTAATTGTCTCTAAAATTACCCTTACTGCTTAATATTCAACATATTATATTTACCTAATTTATAGTAATTTACCTCACTTACTGAACTCCAATCGATCCAAGGCAGGACAGGGGCTACCATGTGTTCTTCCACTTAGTTCCACTGGTTCAAAAGAGATGGGGATAAGACACAAATGATAAAAACAGTAATGTTATGTTCTTACTTTAAATTTAATGGCCCGGTTACATAATGCCCTGCCACAATAAATGGGCTGTGAAAACCTGTCTTTATAAAAAGAACAGAGAATCATACAGTATATATTTATCAGAAGGAATAACTAATCTAATTAATCTATTTGAATTGCTGTCAAATACCACATTTTACTAGTGAAAATAAAGAATCAACACTAGTAAGAGTTTTAACAAATATATTTCAACAATTGTAGAATATTATGGTCCTGCAGTCAGAAGTCCCAAACACAGTTACATGATCCCACCTGAAACAGGGTGTAAATGCAGAGTACTCCTGCCTGTACAGGGAAGTGCCCTGCCAAGCTGCAATCAGTTTGTCATCAAGCATTTATGTCTTCCAATTTTAAGTTTCTCTCTGATCTTGTCTATTACTTTTTGTTTTTTGACAGAGCCCACACACTACAAAATAAAGCTACAAAATAACCTGTGAAAGTAAACTGCTTTGCATTGTGAAATTGGCCTCCTGTTTCATGTATAAATTGTTGAGGTGACAAGCCTATATAAGAAAGCCAAATCGTTAATGGTAGCCTGTCCAACACCATTCATTATGGGTTACCAATGTGGGTTATTTACCAAATCCTTCCTCTCACCATAGATGTAGGTAGAACATTATTGGATATTTACCATGTTCTGCAGGGACGCCACTGAAGAAGTACCTGTAATACAACACACTGTGCAGGTGATTGTTGACCTTTTGCATGAGATTTAGTCTTAACACTGCCACAGGTTACCCTATATTTACATACAATGTATGCATGATACTGATGCATGAAACTTACTTTGTCTTCTGACTGTCGAATAATTTTTGAAAAAGGAAAGGACGCTGTAGTGGATCTGTTGGTGCACTCTTCACATTCTCCACCTATTTAGATTCAAAATTGGGACACTTTGTTATTATTGTAAGTGAAATGGCTAATCCCATTACTTGTTTAAGATAACCTTTGTTTTGATGTCATTGTATACAGGGAATTGCAGCATCACTGTTACACATCTTAGCTGTGAATGAATGAATTGTTTTATTTTTGGGTCTGGCCATTTACATGCCCCATCCCTTGTGGAATTATTCCGAAACAGTAACAACTAGAAAGGTGCACTCAGTAGGGTGAAGTTAAAATATCGATAGATTTTCAAAACATACCTGTATTTTGAAGTTTCCTTTTACCCCTTTTGCTTTCAGTGACAAATACACCTGAAGGAGTTGTGTAGAGTAAGTGCCGAAACATATATGCTGAATCCTTCATTTAATGTAACTCCATCATTACAAAAAAAATTATTATATCAGTGGATTTTAACAACTTCTAAAGTGCTATATCCAAGCAGAGAAAGTTGTCTTTGCAAACTTGTATACAAACAGGAACGTGGAAGATAAGGCAACATTTCGAGACTAAAAATTCTTAATGCACACTGTCAACTCCCTAACACATAGTTAATAATACCATAATATTTGTTTTAGAATGAATTTACAAATGGCCTTTATCAATTCTTTCCCATGAGTGAAATGAGCATAACATTGATATATGCAGTGTTGTGTTAACAGGTAGTTTTTTAAACTAAAGTGCCGATGCAAATATTATGTTTGACTGCATTCATGATACTAGTGAACTAAATTCATATGAATCATAACAAACCTAGTCCAGCTTCTTCCACAGAAGTCATTTCTTGTTCTCTCTCTTTCACCACTTCCACATCGTTGCTGTGACTTTCTGCATAACATCAGAGACTTGACCAGTCCTCCTTTTTGGATAGGATTATAATCTAAAATACGTTGGTTTTGAAATCTAGCGTCAGGGCTAAAATCAGGAAGTAATATCACAAACTTAAAAATGTTCACTGTGGTGCCTTATAAACTACCTTTTACACTGTCAGTAAGCAACAATTCAATTTGACTAGTCTGCCTTGAATTTACATTACATTACATTACAGTCGTTTAGCAGACGCTTTTATCCAAAGCGACTTACAATAAGTGTATTCAACATCGGTTTTCGAGAGAACTAGTCACCAGAAGTCATAAGTGCATCTCCTTTCTTCAAACAAGCATCTAAGAGCATAAACCAGAGCCAACGTACAGTGCAGAAACAAACGAATGCAATAAGTGCCACAAACCAATATGAATACAATAAGTGCAAGAAGCTAGTATGAATACAATAGATGCTAAGTAAGTGCTAAGTGGAAGGCTAAGGGTAGGCCTTCTTGAAGAGGTGAGTTTTCAGCCTGCGCCGAAAGATGGACAGCGACTCTGCCGTCCTGACGTCCGTGGGGAGTTCATTCCACCACTGTGGGGCCAAGACAGAAAACATCCGCGACCGGGTCGATCGGCCGTAGGGACCTCTGAGCGACGGGGCAACCAATCGACCCGAGGCAGCAGAGCAAAGTGGTCGGGCGGGGGTGTAGGGCTTGACCATAGTCTGAAGGAGCTGTTCCTTTTCACTGCCCTGTAGGCTAGCACCAGAGTCTTAAACTGGATGCGAGCTCTTACAGGGAGCCAGTGTAGAGAACGTTCTGGCTTCACCAAGTTGGAAATCCTTAGTCAGTATCATATCAGAAGGTAACATTTCCCAAACATAAAAACTGCAGTTGTTAAATACATGTATGTGAGAAACTAAGACAATCTGTTTCAAACACACCTGTGTCCTGAGTTTTTTTCTTCCCCTGTAGCTTTGAGCTTCTGGTCCTTGTGCCATGATCTTTCCTCGTGCCTCCCAAAGAGAAGTTTTCAGTGTCTTCTGTGACACCTACGCCTTATGGAGAACAGATTTGTAAAGCAGAAGTAGAGTACAAGTTTAGTGTCAACAATATATGCTGTGTCAATCATAAAGAGGAGCTCAAAGATAGTATTCAACAATATAGAAATAATATTATTTCAGTGAGCAAAGATTGTGTAAGAATGCAATCAAAATGTTAGTGCCCTGAATTTATATATTACAAACCTAGTCCAGCTTCTTCCACAGAAGTCATTTCTTGTTCTCTCTCTTTCACCACTTCCACATCGTTGCTGTGACTTTCTGCATAACATCAGAGACAGAAGAAGAAATTTAACTTGACTTTTTGGATTATAATCTAAAATACGTTGGTTTTGAAATCATTGGTGCATCAGTGCCAATAGGAAGTACCTTTCTCTCCTGGTCCCTCTGCATTGTTTGTGGTCTCTTCAACCAAATCAGCATCATCCACAGGCACAGGAAATAGATCAAGCACCACATATTCAGTTTCTGTGACAGCTTCAGTAAAAAGAAATGCAAAAATGATAGGGACTGACTGGATTGCAATCATTAGATACTCCTAATTAACAAACTAATATCGTATCAAGATTTCTGATCTGACATTTGATATGGACAAAGTGAACTAACTCCAAGTTTTAATTTTTCCCCGGTTTCTAAAAGAGTGCATTAACTATCCAACATACATTACATTACAGTCATTTAGCAGACACTTTTATCCAAAGCGACTTACAATTCACATTCATACACGTAGGCACAGCTACGGGAGCAATTTTGGGGTTAGGTGTCTTGCTCAAGGACACATCGACATATGACTAGCAGAGCCGGGGATCCAACCGGCGATCCTCTGATTGAAGGACGGCCCTGCTCTCCACTTAGCCACAGTCGCCCTTACACATAACAGGTTAAGGTGAAAAATGTCAACTTGTACTGTACCTTGCTCTGTCCTACAATCTTCACTGGTTTCTGGATTTGGCTGAAGAAACCTTCTGAAGTGCACTGTGATAAAAAAATAAAATAATGATAATCTCCAATATTAGATTTTCAAACAAATGAATAGACATTAGTCTCGAAACATTCCATTACATCATCAATACAGTGACTGAAATACTCACACTTTAATACTTTTCCATAAACTTCTTTGAGATCTTCTTCCAAGCAGTCATCCAGCTTCATCTGCATGCTAGTAAGGACATCAGCTGTGTAGCCATTCCTGCGTTTTTTCCCCAAAAGCAGAAGAGGAAAGTACCCCAGAGCAGCAAGGCGGTCCAACTGCAAGTCATTAAGCCTGAATTTCACAGCAGAAAAGTATGAAGATCCATGTGTTTAACAAAACATGAAGTGCAGTTTATTTACCTGCAAACTGCAATTAAATAGATAGTATATTATAGTCATTTAAATTACAATTTCTGAGTCCTATTTAAGTTTTCCATACTTTTGGACTGTGTTTGCTTCTCTAGCAGGACACCAAATACAGAACTCTTAAATTAATGAAGCACTTCATATGAGTATTCATATGTGATTCATATATGTCAACAAAGGCAGTGTATGAATTCAAGTCCTTTAGGACAGCACTATTACATGTCTTTGGACACGTGAAAAATATTGATTACACTGTCACTTTCAATATGCCTCCAAGTTGATTTTAAGGCCGTCCATTATGATATAAATGTGTTACATGTACAAACCGACCCAAAATCAAAAACAAAATTAATTCAGAACCAACATTATTTATTAAAACCACATTATTGAGCTATTATTCCTTCATTGATGAAACAGGTGACTGTTACTAGCATGGGGAAAACAGTAAATCATCTCTGTAGTATTTACAATTGTGTTACCTTGTGTGCTTACCATTTTGAAGCTGGAGTCTAACACATGTGAGGCATTGCAGTTTTTTTTTACTCTTTCTTTCCACTCCTTTTCCTCAGCTGCAAACTTCTTCCTATCCTTTACAAGTCTGTCCTTGTGTGGCTGTTGGGCCTTACATTTAGGACACTTCTTGCAGGCAACATAAATCTTTTCTTGGCATGACACGCATCTTTTAACATTGCGTGTCCCCTTCTTGTCTGCAAAAGGAAGAAGTAAACAGTTAGTTATTGATGGACCTTTAAAACATGAGTCTGTCAGAGTATATCGTGAAACATGGAGATGGTCAATTGTTAGCAGAGGTATTGTATAGTTTAGCCTATAATATTTTTAGTATTGTTGAATAGTTTTAAAACTTGACGGTACCATAAATTTCTATTTACAGTTAACGTTAAATGTACAGTAACCCTTTCATCTTAAATGAAATGTCTGTATCAAGGCATGGACCAAAAAGATAATACAACTAGATCAAATATAGCTTACAAAGTTCAGTAACAATAACTTTGTTCAAAGCTATTTTTGTCACCTCTCTGCATCACTCAACACTAATGTCCTCGTCGTCGTCCCGTGCATGGCAGCTACATCCAAGAGCTCCTCACTGAGAGTCAGGTCTTATAAACACGGATCGATGCGCTGTATCCGTGTTGTCTGTGCTTTCATCAACAGCTAATGAAGAAGACCAGTACCTGCTCGTCTCTTAGCTGTGTTGTTAGATTGCTGCTAGTTCCTGAACTCGGTCTGCGATGGTGTTTCTTCACAAACTGACATTTGTAAAAGTCTGTATCTGATCAGAGCACATCTGCTCACATACCTTTAGCATGCACTGTGCTGTAACTTCTGTAAATATATTCTGCTGTGATTGCAGTCTGCTTTTTAATTCTTGGACAATTTGATGTTTTTCTTGGAGGCTAAATTTAGCTCCGTGTTTGGTGTCAAAATGCCGACGTAAATTGTATCTTTCATCACCGACACTGCCTCATAACACAGAAGACAGACCCGTTTTTCTCCTTGAAGCACAGACATGTATTCGCTTTCCCATCTTAAATTGCATTTTCTTCCCTCTGCATCAATTTTTCTCTTCGTGGACATTTTGGGATTATTTGTCGATCTTTTTCAACTCAATCACTTGTTGGAAAACCGCTTTACGGGCTGTTCTCTCTCCTGTCCACCTGTTTAAAAAAAAAAAAAAGGTAATAACTAATTAACCATATTGTTACCAAGTGACTGTTAGGACAAGTAATCAATGTCCAGCCACGGTGATAATACTTCACAACATGCTATCTCATAATTTCAACTTTCTATCTCATAATTTCGACCATAGGGATATTTTTATTTTCAAGTCAAATTTTTTTTTTTTTTTTTTTGCTGGTGGATTCGCGGGCCACATAAAATGACGTTGCGGGCCCGCGGGCCTTGAGTTTGACACGTGTGCCTTACACCATAAATGATGCTCATGTTTATGACCTATTGTCTATGGAACTACCTGTAATAAATACATGTCTTACCCATTCTGGTTCTTCAGAGTAGAGGTTGTCTGTCCAAGGAAGTACAGCCAGTCCAGTGAAGTTACCGGGCTTTTAGTCCGCGCCAGAATTGACCAGCACCGAAGCGATGATTGTAGAAGTCCCGCGATATTTTATCCGAGAATTACTTTTTTTCCTATGCCAAATGCAATATTTTAAATATAGTTTCAGCATTGAAATGCATTTCTAGCGATACATGTGCATTTTTCTAATATTGTTCAGTGAATGTATATAACCTTTAGTTTGTTAATTATTGCGAAGATTATTTCAGGTCTCTCAAGAATGGAATGCAACGCTTTCTAACCGTACCTGTCGTAGTTGCTATTGACGCTCCTAAACCCACGTGATTTAAGTTACATGTTGTTTGAATCGTCTCTGCGTCGTGTCACCACATTACTCAACACTGAAACACGAAAGTGTCCTTCATAACTTGACAATATAATAGGTTAATGTTAATGTCATCCAATTCAATCATTGGTCATTCGATTATGGAAATAAAGTTGTTTTCGTCATGTTTGGATAATAAGGCTACATTACCCATGATCCTCAACAACTTGGCTATGAGACGGAACCCGACCGCTCTGCAGTATTTAAAAAAAAAAAACGGATGAACTACAACTGTGGTGCTGATTGTATGAGATGTAAGGTGCAGCTCAAGGGAATTGTAGTTTTTTTTTTTAAATAGTGTATTTCCTAAAATTGGAAGTTGTAAATACTGAATTGAGAGTACACAGATTAGTTTAAAGGGGTAATAAACACATTTGTGTGATTACATTTCAAATATCTAATTTTTAAATAGGTGAAAATTGACTTAAACCATATTTTACCAATAATGGACTGCGCCCCAAAGAGAAATAAAATAAACCTGCTAGAATGGCCCAGATGATCACCTGACTTGAATTCAATACAAAATCTATGGAAAGAACTGAAGATCAGAGTTCATAGAAGAGGCCCACGGAATCTTCAAGATTTGAAGTCTGTTTGTTTGGAAGAATGGGCCAAAACCACACCTGAGCAATGCATGTGACTAGTTTCTCCATACAGGAGGCATCTTGAAGCCGTCATTACCAACAAAGGCTTCTGTACGAAGTATTTAATCAATTTCAGTAAGCGTGTTCAATACTTTTTCCCTGTGTCATTCCATTTTTTTACACATAACTTAATTTCTGAACTAATTTGTTTTGATTTCTTTGTATGTATGGATTACTTGGGTTGTTACCAACATCTGGTGAAAAGTTCATGTCAACAGCACCTTTAGAAATACATATTTACTGAGAAAAATGGTGACGCGTTCAATACTTATTTTACCCGCTGTATATATATATATATCATGAAAGTGAGGCCCCGTCCGCACCACACGACAGACTGGTATGTCTGCCACATGGTACCGAGGAGGTCTGAGGATCTCCGGGGATTCACTTCTCCTTTTTCCCCCCAAAGTCTCTGAAAAGTCTCACATTACATATCGATCAGCTCAATGATTGGCTGAAGTCCAATAAGCCCCTCCTTGGCCCCTGACCTATTCTTCCAACACATTCCTCAACCCCCTCACACAGACACTCAACCACACTCCTTGGTTAAAACTCCTACAAGTAAACACTGTGACACATAATATCCAGCACTAGGAGTGCTTTAAACTTAAATTCCTCACATGGGCCCCTTTGCACAGGCATGCAATAGTCCCCACCATAGGATTAAAGCACAAAGACTTTATAGTTGATTAGCCTCTTGCCCGGAAGGCCCGTTGAGTAATCAATCTGTGCCAGAGGGGCAAGGTTTTTACCATAACTATACAAATTGACAGTTTGCTATGTGGTAAAGATTTATAATAAAATTTGGTGTCAAGTTGTAGTTTCCAACACTGGAATGCTGACTTGCAAACTTTGCAGTAACATTACAGCAGTGAGTAGAGTTTTTGATGACATTGGCTCTTTACCCTTTCAGACCCTGTGTTTCAGTGTTAGGGATACAGGTAGTATAAAAGGCCTAAGTGATATTTTTACTGGCCTTCTTTCAAGATTTTTGCACAGATTTGAGTGTGTGGATGCTTTTTTTCATTCCAAAAGTGATTTATTGTCCTTTTAAATGTAACCATAAGTCAAACTTGGGCAAAGGGCCAGTTAATGGGGTGGAGTTCATAATTATTGTATTTAGGAGGGATTTTCAATGTTATCCATGTACGTTGTATAACTGCATATCACAATAGGCTTCCTGAAAACATGTTTTTTTTATTGACAAAAGGAAAATATACAACATATTCAGGTAAACAATAGCAGCACATACAGAACACACACACACACACACACACACACACACACACACACACACACACAACTTATCAACTTATCAAGTTATCAGGGTTGTCAGAGTTGTATGTATGAATTCCATCCGAAGTGAGTATGTTACTTCACCTTAAATAAAAATATAGCCTTACATTTGTTGTCAAAGCCCTTTTACATTTAAGCTAACCTAAACGTTAGCTGTTATAACCCAGATAGCGGTCGACTCCAGGGCGGATCCGCCCTCAATAGGGGGGCAATAAAAGGGGGTGGGACGCTCACCTGGTCCTTTCCTCCCGAGCAGACAAACCTGAGCGAGCAGCTGATTAACCTCGAGGCTAACCTTTGACACTTACATTTTAGTGCATCTATGTGCTGAAATTCACGGTAAACGCATTTAAACGGCACAGATCGGGAGCGAGCGAAGGACTTTGAAAGTTAGCGGAAAGATTAACGTGAGACAACATCCGGTTTCTTCAGACGAACATCCGGTTTTCAGAATAAGATGCCAACAAAGTATGAATTATATTCACATTAAGTATAAAACATGCTACCTGCATCTCGTGAACCAAATGTTATTGCCCTTTTGTTCATATAGCAGTACTTTTAAAATACAAGTGCGCAATACACTACTTTTGAATTCATTATTGAACTTTGCCATAACAATGCGATTAATCGCGATTAATCGCAAAAAATCCATGCGATTAATCGCGATTAAATATTTTAATCGTTGCCCAGCACTAATATATATATATATACACCTGACACATGTGTCACACTTTCAAAGTAATTACAAGTTAAATTAAGTACAACTTGTACTTACTTGAAAAAATAGGTAATGGTAATGTGCTAAATGAACCTTGTAAACATGGATGCAATATTGAGTCAAAGTCCCTTTTGTACCCTTTGTAATTTTGTCTATTCTTCAGGAGTAATAGAAGTGTTCAGTTATTAACATTTATTGAAGTTTGTTTTCATTACTGTTTGAGAAATGCAAGATTATCACTTCGTTACAGCATCCAAAGTCCCCCTCGAGACAAAGGAACTTGTCTTTGACAAGGAAATGCTGCTGTCTCGACTTCGAGAAGAAGATGGGATTCTCATCAAAGAGATGAGTAACCACTGCCGTTACCTCAAAGGCTCTTTCAAAAGTATGAAAAGAGAGATCCAGCAGAAAGAGGAGGACCTGGATAAACAGAGTATGTATTTAACTGAAATATAAAGACCCCAATGATCATTATTTGACATGAGTTTATGTATTTGATCGTGATTCATTTGAATGCAAAGTTATTTAATGATCACAAATGTATAGAACAATATTGCCCATTTCCCCCTTTTAGGCTGTCCTTTTAAAATGTCCTTGGAGGCATATGAGGGGCTGAAGGATCTGTTGAAAAATAAACTCCAGGAGATGGAGACACAGATGAAGGAGGCGTTCAGCATATACAGGTTAGTATACTACATACAGACTTTTTTTTGAGAAATACACTGGCTTCAGTTGTTGTTGTTTTGAGTAGAAATGGTTGAAATTGGTGAGAGGTATTTTCTTTGCATGCAAACATTATAGGTATGGCATATAGCAATGCCACATTAATAACTTAAAATCTCTTATATAATATATTAAAGTCAGCTGTCATCTAACACAATACAAAAAACAACAATTAATATTGTATAGAGATCCCTCACTATAACTTGTATATATGAAAAAATATTCTTAATAATCCATTTGAAATATTTATTGAAGTTTGTATTAATGGTTTAGAAATGTCCCTGTACAGGATAAAATGTCTTCACTCCACTGTATGTATATGTGTATATATCACCTTCCAGAACATGACAACATAAGATGAATTTCAGTACTTTTTTACTTTTACAATACATTTTTTGATTTTCTCCATTTATGCATGTCACTGTATGTTTACCCCAGCATTCCTTAATATTACCTTGCAGGTAGTATACAATTTAGATTGTCAAACATTACAATGCTGTCAGCCTGAATGCAAACGATGACCATAAGTAATGCTTTTATATGCAGGAATGTTTTGATGGACCCCACTGCCCTGGAGGAGGAGGAGGAGGAGGTGTGGGATGGGGATGGGGACGGGGACCCTCTGACCCTTGATGCTGACTCTTCTGATGATGAACCTCTTCCAGACATGCCCCTGTCATCATAATCCTTCGCAGTTTGGGAAACCAAAAAACATGAATATTTCTTCATGCAATAAAGTGATATTTTACTTATTCATAAATTGTGTATTTTATTATTTCAATTATTATTAAGTCATATTAATCTTGCAACCATTCAGAAAAGCATTAAAAACCCTATTTAACACTTGGAAAAGTTTTTCCTCAGCTGTTCTAACATTGTTGAAATTGAATACTGGTGGATTTGAAATATTTCATAAAAAAACTGACAGTCTGAACTTTGCAACCTGTTTTCAAGAATGAAGATGTAATTTCAATGTAGACACACGTGGGGTCGCTATTCTGTCTGGTTCGTGGAGCCATGCATTGTCTGGTACGTAAATAACGAAGAAGAAAACAGGGAAAAGCTGCAAAAGGGATCCCAAGCTTGCATTACATCCCAAAAATACAAAACGCTGGCATGATAATGTAGAATGAAAATAATTGTCTTTGCCCTGCATTGTAGTATACAGGAGAAATATGTTGATTAGAAACGTATTTGTAATACGTCGAACCAAACGTAATCATGGAGAAAATACGTTTTCAGTCAAACGTAATATAACGTAGTTATATGTCAAACACAAACGTATGCGCATTGTGGGAAACACACGGCAAAGATATGTTGATTAGAAACGTATTTGTAATACGTCGAACACGTGTTCTGTGGTATTTATACTGTGTTCTGTGTCTTGTTCACAGGACCGATTTCTACCGGAAGTTTGTCTTATTTGTGAATTATTTGCGTCTGTACGTTTTGAAATGTCGATTGTGATGTCAATATTAAATAACCCAGAATATGATTATGGTTTCTCTTGAACACTGCAATTAATTTATTAGGCTCAATGTTTCAGGTTACATTTAAATGATAAAACTCATCAAACCCGACACTCAGGAATGATCACCCTCACGTGACTGAATGAAATGATGATAAATAATGTAAAAAGTGTTTTGTCTCTCCAGCTCTCTCTGACTTTAATTGTATCCATAATAAAAGTTATTGAGGGAAATATCAGATCATGAAAAGACAAATCTTTCTAATAAATGGAGAAAATTGTTTGTGGTCCTTTTGTTGTTCAGACTACAATGAACATTTATTTAAATCAGATGGTGAATCAGAAAACTAATAAAATATAAATCTTGAGTTTAATCTGCGATCCGTCTTCACTGTTTACATGTTGAAAAAAATCTGATCAGTCCGATCGGCTGCAGCGTCCAATCACATAACTGATGAACAATGAGGGGGCGTGTTGGCCGTTAAAACACTTCCTGGAAGGCTGTTCTCGTGCGTCCTCGCTCATGGCTCCTCAGAGATGCCTCCTCGATCCTCGATCCTCCGATCTAAATAAGAGCTTTGGGACGGCCGTCAATATGGCGGTGCAGAACAACTTCCGGTTCAAGCGAGGAGCGAGGAAATGACAATTAAGAGACTTGGGATGTACCCACAGACGAAAAGAATAGGCACAGGGGGAACCAGGAGGCACAGCCTGGCTGTGACGTAGTGTTTTCTTAGTGGTATTCTGGATTAATGTTGAAGCTAGCTACAGTACAACAATATCACTCTTGTTTTTAGATTTATCTTAAAAACCCTCTTTAGATCACCATCTACTTCCAACATTCCTTCAGTTTTAACATTTGGCTGTGACGTAGTGTTTTCTTAGTGGTATTCTGGATTAATGTTGAAGCTAGCTACAGTACAACAATATCACTCTTGTTTTTAGATTTATCTTAAAAACCCTCTTTAGATCACCATCTACTTCCAACATTCCTTCAGTTTTAACATTTGGCTGTGACGTAGTGTTTTCTTAGTGGTATTCTGGATTAATGTTGAAGCTAGCTACAGTACAACAATATCACTCTTGTTTTTAGATTTATCTTAAAAACCCTCTTTAGATCACCATCTACTTCCAACATTCCTTCAGTTTTAACATTTTGTGTATTAGCCAAAGCTTTATATACAATAATCAGAAGGAGGAGAAGGTGAGCAGTGTTTGGTTGATAGTAGCCGGCTAGTATAAATATTATTTAGTATGTAAAGCAAAAGAAGGGATCAACATCACAGTACAGGTCCTGACTTCTGGCTGTGAAAATGCTTTCATGATCCATGGTATCAAATTTGACACATACTGTAAGTGTTTCCTGATTTTTACTTACCCATTAAAATGAAATTAAATTCACCTAATAAACACAAACTGAATAGTTCCTCATAGTAACTAACTGATTAAGTCTATGAAATAGCTAAAAGAAAAATTTCCATTGCAATCTGTAGAAGTCCCTCGGGATCCAGAACATGTTCCTCATGTTGAGCAGAGAACAGTCTTCTGCTGGACGCTCACAGTTTGGGTTGGGGCAAGTCTGTGTTCAGAGCCTTCACCTGTTCAGTGTTCTGGGAGCTGAGAAAGGTGTGGTCCTGAATTAAATAGGTGGTGATAAAATCTGGGAAATCTCTCTTTAGGACCACTTCCAGGAACATGTCTGCTGCTGTGTGTAACCTCTGTTTAGCCCTAAAGAAGACAGACAGAAAGAGACATAACACCTGAACACCTGAGCCACAGCGCAGATAGGACAGAATATTCTACAGTGATGCAAATACAGAAATCTATTTCCAACAGGAAAAGACAAAGAGTTACGGAAAGAATGTATATATATATTTAATCAAAGTATTGATATGTAAAAAATCTTGTGTTTCTCTATCTCAGAATTTAGACTACCTGTTTCATAATGCTGAGTAATGTTGACTTGTTTTTTGTAATTCCTAACTTTCAAGCCATTCTTTTCTTTTCTCGTAGGCAAGTCCACAGAGACACTATGTGCTAACTGTAGCTTACACATAATGGACCGATAGCATTTTGTTAGCAATGGTATTGAAGAATTAGGACCCCAACATCTAAACTGACCGATGTTAGATAAAGAACAGACATTAGCTCGAAAACTGAAGTGGTTTATGGTTTGTCTGTGCCTCTTTTTGTGTTATGTGGCTGGTTGTCAATGTCAAAGTAAACATATGGTTACTTTGCAAATAAATCCCCTGACTATTCAAATGGGCATAACTCCAAAATATCATTTGAGATTAAACTGTCCTTAAAGTAAACATGAAATGTTAAATGATTTAATTGATGTATTCCTGTATTTTAGTGCCATGCTTTTCATTTTCAAATTTCATAAACATCAATCAAACATATACAGCCAAAAGAAACCAAAAACACAAACAAGGTACACGAACATCATATTAAGGGGAGCAGATGGAAACAAAACGAAGCAAACGTATTTTACCTAAAAAGTGTTTGCAATCCTAAATACTTCAACCATAAACAACCATTCAAATGTCTGCCCATCGTCCACCCAGAACAGCTCAGGGTTTTGATATAACATTTCATAAAACAAGGGAAACCTCAAATCGTCATTTAATGATATGAAATGAAAGTTTTCAACATCTTTTAGATCACAACCATTGCATATTCCTGCATGAATTTGAACCGACCTACTTCAATAGCAAGGGGTAGGATACCAGCTCTGAAAAGAGCACACAATGACCTCTGGCCTCTAGTTAGAAAGGAAGTAACAAAGGGCCCATGTCCATAACACTGCTTCATCTGAACATATGATCTAGATTTGACAATATGTCATTTGAACATTTGTCTCTGAAAGTATAGTTTCACTACGTTACCATCACAGCAAGCATTTTACGAAAGATATACGCCAAGTCTGGCTCCCTAAGATTTAATATATTTCCTTGGTCAGGGATGACTGTCTGCCTTATCTTAGTTAAAAACATTTTTTTGTTATCTCTGGCAAATGCATCAGGCGGTTCCACAGCCGGATCATCTCTCTCTTTTGTTCGAGATCCAGCGGCCCCTATACCCATATCTCCTTTTATCCCAAGACGAGGAGTAAATCATGTATCCCCAGAAAACCTCTTATGGCTCCATTCTGAAAATAATTGACCTTTTTGGCATCCTTGCAACCCCACACTCCAGCTGCATAGCTAAGAATTGGACAAAATGATTCATAGAGCTGTGAGTATGTGGATCGATATCTTTACAAAATGAATTTAGCTGATTATCGATCATGTGCGGCCCGCAGAGTCTGCTGGTATTCCAATCACTATTTCATAAGACATGAATTCATCCAAAGTAAAGTTTAAATATTAATAGGAATCAGCAGTGGCGGCTGGCCAATAGAGGGCCATGGGGCGTGGCCTCACCTTGAGCACCCCTCCTTGAGCCACAAAAATATATATATATAATAATAATAATAATAAATTATACAAATTGTCAATATTTGTGTTTTTGAAATATGGAATGTATTTGTGTTTTTGAAATATGGAATGTACCCAGTAATATTTGTAAAATATGATATCTGCGCAAAATATATGCTTTTCCTGCTCGTCCTCTCCGCCTGTCTGCATGTCTCAGCCATGGAGAAATGCCCCACAGGAGGCGGGTCTATGAAGCAGTTTAACAAATTGCTGATTAAAGATATAAATGAGTGACATACAATTTAGCCAATCAGCGTCCTCAAATAGATTCAGCTTGGGGCGAAAGTTACGCATTCTCGTCAGGAGAAGTCTCTACAGGCGAGCGCGAGCACTACTCCTCCAAGACCCGTTTGAGAGGAGAACTTTGGCGGAGATTCTGCAGGTCAAAGAGCTGATCCCAGATCAGCCTGACCTCACAATCAGACAGCAGACTAGCGGGAAAGGGAAGCAGTACATGCAAAGCTTCTCTAGTAGCTTTACTCTGGCTGATCACAAGCCTCCATGTAGAGCAAACAATATTCAACATCTTCAAGGATTATGTCACCTGCATAAAGTAAACCGGAAGCCCTATCACTCACTTGGACTCAAGCTATAGGGGCCTGATGTAATGCTTTAATAGCTTTGTAAAACTTGCCATCAACACCACCCTGGATGAGTTTCAAAAGAGCAAATATACATTGACCCAATCAAAAGCCTTCTGGAAATCTCTGAAGATTGTTTCTCCTGAATTCTTGCTCTGATGACTGTATACTGTAGATATGATGAATACAGGCCCTGTGCTTCCTGAATTCATTCTTCTCCTGTGAAGTACTGCAAGGGCCTGTTGTTAACAATATGTGAGTATATCTTATTGAGCGTACTCTCAGAATAAAACCCCTATAGTATAAAGGCACCCTGGGATCATTGTTGGCTTGATAATCGACTCATACCAAATGCCATGTCAGAAACATGTCTTTAATAAACTGAATAACACAAGGCAATACCTTGGGAGTTTTAAGTTTATTATAATCCCCCTAAATGTTACACACTGTTATTTTAAATCATCACTGTATTCACTGATATGAGTTAATCATTCATGAGAAATGAATAAACTTGTGGGGTTTTTTTTCTTTTAAAAGGTCTCTTAAACGGACTTCCGGTTTAGCGAATGGCGGAGTAGGCAGCTCGTCGGAAGGGCTCTGTCACTATTTTACATTTATTTGGCATTTTCTTTAATAATTACCCACCTGAAACTTGGAGAACCAGCTTCTAAATCACAAATCTCACGGCACAAATTTCAGCCAACCACGCCACTAATACCAGACACGACCAGACAATTCAAGCCATTGAGACTTCAATGAACGACTTTCAGGGGAGAATAACTACACTGGACCATGGTCGGCAGCTTTATGAAGGAGAACGAACTACTGAAGTTTAAGGTCGACGACCTCGAGAACAGATCACGGAGGTGCAATATCCGTATTACGGGCATACCTGAGAGAGCGGAGGGCACCCGCCCAACTTCCTTCATAGGAGAATTATTCGGCGCTGACGCTTTTCCCCGTGGTTTAGCCGTGGACAGAGCGCACAGGGTGGCCATCCAGAGGAGACCGGACGGCGCGCCTCCTCCCTTCATAGCCTGCATTCATCATTTCCAGACGAAGCAGCGTATAATGCAGCTGGCACGAGAGAAAGGTCCCCTGTCCTACAGTGGCGCGGGAATTCATATTTACGCCGACTACAGCGCTGAAGTGGCTAAAAAGAGAGCTACTTTCCCCCCTGTCAAATCCGCACTGAGGAAAGCAGGGTACCAATTCAGCCTGATCTTCCCGGCTAAGCTCCGAGTGATCGTCGATGGAACCAGGCACTAGTTTAACACTCCGAGTGAAGCGGCCGCCTTCCTGGAGAACAGTCAACCGGCAGTATGAGACCCCGTGGCAACCATAACAATGACTGTGGAGACATTACCTTTTAGTAGCTTATGTTGGTTGGGCTAACCGGTGAGTGAATATTTTTGTTGGCTAAGATGACACGTTGTATAAATAGTAAACCTTATGAACAGTATATTACTAACTTGATCGTGCTCACATAATGTTGGACAGCCATATACACTTCCCCCAACTTTACTAACCGAATGCCAATTATATATTATTTCCCCGCTCTGGTTTAACATAGTCATAGTTAATGCTACCTGTTCTTATTTTTTTTGTTACTAATTACTTAAATGGGTATCTCATCTCCTCTTGTTAAATTCTAACTCCTGGATATACAGAACGGCTGTTTGTTGTGTTGGTCAATGTTTAGAAAATGGCTTTCAATGTACTGCTCCGTAGACTCTTTAAAATAAGCGGGTCTCAGGTTAAAATCCTCTTTGTTTTTGCCTTTATAATCATTCTTAAAGACAGAGTTTAAAGTAAAGTTTGTAATAGTACAACGGATAGGGTTAACAGGTCTAGGTGCACAGGAATGGAGCCTTTTATTCTTAATGTATTTTATTGATTTTTTTCTTTCCTTTTTTTTTTTTTTTCCTTTCTCTTTTTGTTTTGTTTTGTTCTTTGTTTCCCCCCTGCCCTCCCTTCAGCCCTCTGTTGCTATATCCCTCTTCTTAAACTACTATGAGCGGTTGGTCCAGTAAGGTGACTAACGTCCCAACCAAGTTCATATCCTGGAATGTAAAAGGAGTCAATAACCCAGTTAAGAGACAAAGGGTCATGTCTCATCTACAACAATTGACAGTAGACGTAGCATTCCTACAAGAAACTCACCTTTGTAACACCAACGTTGCTGGTCTCAAGCGAAATTGGGTTGGCCAGGTGTTCCATTCCAGATTTAATGCAAAGGCCAGAGCGACAGCCATATTGATTAATAAAAAGACCTTTTTTCATCCCGAAGAGATTATTAGCGACCCAAACGGGAGATATGTTATTGTTACTGGACAACTCTGTGCTAATCCTGTGATTTTGGTAAACGTGTATGCCCCTAACTGCGACGACAGTAATTTTTTTGAGAAGCTATTTCTTGCAATACCTAAGCTTGACAATGGATTGCTTATAATAGGAGGTGATTTTAATCTTGTGCTGGATGTCACCTTGGATAGGTCATCCCAGAAACCTCAGAACCTTTCCAAGTCGGCTGGAGTTGTGAACAATTTCATGCATAAGTGTGGCCTTTCAGATATTTGGAGGTTTAAGTTTCCCAACACCAGAGCTTACTCTTTTTTTCTCAAATGTGCATCATAACTATACCTGCATAGACTATTTCTTACTTGATAATAGACTGCTGCCTAAGGTTAAGTCCTGCTCGTATAATAGTATTGTTATATCGGATCACAGTGCCATTCCATTTGATTTAGACCTCCCAAACCGCCGTCCCCCAAACAGAATTTGGAGACTCAACCCTCTCTTACTGACAGATGACAATTTTGTGAAGTTCATTTCAGCCCAAATACAATTCTTTCTAGAGACTAACTCCTCCCCAGAGATCTCGCAAGCTACATTATGGGAAACTCTTAAAGCATACCTCCGTGGGCAAATCATAGCCTATTCCTCTACCACAGCGGTTCCCAAACTCTTTAGGCCACGCACCCCCAATCCCCCCCCCCCCCCCCCCCCACACACCTTAAAAAAGCCTGAAAATCGGACAAATGAGAGAACAGTTTGCTCGCGCGTGGCGTTTGTTTACAAGATAAAAAAAGACAAAAAAACTTCCGTTCGATTTCTTCTCCTGGTCTCTCCTCAACTCACCTCTCTCTCTGTCCCTCTCCTCTTTTATGACTGATAGCTTCAGATGTCCCACCTGACAGTTTCCCCGATTTCAGCCAGTTTAGCATATTTGCATGAATGTTGCTGAATGAATGAAGTTAGCTGTTAGCAGACGTTAGCTGCACAAGCTAGGCTGGCTAGTGTGTACGTAAAAGACTGGCGGCAGGAGCTGAAGTGCATTTATTAAATTGTAAGTTTTTAATTTTAAATTTAAATCTTACAAAGGGAATTTTTATAATTCATGTTTTTATTTTGTGAAAAATCCCACTTACATTTTTTTAAATTATATTTAATATTAATTATTACACCATTCAACCATCCTGTCTCCTAAAAATTACGTTCCCCCAAAACTAAAATGCATTCTCAATTACGTTTGACTAAAAGCCGCCTCTCATTCTCCCTATTACGCGGTCAGAATACTACCACAACACGCCGCCTGTCTCGCGGGGCAACAACTCGTGGGCGGGGGTAGAGGCGAGGCAGATCACAGAAAAATAATAAAGAATATGTATGGAAAAGATATGTTGATTAGAAACGTTTTTGTAATACGTCAAACACAAACGTAATCAGGGAGAAAATACGTTTATGGTCAAACGTAATTGAGAATGCATTTTAGTTTTGGGGGAACGTAATTTTTAGGAGACAAGACTGCACCATTAGACCACCATTACATTTTTCCTCTCGCGCACCCCCGAGAGGCACCACACTTTGGGAATCCCTGATATAGAGCAACACAATGCATGTTTGCACGTGTTCTGTAGCACCACACAGCGGATACAGGAAGCAGTGCACTATTTGCAAAGTATCATATTCAGCATCAGGCTGTCCGAAGGGAAAAAAATACGTCGGACTCGCAGCTTTAATTTATATCGTAGCTGCTTTCATTGTTTGTATCCTGTAAAGCAGGGGTGTCAAACTCATTTTCACTCTGGGCCACATCAGCATCATGGTCGCCCTCAAAGGGCCGGTTGTAACTCTAAGACTGTGTAACTGTAACTACTCCCTAACATATTGTTAAATAACTATCTCTGCATTTGATTGTTGTTTATTCAAGTGTAAAAATATTGTACATGCAGTTATATAAATGTAAAAATATATGTAAGCACATTTGTTATTATAACATAAATCCTTTTAATTTAGGGTTAAGAAACCCACATTACTCTATCAAAGATCAAACTTTTAAAGAAAATAACAAAGAAAAATATCATCAAACACAAGTTATTACATTAACTTTGTTCAAAGCTATTTTTGCCACCTCTCTGCATCACTAATGTCCCTCCCCGTCGTCGTCCCGTGCATGGCAGCTCCTCAAGAGCTCCTCACTGAGTGTCAGGTCTTATAAACATGGATAGATGCGCTGTATCCGTGTTGTCTGTGCTTTCATCAACAGCTAATGAAAAATACAAGTACCTGCTCATCTCTTCGGCTAGCTGTGTTGTTAGATTGCCTGCTAGTTCATGAACCGAGTGGTCTGCGATGGTGTTTCTTCACAAACTGGCATTTGTAAAAGTCTGTATCTGATCGGAGCACATCTGCTCACATACCTTTAGCATGCACTGGGCTGTAGCTTCTGTAAATATATTCTGCTGTGATTGCAGTCTGCCTTTTAATTCTTGGACAATTTGATGTTTTTCTTGGAGGCTATATTTAGCTCCGTGTTTGGTGTCAAACTGCCGACGTGAATTGTATTCCTTCATCACCGACACTGCCTCATAACACAGAAGCTCGCTCACAGAAGCTCGCGCACCCCCAGGGGTCTAAATATGTTCATTCCCCGACTACAGATCTTTATAAGGAACGGTTAAGACTCCAAACTGAATTTAATCTTCTATCTACTGATGAGGCAACACGTCTAATCTTAAAATCCAG
Organism: Anarhichas minor; assembly: GCF_050575085.1. Classification (NCBI taxonomy): domain Eukaryota; kingdom Metazoa; phylum Chordata; class Actinopteri; order Perciformes; family Anarhichadidae; genus Anarhichas; species Anarhichas minor. Next base: position 704,845 of record NW_027466454.1, read on the forward strand.
ACATAATGTGTATGAATTTGGAGATAAATCTAGTAGACTACTGGCTATGCAAGCCCGCCAAGTGGCTACCACCCGTAATATCACAAAGATTCAATCAAACACAGGAGAAACGTTGATAGATCATAATGACATAAATAAAACCTTTTTACAATTCTATTCTAACCTTTACACCTCAGAACTTAGCAATGACCTCAGCCCCTCATGTGCCTTCTTTGATAATTTGACTATCCCTACTGTATCAGAGGAACAAAACACCAATTTAGGTGGAGATATCTCAGTTGCTGAAATCATCATGGCCATACAATCTATGCAGAACAACAAGTCACCAGGCCCGGACGGGTTTACGACGGAATTTTATAAAAAGTTCTCCTATCAGCTGGCACCAACTCTTAAAGCAATGTTTAAAGAAGCACTCTCCTTAGGCATTCTTCCTACAACTCTGAGACAGGCCTCTATATCCCTACTGGCTAAGAAGGATAAAGACCCAGTATTCTGCTCATCTTATCGCCCTATCTCCCTACTTAATGTGGATTTTAAAGTGCTGTCTAAGGTCTTAGCTAAACGCCTGGAGAGTGTGATCCCAGATATTGTCTCACCTGATCAAACAGGATTTATCCAAGGCCGACACTCCCACTCAAATTTACGAAAACTATTCAATGTTGTCCATTCGGCCCCCTTAACGTGCCCAGAGGTAGTGGTTTCTCTTGATGCAGAGAAGGCCTTTGACCGGGTCGAGTGGAAATACTTATTTGCTGCCCTCCAAAAATTTGGCTTCTCTGAGGAATTCATTGCCTGGATCAGATTACTGTATTCCTCTCCCCTAGCAGCTGTAATCTCTAACAATACTCAATCTGACTACTTCCCCCTTGGTCGGGGAACAAGACAAGGGTGTCCCCTTTCTCCTCTCTTGTTCGCACTAGCCATTGAGCCCCTGGCAGTGGCACTGCGACTCTGTAAGGACTTTAAGGGTATACCTCGGGGTGATTTAGAACTGAAGGTTTCTCTTTACGCGGATGATTTGCTGCTGTATGTCTCTGACCCATCTCTATGTCTTCCCTAAATTCTAGAGATCCTGAATCGGTTTGGGAAAATATCAGGATATAAGCTAAATTTGCAAAAGAGTGAACTTTTCCCTCTAAACTCTGAAGCAGAGGCACTCCCTTCCAGCCTTTTCCCCTTTAAGGTGGCCCGGGATGGCATTAGGTACTTGGGGATTGAGGTCACACGCTCCTTTCATTCTACTTTTAAAAATAGCTATATTACCCTTTTTGTCACGATCAGGCTTTGCCCTGTGTGTTCTGTGTCTTTGTTTCTTTCTGTAGCTCCTCACTCACCTAATCAGTTCATTCAGTGCACCTGCCAGTCACACTCACCTCATCAGCTCATTAGTCTCACCTGTTCACTCTGCCTAGTTCACTATTTAAACCCCTGTCTTTCACTCACTCACTGCCAGATCATTTTGTTTGTTTCCTACCTACCCGCCCGTTTTGCTCATCCTGTTCCCGGTTTCCCAGTCTGTCTGCCCTGCCTTGTCCTGCCGGATTTTCCCCCTCGTCTTTTGTCTTGTCCTTGGATTAACTGTTTTTGTTTGTGAGCTATTAAATACCTTTTTTCCCCTACTCTGACTGTCTGCGCTTGAGTCCTCATCATGCCCGTGACACTTTTGAATAAATGCAAACAGGATATGATTCGCTGGGCCTCGTTACCATTATCAGTAGTGTGTCGTGTTAACCTAATTAAAATGATAGTATTACCCAAATTTTTATATCTCTTTCAAAATATTCCTATCCTGATTAAAAAATCTTTTTTTTTTTAAATCTTGATAAAGATATCATTTCTTTCATATGGGGGACCAAACCTAGTCAGATTAGCAAGACTCGACTCCAAAGACCAAAGCACGCAGGAGGCTTAGCTTTACCCAATTTTCTCTTTTACTATTGGGCATGCAATATCCAGAACCTACTTCACTGGTTTGAAGACAGGCCAATTGTGGGAAAGGCGGACTGGGTACAAATAGAATTTTCCTCCTGCCGGCACCACCTCGGCTCAGTGGTCTGTGCAGCCCTGCCTCTTCTTAGCAATAACTTGAGTACAAACATAATGGTAAATCACACAATAAGAATATGGGCTCAGAGACATTTTGGGCTGCAAGGAGCCTCCACCCGCTCCCCCATCAAATTTAATCATATGTTTATTCCCTCCTGTACAGATAACGCATTTACTCTATGGTTTGATAAAGAGATCAGATCAATCCATAATTTATACATAGAAGACACGTTTGCTTCATTCTCCCAATTATCACAAATCTATGATCTACCAAGGAACAATTTTTTCCGCTACTTGCAGATCAGGAGCTTCGTACGAAACACGTTTGACTCATTTCCGAACAAGCCCATGAAATCTCATGTTGACAACCTCCTAGAACTGAACCCGAACAGTAGAGAATTGATATCCCAAACTTACGAGCTCATTAACAATATCAACCCACACTCCTTGGAAAATTTAAGAATGGCCTGGGACTCAGATCTTGGAGTGGTTATAACAAATGACCAATGGGACTCTATTTTAGACTTGATATATACATCATCTCCATCCGCTAAACACAACTTAATACAGCTAAAAGTGGTACACAGGGCTCATTACACTAATGCTAGATTGGCAAAAATTTACCCTAACTCTGATCCGTTATGTCCTCAATGTAAAGGCCAGCCAGCAGACTTGTTGCACATGTTCTGGCTATGCCCGAAACCCTCCACCTTTTGGATAAGTATTTTTAAAGCTTATAGTGAGATGTTTGCAGCTCAATTTGACCCGGACCCAATTTGCGCACTCTTTGGCTTAATACCAGAAGACTTCCGTGCCCGTTTACCAAATAAAGCCAATGTGGTCGTAGCCTTCACTCCTTGCTCGACGTTTGATCCTTCTGAGATGGAAGCAACGTGCCCCCCTCGTTCTCCCACTGGGTCAAAGATGTCATGTATTTCTTGACACTTGAAAAAATTAAATATACTCTCAGAGTGTCCTCCCAAACCTTTCGTAAAGTATGGAGACCTTTTCTAGAATACTACGATTCCTTACAAGAACCTCTCGACAAAGACTAATGTGTAATATTGATGTCAAGAATTTAGTTTCTTAGATGCTGATAACCCAAACACGCTCCTCTACGTTCCCAACAATATTATGTCTGCATCTCCGTCACCTGAATGTACCTGAATTTACCTAAATGTATAAGTTCCATAGCCTGTAACCCTGCATTGGGTGGGTTGGGTGGGCAGGGTTGGGAATGAGGTTTTAAATTTCAATCTGTAATTGCCCTCAGACATGTGTGAATCCTCTTCCCTGGTGGGATAAAAACTGTGAAAATCAATAAAACATATTTACAAAAAAAAAAGGTCTCAAGACTATATATTTTCATTTGTAATAGCTGTTTTTTTTCTCCGTCCATTGGAATAGACGGCAGTAAAATAACACATGATGAAGTATTTGAATACATTTTTTTCACAGTACGAATCCACCATTACAATATTTGTTTTATGTGTGTTTAGAACATAATTGGGCTCTGAACAGATTTGATACAGCTATAAGCTATAGCTAAAGAACAGCAGTAGTCTGACTGGTATGTGCACAGAGAAAGGTTTTGTCAAGAAAACAAAAAATATAAATAAACATTTTTCAAGAGAGCATGGGGCATATAATGTACAGAGCAGATCTACTGTGTATGCTATTATTTGGGGCAATGAAAAAAATGTAATGTCAATGGAGCTAGTGATCTACCATGATCACGTGTCCTCATCGCTGAAACGACCCAAAAGGTGCCCTTAAGGAGTGTCTGCTTACCTAACGGAGTGACAGAGAGCCCTGAGCTCCATCATGAGCTCCTTGATGAGGTCAGTCACCAGCCGCCTGCTCACCACCCTGCTGTCGTCCTCCAGCTGAGTCTGGTGACGGATCCACTGCCACACCTGACACATGAAACACACTCAGTATCTTGTCAGGTGATTCGTACCTCAGGGTCAAAATGGCTGGTTAACAAACTAAAAGGCCTGTTTCCCCGTAGCCTTTTCATTTAGAGATAACGGTTTTGTTTTTCGTTTGAAAAGCAGTACAGCACAGGCACTATTAAAAGCCCTGAAAACCTCATTTCTCAACCAGCGTCTCTGAGCAACAATATACATGCGGGTACTATTTTCTGCCTCAGTTAGAGCAGATTTCACATCATCTGTCTGTGCTCTTCTTACTGATTGAAGTGGGCAGGGCTCAGTTATAAAAACATGATGTCACACATTTATGTAGAGCAATCCGGATTAAGCAACATTTGAATCAAGTTATGGTTGGTTGCTTGCTTGTGTTTTAAGGCACTTTCAATCAAATCAGATGAAACCAAGTTCTTAGCCGTGCTAGCGGCTCATTCCTGGCGATGGCAATCGCCAGGAATGGCGGTTGGTCCACCACTTTCAGTCTGAAATATCGCCACAGCTATTTGATGGATTGCCATGCCATTTTTACAGACATTGATGTAAAAGGTGATCCTGGACGTTAATATTTTGATGGAAATATTGCCACTACTTGGACCCTTATAATGCACTTAGGTGCTTGGCTTAAGACTATATAAGTCTACTGACTCTAGACTGTATATAAGAAGAGGACGTAGTCATCATGAGGTCACCCATTGGTTTGTGGACTGACGTTTTGAAGACTCGAGTCCGGCAGTCACCATCTTGGATTACGACCGTCGCCATGTTGCTTTTTTTGCAACCGATGAACAGAAGTTACCATATTTGGAATGCGGCAGAGGATTGATGTAGTGACGCCGAATAAGTCTCTGGTAGCGGCAGCGGCCTGTCAATCATAGTAGTCCCGCCCTAAAGCATACCCTGCTTTATGGTCTATTTGACTCTAAATGGAACATAATTACGAAATGAACATCATGCTGTATTGAAGAAGACTTGAAACTAGAGATTGCGACTATAAACTCATGTTTACAATGTTTACTGAGGTAATAAATCAAGAGAGAAGTAGAGTCATTTTCTCATAGACTTCTATACAACCAGAGGAGTCGCCCCCTGGTCGTCAGTTGAGAAATGCAAGTTTTAAGAAACTTCCACATTGGCTTCACTTGGCAGAACCGGAGGTTTCCGCCTGCTCATGACTCATGAACTGTGTAAGCCAATTTCAAGCCACGCTAGCAGCAATGTCAGTGTCTAGGTCAGTCAACCCACAACTGTGGTCCAGACTGAAGCAACAGTCTGGACAACTACTAGATGGATTCCCATGAATTATCAGGTCAACATTTTAATATGTCCAATACTTTGCTTTATGACCAAATACCTGCAAAACTAATGACATTTGCATCAGATTCAGCTACTTTGTGATTAGTACTAATTTGCTAATGTTAGCTTTCAAATACACAAAAATAATTCCTGCTAAACATCAGCATGTTAGCATTGTTGATGGTGATGTTAGCTAGCATTTTGCACATAAATGAGCAGCTGAATAATAGCAACTGAATAGCTTTCATGTAGGCCCAACAGAAAGAAATCAGCATTGCTCAAAGCCCACCAAAGCGTATCTGTTCTTGAGTCGGATGAGTCACAGACCATCATTTTCCCCATTTTGTAAAACATTTTCTTCCCTACTCCATTTTCTTTTTCTTAAACTAGGCAATCCTTCAAAAATATATTGCATATAAATACCATTTGACCTGCAGGTGGCACTAAGGCAAAATGATAACTTCTATCTATCGCAGTGGTCATGAGTCTAACTGAGAGTACATCCACACGGGCGTTTCAGCATCGTTTTCGAATTGATCTGCATCCACACGGCAACCTTCGAAAACGGATATCACGTGACCATTAACGTACACTGGGCATGCGTGTGACGGTGTAAACAGGAAGTAGATTGGTTGCTTAGTTTAAAAAAATACGACCTAATGAAAGGTTGTGTTTGATACTTAAGATCTTCCTCTAAAATATTCCTCTATAAACTCAAACAGACAGTGCGTGGAAAGTTTCAGACGTTTTATTTTTCAGACTTAGTTACAGCGCTGCGGGTCTTTCTCTATCTCTCGCTCTCTCTCACATCAAATTTACTTTCAAATCAACACTTACATGTAAACGTTTACTAGATTATGGGTCCATAAATGTGGTCAACACACGTCTCTCACTCGTTTCCTCGTTGTTGTCTGTTCTCACTCGTAGCTCTGCTGGTGGCTTAGCTATCTGTCCTACTGAATAGCATTTACTGCTAACCGTGACTTCAGACGTCCGCTCCGTAGGGCTGATAACGCCGCTGGTCACGCCGCTCGCTAATCGCTCCATTAACAGCTGCTTCCTCCACAGAAATGCAGACTTTAACTGAACAACAGCTGCTAGTTAAGACAACAAGGTCAGCAACGCCTGCAATCAGTTGTCCATGTTAAATTAACCTGGTAGTCGATCAGTAATCAATGTTGTTGTTTGAGCTTCCGGGTAAGGGTCACGTGATAGGCATGTGACGAATCAGGGAAGGACACGTCATGAACCAAAGAACCAATCAAGTAGCGAAGGCGGGTGTGGTCTGAATGTATCTGTTTTCGACCGTCCACATGAAGAGGCAGCCCCAGAGTTTTCAAACTTATCCGTCTTCGGGAGCGTTTTCAAATTCCTCCGTTTTCGGTGCTCGAAAACTCCGCGTAGTGTGGACGCTCAGTGTAAACGTAGCAAAACATATGCGTTTCAAATGGAAACGGAGTAATGTGGACATGGCCTGAAATGTCGTACAATCCTCCTTGTACAAAGCCCTAATATTTGCAGACAGGTTTTTGTCTTTGCAGTAAGTTATGGCCCACAGGGATGGCTGCTGAAGTTGGATCGTGTAATCCTAAACCCACCTGTGATCTGGAAATCTCTGCTGTGGCTGAATCTTCGACCTGGCCTCTGTAGAAAAAATGACCTCTACCTAGGAAACAGAGAATTGCTTTTAACAGTCCACACAATAAGACTCACTTCATTCATCCTGCCTGCTCCTAACCATGAGGAGAACAAGAGTATGTGAATGTACATACCTGATAGCCAAGCATTAACAAAGAGGACACCAACTGCAATGTTATGCTTCAAACCGTAAAGGGTGACTCCTCCCTGGAGAAAAACAAAATACATCCGAATATACTTTATTATTAGAGACTAACACTGCATATCCAGTTATTTTTTACATACAACTACCAAGATCAGAATTACCTTCTCATCCTATCATGCTCTGTCTCATGTATGAAAATGCTACACCTGTAAGAGCCATTTTGTTGTTTTTGTTTTTGTACAACCTCCCACCACATGGGGGTGTAGTGCCGATGTAAATCAGAGCACAGGTAATATAATCAGTGGGGTCATTGGACACAGGTTGTTGCTAATAGGTAGAAGCAAACAGTTTTTGACCGTGCACATTTAACGAATGTAAATGTTATGATTTATTGGTTTATGGAGAAAATGGATAACTGAAGAGAAAGTGGAGGAACTCTGATTATGTGAGAAATAAAATGCCTATATTGGAAACGGCTTAGTTATTTATGGCACGCGTCAGAACAAACATTTCAGCAACCGTAGTGACTTTTTATTGGGAAGCAACGGTCACTACAACACCTAAGGGAGATTTTAGAGTGACATGTTGGACAGCGCTCTCCACTTGAAGAGGAATATGTTTTGGATTTATCGGGTTCATCCCTGGAGTAGAATTCTACCTAAACTAAGACATTTCATGTCATTCATGTGTAAATGAATTTGACATTCCCTCCCATAATATCTGCAGCAGTCTTCTTGCATGGTGCTTAGCATAGACTGTGTATAATAAGTGGATGTAGTCCCCGTGAAGTCACCCATTGGTTTGTATACTACTGTTTAGAAGCCTTGAGTTTGGCATTTGGGCCATTGCCATCTTCTATTTTTGGAGCCAGATGTGACCATATTTGAATTAGAGGGTGGAGCTTGAGAGCCTGGTGGAGCCATGTACCGTTAACATTAACAAACACTAAGTTACCTGTTAAAGCTTGGTTAGCATGGTGCATCCATAATTCACATTAACTGTGATATTAATTGGGATGCTAATTTTGGCCTAAAACAAGATGTACTTACCAGATAAAATTAACAGCCGCCTTCTTAGTGTCTTGTAGTACAACCAATTGCTGAACAAGACATTTTTAAGTGACCAGGTTGCCGTGGTAGCGACATGTCAATCAAATGCTAGCCCCGCCCTAAAGCATACCCTGCTTTATGGTCTATTTGACTCTAAATGGACCATCGTTTACTAAATGAACATCATGCTGTATTGAAGAAGACTTGAAACTAGAGATTGAGACCATAAACTCATGTTTACAATGTTTACTGAGGTAATAAATCAAGAGAGAAGTAGAGTAATTCTCTCATAGACTTCTATACAACCAGAGGAGTCGCCCCCTGGTGGATATTAGAGAGAATGCAAGTTCAAGACACTTCCGCATTGGCTCCACGTTTCAGAAAAGGAGGTCGCCCATTGGTGCCCACTAAATCTGTCAATTGGAACATAAAGGCTAGAAGAGGCTTTTTGTTTCAGTCTACCAATGGTTGAATCTGAACAAATTGTTGAATAATGTTAAAATGTTACAGCTTCTGCTGTTCTATTCTGAGACAACTGAGCGACTGACCAAAGGCATGGACAACAGGTCATCAGGAGTCACAGTGACATCATGTCGAAGCTGGTAAAGCTGGTTATCTCCTTCAGTGTGGAGCTTGAAGAGCTAGAAGAGGTGAAGAATTACCAACAGAAAACATTGTATTTATAGAGAGCTTTGTATGGCTCATGATCCAGTACTCACTTTCTGCATGGGCTTAATCAAGCTCAGATCATACACCATGAAACCGTCCACACCTGCCTGGATCTCCAGCAACTTCAGTCTGACAGGTGGGAGGAAACAGTGTCAGAGGAGCCAACATGTTTCAATTTAAAAATGCATTAACTGTGAAGATAACATCTGTCAACTCAGCAAAGAATACAGACATCACCAGGCTAAATACGCATGCATGACACTGTATATTATGTGGTTTATTAACATGATGTGGCAATAACTTTGTCAGATTTCTTTTGACTAATGAAATAATGCTGGCTTTTCAGTTTGACCCTTCATCACCGGTTCAGTGTGATGGACATCAGCGAGACAGTTTGACAAAGACAGTCTGCTCTGTGCAGTGGTGGAGGGAGTATTCACTTTACTTTAAGGGTAACTTTGGTATTTTTCAACCTGGACCATATTTCTACATATTTTTGTGTCGAAGTAACTATAGGGAGAACAATTTTTGAAATTAGTCCTTGTCAATGTAATGTAACATCCATTAAAAGTACTTGTTTTTGCCAATGACAGGCTCAGATTGCTATTATAAGTGTCTGACAACATTATGAAAAGGACCCTACAGAGAAATACAACATTTTTCTTTACCTTTCGCTTTAACTGGTTTGTCTGTTATTGTGTCCAAGTGTCATTCAGTCTCATTGTGTGTGAACAGCGATGTTCCTACCTGGTGACAGTAGCCAACACTCTGCTGTGGGAGTCACTGAGCGGGTCCTGAGGCAGCAGCAGGGCTGCCATGCCTCCTGTGGCCAGCGCCCCCCTCCGATGACATGTCTGAACCAGCAGGTCCATGTAGCTGCGCAGAAAACGCTTCTCCATGTTCACATATTTACTGCGGTCGGGCAGCAGGAAGGCCTGTCGGTGACCTGGAGGAGAAACGCATGACCTCTTGACTTCAATGAGGCAAGGATTGCCGTTTTTCAGCTTCACTTTTGTTTACAATTTGCCGATTGTATATCGTTATTAATAATGATAAATACACTCCATCATACCTATTCTATGAGCCGTAATTCTGATAATACAGTTGGCCATGCACCCATGGGTGAATTATGAGACAATGGGACCCTGGGCACAGACATGCAAAAGGCCCCACCACCTCTTCTACACAGGAGCAAGACACAGAGACATTATAGTTGTTGATTTGTGTCTCTTTGTAGTCGTTACACGTCTCTCTGTGAGTTTGTGTCTCTTTGTAGTCTTTTAATGTCTGGGTGGTACATACAGTATCTCTTGCAGTGACATTTATAGGTGAAGGCCAGGGGGACCCTGAAACTTTGGGCCCCTGGAGTCTGTTCCCAGTAGACCCATTCATTCTATTCATGCGTGGACCTTCCCTGAAACAATGATTGGGTTCAGAGGCTCGGTGTAAAGCACAGGGTTCATTGGGAGGCCAGAAGGTTTGGCTCACCAAATTTATTGACAAAGGAGGCTGAATAATCCCAGATGCCACAGTTTAGTCCTGCTGAATGGTCTCGCAGCTCGTAGAGAATCTCCTCCATCTCAAATGCTGCTAATACATTTTCAATTAGCACCGTCGCCTTAATGCTGCCCAGCGGAAGGCCCAACTAGACACACACACACACACACACAGATACAGACAAATTCAGTAGATACGACCACATATGAGGGACCATTTCACAGAGATTATTTTATACCACTACTCACAATAAACAGGGCATTCAAAAATGTTAATAAGAAAAAAATACTGAAAAAGAAAAATTGAAATGGCAGTTTGAAAATGGAGAGTAAAATTGCTGCAATAAACCGGAAATAAAAAACTGTCTTAAACAGAAATGCTCAAAGTGAAAGTAAAAACATGTATTTCTAGAACAGGAAAATCAGTCTCTTTTTTCCATCTGCCATTTACCACTTAGCTTCTCCAGATGTGTGTAATAAATGAGGTGTAGAATAAAGCGTGTTGGATGGCCTTGAAATAATTTACACCAGGGGAGTGTGTATACTGTGATTAAGTCCTGGTATTAGGGACACAAAACAATTGATCTGAGATTTTGAGAATGAAGTTAAAAACAAGTCATCAAATTTTGAGAATAGAACTGTATATATAAAGAACACTTTGTAGGAGAACATAGATATTTGATATGTGCATAAACACTGACACATGCAGACCTTCTGTTGTGTCCAGACAAATATTTTGTTCCATAGTCTGGCCTCCATGAAACTCTCCACCTAAAAAACAAGAAGAAACAGTAGAACTTCATGACAACGGTTTTGAGTGATGGTGTGTGTGTAGGTGTGTATGTGTGTGTGTGTGTGTGTGTTACTTTTGAGAGGTAGAAAAAGGGTCCACTCTTGTTTTCAAAAAGTGTCTCTCCACAGTGAAACATGAGGAGTCCAAAGTCAAAGAGAGGACCAGGAGCCTCCTTCCCTGCCACCTGGCAAACAGATAGGGTCATCATTATGTATGGATTATTTTCTTTTGATTAATCATGTACTAGTATAGCCTATAACAAATCAAAAATAATGACAAATGTCCATCACATGTTACCAAAGCACCAAATAGATTTAAGAAAACTGCTTATTTTGTCTGATGGTATTCAAATTACATTCATATAAATGTAAAAATGACATCTTTGAGCAGTTACAACCAGTAAATGTTTGGTATTTGTACTGAAAAAAGTTTCAGCAAAAGTAAACATATCACTTCCCACAAATAATACAAATGTTTATTTGACCAGTAAATAAGTGTAAATATTTTGTTGAACTTTCAACCAAAAGCCAAGGCTGTAGCCAAGACATTAGAGCTTGATACTACCACTAGGAGTCGCCAAAGTCAAATCTTCAAACCCAATCTGCACTGACTGAATAAAGTGAGTGAGATGAACTACAGAGGTTATACTACCATCATGTTGTGCTCCACCATGTTCCAGGCACGAGGGCGAAGCATCAGCACTGGAGCCTGAGATATGTGAGGAACATCTGTGAACACATGGAGGGAGGTGGGTCAGAGAATGTGTCGACCTTACGTACCTCTATATACAGTAATGTAGCTGTGCCAACATGAGTATTGATATAAAGTAAGCCACTTACTGGGGAACTGGTTGTGAACTGCCTTAAAGACGTTATGAATGCCTTTGATCTGGTTGTAATATGTAGGACAGTTCCCATCATCAAAGTCAACCTGAAACCAAAGAGAGAGTTCACAGAGTCTGAAGTTATGTGAGTTATGTGAGTTATGTGTGGAGAGATGCTAGTGGCTCTGTGAGGCTGTGCTTGTAGGGACCATGGTGCTTTGAGCAATGCTAAGCTTATTGTTAACATGCTCACAATGATAATGCTACTAGTTGATATTTAGCACGTACGTTCTCTATATACATCTATGGCAATACCACGTTCACCATCTTGGTTCAACATGTTATCATGCTAACATCTGTACACAACTAGCCTACAGCATTACCATAAATGTTGTGTGTATGTAATTCTCACATCTACACATGTCTAACTGGAATCAAAGGACAGCATAGATGCACATGAACAGAGTTAACTGTGATATGACTATACTGAAGTTACTAACTGCATATAAGTGTACTCATAAATGTGAATGATTTCCACATTAGCAATCGTAAATAGGCCTTTTATCACCCAACAGTATAGCATTCTATGTCCAGTTCCTGTGTTGGTGTCGTGTGGGCACAGGTGGTACCTGTATGCCTTGTGCTGATGACTGCAGAGCTTTAATGAAGCGCTGGGTGTCACAGGGAGCCAGGTCCCCGATATCCACATGTCTTCTCTGGAGCCTCGGGGGAACCGGGAGCACCCTCCAGGCGGGGTCCCTCCTGATATGTGTGGTACTTTCCAGAAAGCTTGGCAGGTCAGCTGAGAGGTCCAAATGGGCCTTTCTGGACACTCGGAGCTGCAGGACCTGAGTGGAGTATAAAAGACCCCTCATCGTGAGTGGGGTCAAGTCTTCCATGCATTGAATTTTAAAAAGCCTTTTCAGCTGTCTTACCTGATCCACCTCCTCATCAAATGTGGAGATCAGCTCATGGAGGAAAAGGAGGGAGCCTGTGGTGAAAAGTGTCTCATATTCTGCTTCTAGACCTGAGGGGGGTGGGGACAGCTCCATGCTGACTGCACCCTGTGGACGAAAAGAGTCAACATATCATATCAGTGGGTCCAGGTCAATCTCCATATTTGCAGAAATTGGGCTCATTTTAGTGGCCCTAAAAAACAACAGCAGTCTTAAAAGTTTCGATAGGTTTACCAATAACACATGGATTCATTGTGAATAAAACTTAAACACACATGCTGGTGATGGATACAAACAGTCACAGAATTAGCGGTACAACATGGAGAAGTTGAAGAAGTTCTAACTGTAAGCAAATGTGATCTGACTCACAGTAGCACTCGTTTCTGATTCCCTAAGGAAACAGTAGCACAGGTCTACTTCACTCTACATAAACCTGCATAAACCTGAGGCAGTGGAACCAGCTATAAACAACATATTTGTTTGACATATTATCACCTCATAAAGTTGTTATGGCAAACAACGTCCTTATTATGCCTTCAACTTAAAGGGAGCAACATGACCATTCACTCTTGTGGGACATGAAACCAATGGGATGAAAGATGCTGAAAGGCCTGAAAGAGCTGCATTGATGGTAATAATTGTCTGGGGGTTCATTACCATGAGTGAGCATGTTCACATTATAATAATAAATAAATAAAATATAATAAAGAATATAAAAAGTCCGTGAGGAATATGTTTCAGGAGCACCCAGTAGCTCACTGGTTACAGCACATGCCACCTAACTTTGATTCAAGCACCAAAACATGTTGTCATTCAGGTTTCTTTACCAGTTTCAGTCACAAGAAATTCCTAAGGCTTGTCAAAGTAAACATGTGCCTGAAACAGAACACTAGTGCTAATGAAACTGCTCAGAAAATTCACCATACTTTGGAATTCTTTACTGTCCATTAAGTATATTTAGCTGCAAAATAAAGCAATGCAATGCTACTCACAGACATGAGGACAGGTCTCTGTTCACGCAGTAGAAGTGGACTTTGGTTATGCGCTGACTTTGGGCAGTGTTTAAACAGGAAGATGTTTGTTTTTATGCAGAGTTTAAAGTCCTATGTGAAGATTCATTGACTTTTGAGGCGATTTAAACACCGTACATGCCCAATATTGGGAATTTGGTCAGATTACTAATGCTGTAGGCATAGGTGGTATGAGAAATGTTTGATTTTATTGTATTGGAAATTACTAGATGTAATTGGAAATTACATGAAAATCTCAAACTTGGATCCAGCGTTCCTCAGTTTGCTTTATCCATTCTACAACAGTCCAGTTCTAACCAGTCTCAGCCTGAGCAAACCCCTGCTTTGATCTCTTAGCAAAGGAAACCTAGAGACTAAACAAGCCTTCACTAAGTCTTCTCAGTACTGTTCAAAGTTATGTTGGCTCTCCTTCCGTCCCTTTCAATATTTCAATATCTGTTTCTGTACTGTATATATCTTAAGTAAGAATCAAGATCCATATACTTTACATCTTTGTTTTGGTCGTTTCTTTGTTTGAGTTTTTGGTTCCTGAAGATACCAAGGACCTTAGCCTCCTGCAGTGTTTTAGAGCACTGGTTCCAAGTCTTTCCGGCTTGTACCCTCTTATTTTGAATCAATTGTGACCCCTTTTCACAGGTTGTGGCTCTAGTGGGGTCATGGGTTGTGAGCAGCAATTTTTACATCTTGGATTATTCTACATTAAATTTTTTTAGAGGACTGGAGAGGTGAGAGCCCCTGTGACCCTTTTATCACTAGTTGTGGCAAACTAGTGATATTGGGCTGTCCAAATAAAACTTATTGAATTGAACAAAAAATTGAACTGTGTACACATGTACTCATGTACACTAAAAACAATTAGAAACGTATAGCATCTAGTGACTGAAAAGGTTGCTACCATACTTATTACATAGGGTACATCCCAAGTCTCTTCATTGCATCCCCGTTTCCCTCACTTGGGTCCTTTCCTTGCGTCTTAGTCCCTCCCACCAGGGATACATGGAGGAAACCATGTGAGGAGAGAGGAAACAAGGAAATATGTTTTAAGAGACATGAGACGTCCTTTCCTCAGTTGTGTCACGTGAAGCAACGTCTGTTTCTGATGACGGTGGCCGCTGATCACAGCTGGATCAGCTGTCAGTCGGCTTTAACAGCTGGAGAGACTTTTGAGAAGTTTGTGTCTGTACACATGATCACTGTACTTAATAATAGTATCTAATAATACTAATAACTGATAAAGACATACAATTATCTTCACTGCCAGATTAGAGGTGTTGTATCTCTGTAACCTGTTAACAAACTGTGCCCTGTGTTCTGTTTATAAGCACAAGATCGATTTCTATCGGCGGAATGTCTTATTTATGAATTATTTGCGTCTGTACGTTTTGAAATTCAGATTGTGATGTCATTATTAATTAACCCAGAATATGATTATTGTTTCTCTTGACTACTGGAATTAATTTATTAGGCTCAATGTTTCAGGTTAAACTTAAATTATAAAACTCATCAAACCTGACACTCAGGAATGATCAGCCTCACGTGACTGAATGAAATGATGATAAATAATGTAAAAAGTGTTTTGTCTCTCCAGCTCTCTCTGACTTTAATTGTATCCATAATAAAAGTTATTGAGGGAAATATCAGATCATGAAAAGACAAATCTTTCTAATAAATGAAAAAAATTGTTTGTGGTCCTTTTGTTGTTCAGTCTACAATGAACATACATTTAAACCAGATGGTGAATCAGAAAACCAATCAAATATAAATCTTGAGTTTAATCTGCGATCCGTCTTCACTGTTTACATGTTGAAAAAAATCAGATCAGTCCGATTGGCTGCAGCGTCCAATCACATAACTGATGA
Organism: Anarhichas minor; assembly: GCF_050575085.1. Lineage (NCBI taxonomy): Eukaryota > Metazoa > Chordata > Actinopteri > Perciformes > Anarhichadidae > Anarhichas > Anarhichas minor. The sequence continues at coordinate 720,574 of NW_027466454.1, forward strand.
ACAATGAGGGGGCGTGTCGGCCGTTAAAACATTTCCTGGAAGGCTGTTCTCGTGCGTCCTCGATCATGGCTTCTCGGAGATCTCTCCTCGAGCCTCGCTAGTCCGAACTAAATAAGAGCTTTGGGACGGTCGTCAATATGGCGGTGCAGAACAACTTCTGGTTCACGCGAGGATCGAGGAAATGACAATTAAGAGACTTGGGAGTTGCTGCTGTTTACTGTCGCCAGGAAGTATTTTACTTAGAAAAAAATGAATCGCAAGCTTTACGTGTTTCCGTATCCGCTTTACGCCACTTCAGTCCCCACTGGACAGCTAACATCGCCGGTGTGAGTAGCGGTGCAAACACGTTCATGAAAAGCCATGGAACACAAGGCACAGATACAAGAAGCGATTAAAATCCAAGGGGAAGTCGTTCGGAAGTTAAAGTCAGAGAAGGCGAGCAAAGATCAGGTCAGTACTGAGAGTAAGCGCTGATCTTTAATGGTGATGTTAAGGCGACATCTTAACATGCGGTGACCAGCGTGTCCAATTGGCATTTCACGTTAGGTTGAGAACAGGGTTGCTTCAGCCCCGATAAACGTAGAATACCGTAACTCATTCTGCATAGCTAGCTGGAAACCCCCAGATCAAACTGTTTGTTTCATTATGGCGGCCTTTAGAATGTTGTCCACAATTGATTCATTATGAGTCACTTCGTTAATGTGCACTAATGGTTACGTATATTGATGAAACTCATATAATGAAATATTTTCAGTGATAAGTGAGTCAACTCTAAATAGCTCTTAATTTGAGCGATACTTGGATACTAACCGAAGTATAAAAACGACACAGCAGCTTGCTAGCTCTACGCACTGGGAGCTCTAGCTAGATATTTGGCCTGCTAACACACACGCTGCTTTAAAAATGTACATTTCAGGTGACGTTAGAAGGGACTGCTCGTCACTTTTTTCATTCAGCCAGACCGGCTAACTGCTAGCTTGCTAGTCGCCTCAAATGGAAGGGCTAGCTAACTAGCCCCGTCCGCTAACCGCCCTCCTTAGTTGTGTCGACTTAAGGTTAGCTAGCTAGCTAGTATTAACACCGACTCAAAACCCAAACAAGTTGGACGTTTTAAGAGAACCCTGTCGCGATTCGTTCAGACATGAACTTTGAGTGTGTGTAAATAAAACATGTCTGCGCATAGGTTAGTTGATGCAATAGCTCTCCTTATTAACGCAGGCAGGCGTTGTGTGACAGCTTGTGACAATTTAACGTTAGAATAGGTAACATTAGTTAGCTATTAGGTAACCGGGTGTCATCAGTTGCCACTATACCAGTAATGTAAAGTGTATTTATTATCTGCCAGCTCACAGATTCTTACTGAAGACCAGCTCTATGTGCCGCTTCTTGTCTCCGCTATTTGAAACTACTGGTCCTTCCGCTGGTATTTAACATCGTCCTCTGCCAAAGTGCACCATAGAGGATGTTGCAGCAGGTGGAGGAATTCTGAGGTCTTGTGTGACATAAATGCTTCTGAATGAAAGTTTAAAACCTTAAAGATTGAAAGCTAGAGTGGTTTCTCAGTGAATGTCTCAGCTGAATAGCAGGCTCGATCAGTCTCCTTTCAGGTGTTTTTTTCTCTGTAAGCTTTCTGCCCTCCTTTGATTGTCTTGTTTGTCTGAATTCTCTGCTGTCATGTCAGGGAGTCATTGAGAGCTGTCTTTTACCAACACATAATCACCAGTGACACACACAGCCTCTGGAGCGCTGATTGTTGTAAGTGAGAGTGGAAAGTATAATAGGTGTTTTTCACAGTAGACATTAAGATTTACTACATATCATAGTAGGCAGAGCACAGGCGTTACTAATGACATAAACCATGTCTCTGTTCTATTCAAGTGTCCAGTAAGCAGGCAGCGTGACAGTGATGCACAGTACCAGTACTCTGAAAGTGAGGCAGCTCATTCCACACTACACTTGTGTATATGACAATACAAGAAGCATTAGATGCCTAAAATCTTCTCCAACAAAACTTAGTTTTTTCATTTAACAAAAGACAGATGAAGACACTTTTCAAATGTTAAATGTTCTATAAACTCAAACGGCACTTAGAGAACCTTCCCTCAGTTGAAAACTCACACAAATTCAGTAAATGGGACTACCATTGTGGTCAATCAGCATTCGATGAACACATTTGGTACTTGACATTTTTCAAATTGTATTAGGAAAAAATCTTCAATTAGCCCAGGTTTGCCCTGTCCACATTACTCCGTTTCTCCTTGGATGCAGATTTGTCAAATAGAAACGATCTCCGTCCACACGGGAGTTTCAGCATCATTCTCGAGTTGATCTGCGTCCACACGGCAGCCTTCGAAGGCGGACAGCACGTGACCATTAACGTACACTGGGCATGCGCGTGACGGTGTAAACAGGAAGTGGATTGCTTGCTTAGTTAAAAAAAAAAAATACGACAGAGTAATAAAGTAGTCTTTAATAATGAAAGGTTGTATTTGATACTTAAGATCTTCCTCTAAAATCTCCCTCTTTAAACTCAAACAGACACAGTTCGTGGAAAGTTTTAGAAGTTTTATTTTTCAGAAGTAGTTACAGAGCTGTGGGTCTCTCGCTCTCTCTCTCTCTCACATCAAATTTACTTTAACATCAACACTTTTACAACGTTTACTAGATTATGGGTCCATCAATGTGGTCTCTCATTCGTTTCCTCCGTGTTGTTGATGTCTGTTCTCACTAGTAGCTCTGAACATCATGTCCGCCTAGCTAGCTTCTAAGCTAATTTTAACATTACCGCCAATGGAGAAATGCTAACCGCGATTAGCATTACAGCGGTGCGGGTCTATCTCTCTCTCTCACATCAAATTTACTTTAAAATCAACACTTACACGTAAACGTTTACTAGAATATGGGTCCATCAATGTAGTCAACACACGTCTCTCACTCTATTCTGCTCTTGCTTCGTGCAGGAAAGCTTAGCAGATCGCTAACAGTAGATCCGTGAAATAAAGACCATGGAATCCATAGAAGAGTTTCAAGACTTCAGTGTGAATCTTTCTTATTTGTAAAACTGTGGAAACACAATATGAAATATGGCTTTACAAACTGTCCCTATACACATTACATGAATACAAAACAACAATCCATGATATAGCCAGCATGTAACATGTCCGCCTAGCTAGCTTCTAAGCTAATTTTAACATTACTGCCAATGGAGAAATGCTAACCGCGATTAACATTTAATACAACACAAATGTTATACTAAACACGCGAATAGAATATATCTACGTACATCTTTTCATGCTTCATAAATACATACTTACAGACTAAGGTCTCTCAAGGCTACCAAACGGAAGAAGTAAAACGTTAGTGCAGCGTGTCTTCTCATTAGAATCTAAAAACAACGAGCTGCTCCATAGGGCTGATGCCGGTCACGCCGCTCGCTAATCACTCCAATAACAGCTGCTACCTCCACAGAAATGCAGACTTTTACTGCACAACAGCTGCTAGCTGCTGCTAGCTGTTGTGCTAGCAGCAACATCATGTAGCTGTTGTGCTAGCAGCAACGCTTGCAATTAGTTATCCATGTTGAAATGAATCGCTGGTAGCCCAGTTTGTTTTCTTCCGGGTACGGGTCACGTGATAGTGAGTGTGACGAATCAGGGACGGAGACGTCATGGTTGCCAAGAACCAATCCAGTAGCGAACACGGGTGTGGGCGTAATTTTTTCTAAGCACATCCGTATACGACCGTCCACACGCAAACGCAACCCCGGAGTTCTCAAATACCTCCAACCTCGGCGGAGTTTTCAGATTCCTCCGTTTAGGGTGCTCCAAAACTCCGGCGTAGTGTGGCCGCTCAGTGTAAACGTAGCAAATACGGAGTAAAAACGGAGTAATGTGGACAGTGCCTAAATGTAAGGAGTTTGAAGTGTGTGTGTGGCTTCTTTGATTGACTTGGTCTCATGTGATCTCAATGTTCTGTCCTCCACGCTGTGATGATGATGATGATGGGTCATGCCCTGCCCCCCCCCTAGTGCTAGGGTTGCTTACCACTTTTCTCCTGTTCTTCCTGCCTGACCCTCCATGACCTCGGCCTGCCTCACCCTTCATCACCATCATCTACCTCGCTTCCTGGTGAATCCAACCCTCCGGGATATCGTTGCTCAACTGGTTCTACTTCTACTGACTCTTGTCATTGGCTGCTGTGGCTGGCCCTGTACAATACCACTGGACATTGCTGTACCCATGATGTACTCCTGAACTTTTATCTGTCCAATTCCTGGACTTGTTTTTTATATTTTTGGTCCGTGCTGTGCGCTGACCATGCTGGGCATGTTCTGTGTTCGTGCTGGCTCTGGTCTGATGGGCTTTCGGGCGGCACCACGGGTCCGATCTCTGCATTCTTTCCCTGGGATCACTGTGGCTCAGGTAGGCCTCTGGTGCTGTGTGTGTTTGTTCCTGTAATATTATGTAGCCTGTACTTTTACAAGTTTCTTGCCAATGTTTACCAACGCAGTATGGCTTTTATGTAAGTGTTCACAAAGTTCTTATCTTCTGGTGTGTGTGTGTGTGTGTGTTGCAGATTGATGAAGAGGTAGCCAAACTGCTGGAGCTGAAGGCTCAGATAGGAGGAGACGATGGCAAACATCAGTTTGTCCTCAAGACGGCAAAGGTAGGTAGGACCACAGTTCTGCTGGATTCAAACACACACATGCATTTACTGAGTTGCACTGTTGCAATAGAAAACCAAAAGGAGTATGTGTTAATGAGACCAAATTCATACCTGGTGTTAAAATATGAACTGTATCTGGACACCTTTTGAATCTTGGATATCTATTTGGACAAGGAGAAACGCATGGCAATGAAGGTATACATGCACAAGTTTCAGTGTGGCTCGCATCGTGATCAGATCTCAGCCTGGTGTAAATTCCATCCACACAGTTTGAACACATTCTTACTGCTTTTTGTCAAAGGAGTCCTGTGGCTTTGAAGAGAGCGTAGATAACCGATTCAGTTCAGTCAGAAAGGGCTGTCACACGGCAAAATATTGTAAATAAAGTGCACACTGAAAGCAATATTTTTTTTTTTTTTGACTATGCATAAGTACTTCATATGACACCACTTCAAAAGAAATCCAAACTTTAATACCGAGTGAAAAGCTCTTAGTTTGGTTCAAGCTAAAGTGTTGCGTTGTTGTTAAAATATGTCATTGTTGTGTATCACTGTTGATCTTTTATGACCATAACTTGGTACACCAGAATATTTCCAAACACAGTTCTTTATTTTAATCACAATCTGAGCCTGTTATTGGCTCAGTGGATTACATTGTAGCCTGTTAGCAGCTGCTGTTAGCATCGTTTTCCCTCTTAGTCAATTAGACACAAAAACATGAGAAACTAGAATTCAGGTTGAAAAGTACTGAAGTTACCCTTTGACTTGAAAAATGCCACAAAACAGTAACTGACACCAAGCTACAGAACAAAACATTGTTATAAGTCGTTTGTAATGTTCTCTCAGCCAGTGGATTCACTACAACCCTGCTGATGGATTCTCACCAAATAAACATTTATTTGAAGCAGCTGAAAATGTACTTGCCGGTCAGATTGAAACCCAGCAAATGTGTTTCTGTGTCAGGGAACGAGGGACTACAACCCAAAGCAGATGGCCATCAGAGAGAGAGTCTTCAGCACCATCATCGGCTGCTTCAAACGCCACGGAGCAGAAACAATCGACACACCTGTTTTTGAACTGAAGGTACATTTTCACAACACAATTGAACAGGTTTGCCGCTCGGTGCATGTGAACATGAACGTCTTGCATTCAAACACGGTATCTTGTGATGTCCCTGTGGTGGCCAGGAAACGTTAACGGGGAAGTATGGAGAAGATTCCAAGCTCATCTACGACCTGAAGGACCAAGGAGGAGAGCTGCTGTCCCTCAGATATGACCTCACCGTATCCTTCAAAGACACACAGCAAGGAGCACCAGGAACATGGAGGAGACCCACTGTTCAGTCTACACTAGATAACTGGACTCAACAGATATGACATGCTCATGTCAGTAGATTTCTCTTTAACACACAGACGTCTTTGACATAAACACTGTAACCTCTTCACACCCTGTTGGTGGTAGTTCATGTTTAAATGTTTTAAACTAAGATGCTGGCCAGATATCACACACTGCACCTTCTATGTTGCCTCAACACAAACGACAAATCTCAAATGTCAGTAAAAAGACTCCTATTTCCGAGTGAAGCTTGTAAAGTCTGGCTAACACAGATATCAGTTAAAGGTAGCACTGGATATCGGTCTGACGACTGGTAAGAAGAATCTATATTGCTGGGCTTCAGAAGACTGTCTTCTCTGTGAGATGCTCGCTGTTTACCGTCCAGACTTCAGATGTGAGACTGGAGTTGGTGTGAGAGACAACATGTACATCTGGATTCTTTCACGAGTAGTCACTTTACAGGTTCATTTTGAACCAATAAAAATCTAAATCCTCGTGGATAGCCGGTGGGTTCCCAGATTACAGACAGAAATGACATGCCGTCGTGTCAATAAGATAAATAACATAAGGCTATTTAGTTTGTTTAATAAAAGAACAAGGTATATACCTGTTCTATAGGAAAGGGAACCTTAAATGACTTCTGTTGTGATCTGGCGCTATATAGAAAATAAAATGAAACAAAATTAACTCAACCTTCAAGGGGGGGCGGAGGGTGCCCCCCCCAACACTGGTCTGGACCTCGATGGTTGGTGACTTTATGTGAACTACACATCCGCAGTACTCAGTGGATTAAAGATGAGTTAAGTCATTATGAACGGGTCAAACGGCTACATCCACTTTAGAATGAGATATATTTGGCTACTGGAGGAAACTCTGGTACAGTGTGTGTAATTCTGCAGACACATGCCGGTTTTCTGAATAAGACTTAGTTTGAAAACAGTAATTATCCATTTGATCATTTGTCTGTCGTCACATTATGGTAAGTTTTTATTCATTGAAGAAATATGGAATTACAATTCGTCATTTGGTCTCTTTATTTTCAAAGGTTACTTTCATTAGTCATTTTAGTCTTTTCATCGTGAAAAGAAAAAGTTGTCAAAGAGTACTGCTTTAAAGTTTTTGTTGATGAGAGCAACACTGCCACATAAACTCCTGTATTTGGATTCCCTCCATCAAAGCAAAGAGCTGTGTGTTGTCCTTGACCCGCCCTCTTCAGGTGCCCTTTGCCCGCTACCTGGCCATGAACAAGATCACCAACATCAAGCGGTACCACATCGCTAAGGTCTACCGCCGCGACAACCCAGCCATGACCCGCGGACGCTACCGAGAGTTCTACCAGTGTGTGAGTCGTCCTCTGATACATGTGTTGACTCCTGACCGGGACCACGCAGCGAATATCTGGTCCGACCTGACTTACTCCACTTAGACAATGAACTAATGAATGTTTGTGTGTGTTTCAGGACTTTGACATAGCAGGGCAGTATGACGCTATGATTCCAGATGCAGAGTGTCTGAAGATTGTCTATGAAATCCTTAGTGGGCTGGACCTCGGAGACTTCCGGATCAAGGTTGGTCACGTCCATTCACTAACATTTACAGATGAAACTTGTAGACTGGTCAGCAGGTGTCATCTCTGTGTCATCTTATCTTGAACCACTGGACTTGGACACACTGAAGTGAAGATTACTTCACTTCAGTGTGTCCTAAACACAGCCACCAGATGTTAAACCAGATCTCATATCGCCCCTATTTTAGCGAAGTGAATTTAACATTCTGTTCTGTATGGCTGAGCTTCTCATTCCTTACGGATCAACCTGTAGCCTCTGATAAGGGCACTAGCTGTTCCCTGGTCCAGGCTGAAGACAGAGGGGGACAGGGTGTTTGCTGTTCGGACTCCAACCCTTTGGAATAGGAGCTGTATAATTAAAGTTGTTATTATTATTAATTATCACATCCTCGGTGTCCAGGTCAACGACAGACGTATTCTTGATGGAATGTTTGCTGTGTGTGGTGTTCCAGATGACAAGTTCCGCACCATCTGTTCAACAGTGGATAAACTGGACAAGGTATGTGAACATGCTGAGCTTTTCAGTTCCAGACTCAATGATGAAAAGCTGAAACTCCATGTAGTCGATCTATTGACATGGAGACAACACTTTGAGACTAAACAGACGGACTGTGGTTGGTGTGATGAATCCTTCGTTCTTTCATCTTCTCCCCATCAATCCTCAATATCTGGCTTTGACCCATCTCCTTGTCCAAACCCAGATGCCCTGGGAGGATGTGAGGAAGGAGATGGTGAATGAGAAGGGCCTGTCAGAGGAGGCAGCCGACCAGATTGGAGAGTACGTCAGTTTACAAGGTGAGACTTTACCCAAATGCACACAAGATGTGAGACATCAGTGTTCATCAGTGTTGGTCACTAGTGAGGCATTCTTCCGTTCAATCTTTTTTGTTTTTGCCTTTTTGACAGAGGACAGTGTAGAAATAAGGAATGGGGGGGAGCGCAATAAAGGTCCCACGGCTTGAATTGAACCCAGGACGTTATATATGTTGTACATTGTAACCAACTTTGACTTACACACAAAGAATTACAGAGCTTTGTTGTTTCTTTTTGCTCTTTATCATTGTTGTGAGGCTCACAACCTCCTCACTCATCAGCCTGGATCCCAGCAGCAGCAGGCAGGTGATCTCATGATAAACCCACCAACACCAGCTGTGGGTTGGTGGAGACCAAGAAGGAGCATTGAAGGAGTATTGGACTTCCATTCACCAGGTGTACACAAACAGATCTCTGCTAGATGTGTAAATAGGCAACTGTGTGTGTTGCAGGTGGAATGGACTTAGCAGAGCGCCTCCTCCAGGACCAGAAGATGTCTCGCAGTAAGCAGGCCTGTGCTGGCCTGTCCGACATCAAGCTGCTCTTCACCTACCTGCAGCTCTTCCAGGTCACAGACAAGGTGAGACATGCTGTCATTCATGCATCCCATACAATTTCTTCCATAATAATGGTTGTGTTTTTATGCACTGAAGTCATTTCTTTGTGTCATCATACCTTCTACTTTCTTCTCTCTTTACAATGTAACTGGTATCTGTCTGTTCTGATCTGGTATCTTTTCTATCTTTGCTCTCTCCTCTTCATCGTCTCAGGTGGTGTTTGACCTCAGTCTGGCTCGGGGTCTGGACTACTACACAGGAATCATTTATGAGGCGGTGCTGACTCAGGCGGGTGTGGCCCCGGTGTCCACTGAAGCCCAAAATGGGGCGCCTGCAGAAGAGAGTGTGAGTGTGGGCAGTGTGGCCGGCGGTGGTCGATACGACGGCCTAGTGGGCATGTTTGACCCCAAGGGTAGGAAAGTGCCGTGTGTGGGTGTCAGCATCGGCATCGAGAGGATCTTCTCCATCATGGAGCAGAAGGCTGAGGTAAATGCGTCCGCTGTGATCTGTTACATAGAAATGATTATAGCCTCTTTGAGGAACATCACAGGGACTAAATGAAGTTCCGGGGACATTTTGTCCCCTAAAAAGGACCTGGTCAGGAGAGAGTACTCTCTCAATGTACAAGAATGGGCTGAAGGAACCCTCTTAGTTCCTTGAAAACGAACCCCAAACTAAAAATACCAGGAACTTCTTGGTGGAAATGCAGCTTTACAAGAAAACCTAATTTTTCTGACAGTTATTCTTTCTTTCTTCAAAAAATCTGACCTGTTTCAGGTTGAAGTGTTGTACTGGTATCAAGTTTGTGTAGATGTCCAGACTCTAACAGTGTTGTGTTGTTCAGGCCTCAGCAGAGAAGGTCCGCACCACAGAGGTTCAGGTCATGGTGGCGTCAGCTCAGAAGAACCTGCTGGAGGAAAGACTCCAACTTGTCACTGAGCTTTGGAATGCTGGCATTAAGGTGTGTGTGTGAGAGAAGGAGAGTGTGTTGTTTGTTCTGTATAGTTTTATTTCCTTTATTACTTTGGTCTCTTGGCGAACATGTTAGCTGATACAGCCGACTTTAAATTAGTCTGGGAGCACATTTTTGTGAAGAGGTCATGTGGCATCACTTCCACCACAGATATCAGATTAACCCGTTAACCTCACATGATAGTGTTTCATATTTGTATGTGTTCTTCTCAAAGTGAATTAGTTTGAATTAACTTCATCTATAATATGATAATATCAGTATTTATTAACTACTACAATAACTTTTAGGTCAGTCCGAATGACATGCATTAGTTACCTCTGTTCGTGGTCCACTATCATCAGTCTGAATGTGGTGTTTTCCTCATGGCTGGTTATGACTTGTAAATACAGCAGCTTGTGGCTTCAGTTAGTAGGTTCAGCTGAAAGCAGTTGAGCTACAGTTTGACCTCCAGTAGACCAGACAGGCGTACCAGTACGGGAGCAAAGTAATGTACTACTGTGGACGTATTTTAAAGATTCAATCTCAGTTATATTGTCATCTCTTCAGCTCGATGTCAGACAGCACTTTCTGTCCAGGGACAACCTCCGGTTCTGCCGAGTGAAGCCGATGAGGAAGTGTCTTAAAGCTGCATTCTCTCTAGTGTCCACCAGGGGGCGACTCCTCTGGTTGTATAGAAGTCTATGAGAAAATGACTCTACTTCTCTCTTGATTTATTACCTCAGTAAACATGAGTTTATGGTCTCAATCTCAAGTCTCAAGTTTGAAGTCAAAGGCAGTCCCTCACATGGAGGTGTTTGTAATTTCACCATGGAGTTTTTTTGTGTCATATGTTGTTCAGGCAGTACTGGTAGAGTGGACATTTCTTTCAGTGTAGGGATTTTTGCAGGGGACTGCTTGACGGAGGTATGTGATTTGGGAGAGAGAGTAACTTGGAAAGATCTTTTTTGACAGCAATGTCTTTTTTTCACATAAATTCCACAATAAATTTGGTTTTGATCTGTGAGCCCCACTCTGTTCTAAGATACAATGCTGTCATTTAGAACTGACTATTGAGACTTTTAATTCTGAAAAGTAGTGTCAACTGACTCCTGTGTGTGTCGGCATATATCCAGGCAGAGGTGATGTACAAGAAGAACCCCAAACTGCTGAGTCAGCTGCAGCACTGCGAGGAGTCTGGGATCCCACTGGTGGCCATACTGGGAGAACAGGAGCTGAAGGATGGAGTGGTGAAGCTCCGCGTTGTGGCCTCCAGGGAGGAGGTACGAGTCCTACAGAACACACACACACACAGAAAAGTCATTTGAATTGATTTTATTTACATTAAGATGGATGATATGACACCTTTCCAAAATTAAGTAAAAACATCTCGATCGCCAGTATAGGTTGTAACCCCGCCCCCTCTATGTTGGCGTATGGGACATGGACCAAACCAAGAAAGAACACATCAAATATGTTTTTCCAAATGATGGTTTCTGTCATTTTAGGTAGTTCTTATCACGTGTGTGAGTTCAAGTGTTAATTTTCCTGGGTTTTAATTAGTTATTAGTTATTTGATTCTGTAAGAAGGGGGTGTGACGTTGTGATTGACAGCTGCTCTGAGTGAACTGTAGAGAAGGAACGTTGAGAGGAGATGTAACATTCCATAACTGTCAGTCTTTTTCAGACTAGATCAGTATCAGAACCGTAGACGTGTGAAATAGAACATGTGTCGGTTTGATCATAAAGGTATTTATAGAGATAGCTGGTTAGTTATAGTGTCTTTCTCACTGTGGTGCTGCAGTCGGATAAGTATAGCAGCTGCCTGGCTCTAATGCTAACCAACTACCTGGCTCTCATGCTAACCAGCTGTCACAATATAGTTAGAAACTCTAAGCTAAATAAAAATAGTAAGGTAGCATGATGGAGGATTTCAGTACCACCAACCAGCCAGCCTTGATCTAGTTCTCCAAGGGTTTATGAAGAGGGGAGTGAGGATACGTTGCTGTGAGGTGCACATGGCTCACACCCTTTGTGCCTACACACACTGCTGTTTACATGGTAGAACTTCGTTTCAGGACTAACCTCACTGTCCTTGTCTTCTCTCCACAGGTCGATGTCTCCAGAGCAGCTCTTATAGAGGAGATCCGGAGGAGGACCTCTGAGGCCTAGTCCTCCCCTTCTGTTCAGCTACGACCACCGATCGCTTCAAACAGACACTCTGCAGAGCCTCACACACCGTGACTCTTAAGTGTGAACATGAAGAGCTTCTTGAAAGGAAACACCGTCATAAAAAACTAATTTTAGAATGATTTGTTGCAGTTGACATGAAATGTGTTCTGGATTATGTCTAAACGATACGTTCTTGTTTGTGTCAACATTGTATAATAGTGAGGAACAAATCATTGATGTTAACTATTCAAGTCAAGGTTTCTTATTTTCCATAAAGCTGCTGGAGATCAGTTTAATCAGATTCATTAGCTAAATCTTTTTGTTCATCTGTCCAGGACCAAGATGACAGACCATGTTAGAGACATTTACTTCCTGAACCCATCACATGATTTACTGCAGTTCAACTCCTCACAAAAAAGGCTCATGTCTGCCTGTATCAAAGATGGCTGTGCTGTAAGTGTCTGAAATAAACGCATCATTCTGCTCAATATCAAACAGCTGCTGTGTTGATACAAAGTTGTGTGCTTTTGTGTATAGACACTAGTTATTGTCGCCGTAAAACCCCCCAATACTGTGATATCGAGTTTGGATCATATCACCCATCCCTATCCAAACTACAGAAGACGGAAGACATTTTTTTTCTTTTCAAAAAAAGATTGAGTGATGTCTTCAATGATGTGTTCAATCTATGTTACATTTGCTTACGTAACATTACAAACATTCATAGTGCGAGCAATAACCATATCACTTTGTAAACTTTTACTCTTTTAATCAAAAGCTTTGACAAAAATATGGATTCCTTTGATGGAACGTTGGGATGGAACGTTTCTTTGACAAAGTTATGCTATAAATATTCACCTAACGTTCTCATACCATCCCTAGTTATGAATGTAAGGGCCGACTGATTGAGTAGCGCTAGGAGAGCATCTGAATTACATCTCCATGATGGATAAAAAGGTTTATTGAACTATCTTGGGACTTAATTTCTATGTTTCTTGAAGGACAGCTTGTCATTGAGCCATAAACCAAGATATTATATACCTACATATATGTAGGTATACCTACATATGTGTATATATATGAGGCTACATTTTCAATTGGTGTCCCATTAAGAGTAATAATACTCATTTCAGTGGGACTTGTAAGTTTTCTAGAGAACAGCATGTGTTCGGTTTTATCTGAATTTAACAGTAATTTAGAAAGGTAAGTTTTGAATGGTTTCTAGGCAACAGAGGGTGCTGTTGTATATAAAATTGCATCATCTACAGATGAACTACCATTTCTAATTTTACTCCTTTCTCACTCTTAAAGCTAGACTAAACGTCATCAGCCACAACAGCTTGTACCAACGACATAATTTTAACCCTAACCAACGACATAATATTCTAACCCTAACCTCAAATCCAATAGATTCTAGACATTTCAAAATAATTTGATCAACAGTATTGATAAGTCAATAAAAAGATCAGCGTGAATGCAACTTAATTCAAGATCTGATGCTCCCGTCAGTTCTACTCCCGGTCTAAAACCTGGTACCAGTGTTCTGATAAAAACATTCTCACCTGATAGCTAACCAGTTTCTCAAACACTTCAGCTCGACGTGATCATTTGGAAATTGGTTGGTTGTCATACACAAGTCATAACTAATATCATAGTAGTTTGTTGTTAAAAGTCATAGTATGATGTCCCATAAAAAATATAGTATAATATGCTATATAAATGTCATAATGTCAAAGAATAGTATGCCATAAAATTATAGTATGTCATAGAAAATCTCATAGTACAGCATAAAAATGCCATAAAGTGTGATAGTATAATATGTCATTAAATAGTATGTCCAATAAGTCTTATTATAGTGTCCAAAAAAGTCCAAAAATTGCCATAGGATAGTATGTCCAAAAAATTCATAGTATAGTTTGTTGAAATAAAGTCAGAAAAATGTCATATTGTCATAAAATATATTATATATCCAAATAAGTTATAGTTTGAGTCTAACCACCTTAACCTCAGCCCTTTAGAAATGTTTCATCCAAATATGGTTGTTGTTCAATTGTTGTAATTTCAGGTCCTACAGAAATTAAATGCTCTCTGTCTTAAAAGTTCTAAAAGGGTTGAGACATAAGATGCAGCATAATAAATCCTCTGTGATTCAAAGTTATAAAAAACTGAAACACGAGGAAGAGTGAATAGAAGCACTATAAGCCTGAATAATATAGATACATAGATAATAATAATATAATATGTGACCCATGTTGCCCTATTTAATATTCGGTTCCAAACATAGTTATCATGTTCCACACACTTTGTTCAGTGTCATATACTGTGAGCAGCCTGTTCATGTTGTCCTTTAGTCTTCATGCAGAAACAGCAGAGAGCCACAGAATTGAACCCCGAGAGGAATGGACCCCGAGAGGACTGAACCCCGAGAGGACTGGACCCCGAGAGGAATGGACCCCGAGAGGACTGGACCCCGAGTGGACTGGACCCGGAGAGGAAATGGACCCTGAGAGGACTGGACCCCGAGAGGACTAGACCTTGAGAGGACTGGACCGCAGGGAGAAGGTGGGAAACATTACTGATGAAACAAATCTCCAACCACCATCTTTCTTGGTTTTCCTTCTTGGCAGAGGCTTCACAGTCCAACTCAAAGTGTCTTTTTGAGCCGTGACATCTGTGTCCTTTTGGTCCCATTTGTCTGGGGACAGTCAAGACAATCAAGCATTCTTGAAACTCCAAGTCACCGCCTGGATGTTTTACAGCAGCCCACTAATTATTTATATTCCTAAATGCTTAGGAAGGGTTAAATGCAGAGGTCACATTTCATGAATGTAGCTGTATGTAAATGAGGATGGTAATGACAGAGAGAGGTTTTCTGTATTGTGACCGCTCAAACAAAGGTTCTGATGTGTGTTGGTTGTAAATGTCAATCTAATTAACTTTAAGTCCATGTTGAGCACACCATGTTATCTCACTATGATCAACAGACACTTCACAGGTCCATTACACTGCAGTGTCTCACATTACAACAAAGTTTAACGCTTCACGACCACCTCTCTGTTCAGGAACTGAAAACATCTTTTATACACGTAGCTTTAATCATACAGGTTGACATACCGTAGGATAAACTTTGCTCCAATAAACATGAGCCGATCACTGATGAACCTCCTCACGTCCAGGTTACATGGGGTACTGCTCCCCTCACAGGTGACGGAGGCCACTACACTGTATTTCAATCCTGGCAACAACTCTCAAGGTTCTCATGTGGCCTTGACTTTCTAATCTTGGTGTTTTTGTAAACCTTAATCCTCCAGAAACACATCTAACCCAAACCCTTACCCCAACCTACAGCTGGACAGATGTGCACTGATGCCCTTCCTTTCCTTTCTACACATTTGACTGCACAGCTTGTGACTGTGCAGTCAAATGTGTGACTTGTGAAGTCCAAACCCAACCAAAGACCTGATGGAGGCTTCTTTGTATACTCTGTCCACACGTGGAGAACCAGCACCGGGACAACCCTAAGTGTTGGCTGAAGGTATTTTAATCTTGTTCTGCTTTCTCTTGAGCTGATCACTGAATCAGACAGCAACTCTTATAAATAATCAAAACATGAATGAAGATGTATACGTTTGTTCCTTTAGACCTGATCATCTTTCCTTAGTCTTTGGAACAGTAACAGTTGTGAAGGAGGAAATAAAACATTTAACAGACAGCATAGTAGTTGATGATTTATTGGAACATGTGCAGTGTTGACAAAAAGAAATGCAGCCGGACATTCTTTAACGAGTCTTAGGCTTCATTGAGGGTTAGAGAGGAGGAGGGGGGGATAAATACCTGAACCAAACCAGTGGATCTGAATTGACAAGACTAGATTGATAAGTGCAATAATTCAATTATTCAAAATATCCTCCATAGTGACTTTAAAACGATTCTGTTACTTATGTTACATCTGAACTTGAATCATTTGGTTAACTTCAGTCCCCTTAAAGGAATACACCACTAACAATCTCTAGTGAGCATCAAACACTCCCCCAACCCCACCTCGCCACCTTTCAAGCCAGTGGAGACTCCTTGATACTCAAAAGAGGGACTTTCAGTGGATTGTTCCTTTAAGGGTTGCCAGGTTACATGAGCGTGGCAACCTACGGAGCCTGGGTGGTTCCTAACCCCACAGCATTTGCATAAGCAGACAGCAGACTGACCACCTGCCTAGTCTCCAGTGTGAGTCTGGCTTCAGTCAGCCAGTCCTCCACCACTCTCCTGGCCTCTCCTCTCAACTGGTTCACCAGTTTAGCTGCCAACTCCAAATCCCCATGCTCTAAGCAGAAGCTAGCATACGACAGAAGCTTGAATGGGTCTAAATCCTCGCTGCCCAGCTGGCCGGGTGGGGCTTCCTGTTTGGCCTCGAACAGCAGCGCAGCTTGAAGGTAGGACAAGAAATACTGGTACAAGGAGTTGTGAGTTTCATCGACGAGGGCGACTCGGCGAGCCAGCGATCGAAGGGAGTTGAAGCGGGCACGGAGGGAGGCCTCGCTGTACACGCCGCGCTGCAGGGATTCTTCTGGAAGGGCCGTTGCCAGAGCCAAGGCAAAGTCATTGTCGTGGCAGCTGTCTCGCACAGCCTGAGCAGCGCCCTCTAGAGGCATGGTGGGGGAGTCAGCGTCAGCCATCTTTAACGAGTAGTTAAGAGCCTCCACAGAGAGCCAGAGCTGGTGGGCTTTACGGGCCTCCTCCTCCGCTACCACATGACCTGCAATTAAAAGACAGGAAGGTGTTTACATGAGCCCGGGGATGAAGAGTCCAGATGTTGTACTATTCTGCCATGAGTCCATATCTTTAAATAAATCATAAATAAACCACTGAACAGTGTATATATGCTTCATAGCTTTGATCAAACCCACATTATTATTTCTACATTTATCAGCAGAGACCAAGTAACTCCTCTCTCTGACTCACTCTACAGTCGTGGACGGACTGCATTTGCAACACACAATCATTTAATATTTAATATTTGTGAACATGAGCTACTCTCTCAAAGTGTCAAACTTGTGAAGTCATCCAGTATAACATTTGGATAGGAGACTAACAAAAGGAAGTCAAATACCAATCAGTGTTGTCAGTTCTGAAACAGAAGTACATTGCTATGCAACAGTTTGGGTCTAGTGATGTCGCAATGTGTGATTTTGAAACCACGATTATTATCGGAGGAAATATCACAATTTCTTGGTTTTCACGATTATTAAATCATAATATTTCTAATATAGCTAATGAACTGAAATATTTATCATCAGCTTCTACTGATTCCAGTTATTTGCATAGTGTAACGTCCGGATATACTGTTAAATAGGATGAAGGTGTAGGAATACAGTCCTCCTCTGTTGGTAGTATGATATCCACACATTATTATGGACTACTCCTGGCCCACTTTAAACTCTTTTGGTCCAGCTAGCAAGTTACTGTTTTTTACCTTGACTTCAGCATAAAGGGCTGGATGATTATTTTCAAGATGTTGGAATATATTCAAAGTGTTGGACCTCTTTGCAGTCACTTGTGGATGGCACGCTTTGCAACTATATACCCATCCTCTATAACAACTTCCTGGCAATGTATTGGCGGATACATACGTTACGTGATGTTGACTGATGTTTTGATATCGATATGTTCAAATTTTGAATTAGTGTTCTGATAACATCAGATCAATGTAGAACACCACTTTCCTTCTTCATCATGTTCTTTGTTCTGCAACAGGAAATAAACTGGGACCCTATGACCTTCCCCTGGGTGTCATCCATGGGTACATCCCAAGTCTCTTAATTGTCATTTCCTCGCTCCTCGATTGAACCGGAAGTTGTTCTGCTCCGCCATATTGACGGCCGTCCCAAAACTCTTATTTGGCTCGGAGGAGTGAGGAGGGATCTCTGAGGAGCCATGAGTGAGGATGCACAAGAACAGCCTTCCAGGAAGTGTTTTAACGGCGGACACGCCCCCTCATTGTTCATCAGTTATGTGATTGGACGCTGCAGCTGATCGGAGTGACTGACTGGAGTTTCATACCAGAGTGAAGAAAGATCGCAGATTAAACTCTAGTTTTATATTTGATTAGTTTTCTGATTCACCGTCTGGTTTAAATATATGTTCATTGTAGTCTGAACAACAAAAAGGACCACAAACAATTTTCTTCATTTATTAGAAATTTGTCTTTTCATGATCTGATATTTCCCTCAATAACTTTTATTATGGATACAATTAAAGTCAGAGAGAGCTGGAGAGACAAAAAACGTTTTACATTATTTATCATCATTTCCATTCAGTCACGTGAGGCTGATCATTCCTGAGTGTCAGGTTTGATGAGTTTTATAATTTCAATTTAACCTGAAACATCGAGCGTAATAAATTAATTCCAGTAGTCAAGAGAAACCATAATCATAGTTTGGGTTAATTAATAATGACGTCACAATCTGAATTTCAAAATGTACAGACGCATTCTGCCGGTAGAAATCGGTCCTGTGCTTATAAACAGAAGTTTGTTAAAGATGTAACAGACTACAGAGAGAAACACCTCTACAGTGGTGATTACTGTGTGTCTTTATTAGTTATTAGTATTATTAGTTACTATTATTAAGTACAGTGATCATGTGAACAGACAAACTTCTCAAAAGTCTCTCCAGCTGTTAAAGCCGACTGACAGCTGATCCATCTGTGATCAGCTGTGATCAGTGGCCGCCGTCATCAGAAACAGACGTCGCTTCACGAGACGCAACTGAGGAAAGGACGTTTCATGTCTCTTAAAACATATTTCCTCATTTCCTCTCTCTTCGTATGGTTTCCTCCATGCATCCCTGGGAGGGACTGACGCAAGGAAAGGACGCAAGTGAGGCAAACGGGGATGCAATTAAGAGACTTGGGATGTACCCTATAACAAATCTCTCTTCCACACTTTATACTTTGGGATTTGGGAGATTTGCTCATGTTAATAATGTTTTTGGACTTATTAGACCACAAGAAAATAACGGATGAATTTTGAATCATCCTGCATCAGGACCAGTATTTGGAGCAAGCACCAATATGGTGTACTTCAGTGTCAATTACAGTTAATTAAGATTCATTGTGTGCGTGTGTATCTCACTGTCTATGGCCTCCTCCATCCCCTTCAGTCTTGCGTAGGCAGTGTTCATATCCAGAGTGAAGTTATCCAGCTGTTCCTGGCTCAGCTGGCGGTAGTGGGTCTCCTGCTCCAGCATCTTACTGCCCAGGACCTGAACAAACACACAGCCCAGCGTTGAAGGTGACGTGCCCACGACTATGCCAGTTAAGTGGATGTGTGGATGCTACAGGCACCAAGCTGGCTGCATCTGTTCACGTGTCCTGGCCACACAGAGTCCTCTCTTACAGAGTTTGAGTGCAGTCTTGCTATAATGATTTAATGAGTTATGTGATCAAAGAAGAACAGTAGATAAAGTACTGACGTCCAATAGACGCATCATTTACTCATCGGTGTGCTCCACCTTTTGGATTGAGTGTGTGTGAAGAATGTGTGAGGCAGTGTGGAGACCTGCTCAGCATCAGCTCTCAGCTCCGTCTCCTGGACTTTGAGGACATCTTGGACGTGGTCCGTGTGAGCAGCTGCCTGACGCCGGAGCTGAGTCCTCATCTCTGCCTCCATCACTTCCCTTAATTCAGACAGCTACACACACACACACACACACACACACACACACACACACACACACACACACACACACACACACACACACACACACACACACACACACACACACACACACACACACACACACACACACACACACACACACACACACACACACACACACACACACACACACACACACACACGTCTGAGAGGACGTTTGTGCCATAGCACAGTTACATCTTGGTGGCTCCAAATGCAGATCAAGGTCAGCAAACCCTGAACCGCTGGTGTCCCGTCCTTACCTTCCTCTCCTGCTCCAGCCGGGTGTCCTCCTTGACGTGCTGCACGGCAGTGAGAACAGCTTTCTCTAGGGCTTTCTGGTCCTCCAACTTCTGCTGCTCCAGCGATGCATCAATGTGGATCTGCTCCCTGACTCTCTGCTCAGCCAGCTCTCGATTCAGCTGGTCAATGCGACGGTGTGCGTGGGCAATCAGGGCGTTCAGGTCATCCGCTGACAGTTTACCGGCTAACGCACAAAGACACTAAGTTATTTTGCAAATATGTTTTGTCGGAAGAACTCCACTTCAGGTGTTTATCTTTATGAGAGAGCACAAGTGCATCACAGTCCCATCCCACATAGATAAAGAGGATACACTATGTACTAGTGTTGACAGTAGGCCTGTGTGTTGGCAAGAATCTTACGATACACTACGCATCATGATACAGGGGTTATGATCAATATACTACTAAAATGATTTTAGCTGTCATAGCATAGAGAACACACCACCATATGTATACAATCTGAGTAATAAAAAGTTTACTTTCATGAAATCATAACAGTGTGATCTGAGTCCAACATGATAGCACTGCTCTGAGCCACTGTCTGCCGTCAATCTTTGCATGTAAATTATCAATTAAAAATCAATAGTGTTTTAGAGAATTTAACAGTATCATAAAATATAGTAGTGCAATACTCAAGTGTATCAATATTTTGTTACTCCCCTAAATTGCAACTAGAGTATTCGTAGACATCAGTGGGGTGATGGGATCAGGAACTTTAGAATTATATGTACATTTAACACGTTTCACATAGAATATGCTACATTCCATTTTACATGATTTGTTTTCATGTGTCACAATCAAATATGCCTCTAACATGAAAACAGGTGTATGTTCTGTTCTGTTGCTGGAGGAACTCTTTATAGCGCCTTCCACGGGATGGATTCTGCCCACCTCCCTTTTGGACTGGAACGTTTTGTCAAATATGTGTTTCCCGTTACTGCCTGCGCGTGTGTGTGGTCTTACTGAGTCCCTTCCAGTTGGCCTGGATCTCTGGAGTGAGGCTGCTTACTTCCCTCTGGAACTGTAGTTTGGCTTCATTAACAAGTTCACTGTACTGGGTGACAATCTTAGATTCTGACTCTGCAGACTGCACCTACACACACACACGCACACGCACACACACACACACACACACACGATTTTTAAGCAGCTTTATGTACTGACATTGCACTGCATTTCTGTTGAGTAATGAAAACGCAGAGAGAGCTGATTTCCATTTAGCAGTAGATCTACGTTCCACCCCTCACTATTCATATCTATTTATTGATTGAACCTATATTTATCCGGGATAGTTGCACTGAGATATAAAGTCTCAGAATGTCTGAAATGAGTTTCCTCTGTGGGTCACTGGGCTCGTTGTGCAACCGCCGAGCCAAAAGAATCGCCATTTTTCATATGGAGTCATATCAGTCTCAATATCATATAATATAATATGAATGCACATAGACGTTCTTATAAATGTATTTAAGGATTTATATATAAAAGACTCGCCACATGAATATCTTTCAATGCACACAAAAATATAATCCCCAAATACAAGTATTTGAAATTTTAATCAAAACATATTTAGATTTTGATACATTTATATGTGTGTGTGTGTGTGTGTGTGTGTATTTTTGAGACTCCCATGACTTGACTCCATTCACAAATGCATTAAAGGGAATTATCTGTAGCCAATCAGATGGCTGCTTCCCTTTCAGCCAATCACGTAAGTGTAGATTCAAGGGTCTCATTCAATGCAATGTAGAAATACCCTGAACAGTATTTTCGTCTGGTTGTAGAGAATGTCCAAAATAATGTCCTTACCTTCGTGACCACTTTGTCCAAGTCCACCACCATGTTATGGAGATTCTCCTCTGCTGCTAAAACCAGTGGGCGAACAGCAGAGACCTTCAGCCCTTTAGACTGGTCAATCTCTGACTTGAGACTGCCCAGAGCTTCACTATAGGGGGAGAGAGACGGGAGAGAAGGGATGAGGAAGCGGACGGAGTGGAGCTGTCATGTATCATCACAGAGCCAAGACCACATATCTGAAGAGGGAGAGGATTGTCAAAATCTAGTATGATAAACTCGATGCGATGAGCTGATTCAGCCCAGCAGGTGTGTTTGTGTGTGCTTAGATATATGTCTTACTTGGCATTCAACAGAGCAGTTCCAGCAGCATTCACGGCAGCGGTTCTATCAGCTAGAGCAGCTTCCAGATCCTTCCACTGGGCCGACTTCTCCTGAGGTGGGACCTGGATTTAATATGAACTGTAATCAGTCTACTGCAAAGCAATCATGATCCGCATTAACAATGTTGCATGACAGGAAACACTGGTACAATGTTTTGTAGTGAGGTGGTTCAGGCATCTGATCAGGACGCTTCCTGAAAGCCTCTCATTAGAGCTGGTAGGACATCCCAGGTAGACCCAGGTCACCACCGGATCCCTCAGGAGGAGCTGGAAAACGCTGGTGGGCCCTGCTGCCACCACGACAGGGCCCCCGGATACGCAGAAGGAAATAGATGGATGGAGATCTTTAAAGTCCTTGTGTAATGATCCTCATCTCTACCATCACGGTGGAAAGTCAATGGTGATAATGATGGAACTGATTAATACGTAACTGGAGCCTCTGGAGTCCCAGCCCCTGGGTCTAACACTAAAACACAACAAACCACATGGATCTAATGACATTTTCGACACCTGTACCAGTGGCACTGTATTATTTACCTCTGCTTCCATAGCCTCCTTCAGTTTGTGTGTATGCTGTGCGATAGCCTGCAGGGCTGCCTCCTGAGCTCCAATGGCCTGCAGCGTAGCTTTAGCCGAGCTGGCCAGTAAGTCCTCAAGACTGGCTGATACAGCTGCAAAACAGACACAAACACAGACAGACACACGTGAGGTAGGGAGAGAGTCGAGAGTAGAGGAGATTAAGCAGTGGAATGTTCATACCTCCTTCTTCTAAAAAAGCTAATCATCGACATCGGCCAATAAAAGAATTGTAATGTTTCTGAGAGGTTAATGTATAGATTGAAATTGTGAAGAAAATAAATAAAAATATATAAATATGGTTTTCCATCATTTTTGTTGAAGTGGTACCATTATTTCACTACTTAACACACATTTACCCACTTATTTAGGTGGTTGACATGTCACTGCTTAATTATGTGTGCGTGTGTGTGGTGTGCGTGTGTGGTCAGCCTACATGCGAGGGTGTCCTGTTCCTCCTGGTCTTGTTGAGCCAGCCTGGCTGCCACTTCCTCTACTGGTCTCTCTCTCAGCGGGGCCTCTGTGTCAGGGTGAACCAGTGCTGTCACTGGAGGCTCCGTATGCTCGTGGCACTCTTTGCACTCCTCTAGAGAAAACATGCACAAACAATGTGACCTGGTTGTATGTGGCTATGTGTTTGACTTGTGTTCACTGTGATATAACCCTCATCCTTTTAAAGATTTGGTTATTTTGGACCTTCCAGGTGGCAGTTTCTGATCTTTGAGTTTTCTGAGTTTCATCTATACATTGATCTAAATGTCCAAAGCTTGAACTTGTGCTTTTACTTTAAAACTAGGGTTGGTAGTGTTCTTCAAAAACATTGTTTGTCATATTTGTTGAAATAGACTGCTGCAGGAATGAGTCTTAAAACCAGGAAACAAGTCAGCTCAAAGTTAATGTGTTTATTAATGGCTTTTTGGTTAGATGCCTGTAAGGGTCTGTGGTTAACACAAGCTGCTGTTCTGCGATATAAAAGTCTTCTGTAAATACTCCTCTTGTGAATTTAGAGGCTTTTGGGTGACTTTAAAAAAGCAGTAGCTAATGAGATGACTAAATGCCATCATGCCGACTAGTCCACCCTCACAGCGTGGTTGTGTACTCACGCCGTGTCACCGTGGTGTAGTTCGTTTATAGCCTAACATTAGCGTGGTACTTCCATCCAACCATTTCATTTGGGCTGAATTGACTACCTGAGGGAGATTTTTTTTTATGTTTTACTCCGCTGATGTGAACGTCTTCCAAGCTCTTGCCTTACAAGATGAGAGGTAATTGTTAAATATCAAATCAACCAATCAAAAAAATCTATTTACTTGTTTTTATCAAAACTGCTTCAATAACAAATGAAAAGAAGGGAAGAATGCGCCTCAAAGTCTGTGAGTGGGTGAGGGTGGAGATTGGGATTGGGCCAGTGCTGCAGATTTTCTAACCACATTTAGCAACTTTCAGAGAGGAAAAAGAGTTGGATACTTTCTAAAACCTGTTGTGCTCTGTGGAGTGTACTCAATATTACCAACCCGATCTTTAAGATACCAAAGCGTACAGTGGTGGAGAGGTGCAGCTGGATGGTGTTACCTTTGACTGCTGCTGCCTCTGTGTCACATGGAGCAGGGACTGTAGAGATCTCACTGATGGCTGAGATGATATGAGTAGCTTCTGCTGAAGCCTCTGGATGGGACATGAATACAGAAAGGTTACAGAGAGTCTTTTTGCACACAGACAGACAGAAATATAAACACTTGGCAAAGTATTCTTAACCTCCTCTGCTGTACTTCCTGCTACAGTCGGTGTCCCCGACACCTCATTTAGCCATGATGACTCATACACAGATTTTGTAAATGTAAAATAAAACTAGATACATTTTCTGCACCAATAGCTTCAAGTGTATGGAAGCATTTATCAGAGTTGGTTGTTCTGGATTGCATTACAGTGTGCCCTAAATGCTGTGAAGGACTAGGTTATAAACTACATTATAACACTAGTCATTAGTACAGTCCCATCAGACTGTACTCATGAATCTTCCCCTTTGAGACATAAAGCGTAGAGGCAGTGAATTCTGGCATTTTGCTTAAATGTAATATTATCCTGACAGTAGACTTATCCCTTAAAAGGACCACGAGGATTGTAAGGACATCATAGCGGTTACATCACTTTCCTCCTCCCCAGCAGGGACGCTCCCTTCAAGAGCAACATCATCATCACCGTCTCTCCGTGGATCACCACATCCAGGCTGCCCCTCCCCCACACAGACACACAGACACCGATGCTGAAGGTGTTGATAGTTAGCCTACCCAAATATGATTTAGTGATCACTTAACAGTCCAGGATTTCTTACCTATCTGGTGAAATAAGTTTAAGTTTAAGTTTAACACTTTAAGTTTTCTTATACTTTGGGCAGAGGTTTTTAACAGATTGTCAGCCATTTGATGAAGATTTGGACAGGGTTTGTACTATTACTAATAATAATAGTATTTAAACAAAGAGAGAGGGAGTTGATGTTGGCTGAGAGATTGCTCACTCGTATTTTAAAACGTGACTTCAGACTGTCGTCGGCTTCTTGCTCAGGATAAAATGATGTAAAAAAACAGCAATAAATCAAAGATACATAAATAAATAAACAACTTAAATGTATATTTAAGAACGGAATAAAACACAAAGACTAAAGACTGAATTTTAAGATGACCAATCAACAAACAATAGTTCAAATTTCAAAATGGAATGAAACAGCAAATAAATAGATAATTTAAATACAGATTGATTTTGAAATATAGATTATTTATTTCGCTTTTTTAATTATTTGAGAAAGCAGTTGCCACCTTGTCGCCTGTGTGTGTTGCCTTTGATAGTTTCACCTCTAAAGTCTAGAGAAAGGCATGAGCTCAGCACTCTACAGCTAGATAAGCACAGAAGAGCGCTTACCCTCAGAGACCTCTATGGGTGCACAGAAAACACACAGAAAGACTTTTACAATCACAACACGTTGTTGGCTCAGCCTTCCTCCCTCTTGGGTCCATAAGACTGTTCTTACATGTTGTTTTGTGTTGTAAAAATAAATCTACCTACGGTGATTAAAACTACATTAGCAGCTTATAAATCACACTGGCCCCTAACTCCTCCTGGTCAAAGGCAATAACTCAAGTCAAGAGTTTCAAGAGTGTACATGACAAATCAGAGACTTACCCTCTATGTTCTGTGCGGGCTGTGATGGGACGGGACTTGTCTCTTTGGCTGGACTCTCTGCCTCCTTCACCTTCTTCTTCTCTTTGGGCGCCTTCACCGGTTTCTCCATCATAGAGGCAGGCTGGGCCATCTCCATCTACACAGCAGCAACAGCAGACATGAGGCCTGAGGGCTCAACACGTTTTGTACAGAGCCACGTATCACAATCAGGGCCCTGCCACAGAAAGCAGCTAACTCTGAGGCTAACTCTGAACACTGAGTTGATGAACCCGGAGATGGAAAACTCAGAACAGCTGATCAGAGTTTGTTCAATCAACTGAGTTTTATCACTGTGAGTTACGCTCGCTCATGGTGAATGAAAAATAGAGCTCCGATACCACGATTCACCATAAACAGGCAGGCCTCCATGTTAATCTAGTGGACGTAGAGATGTTGATGCATGTAAGATATATAGCGACTGCACATTTACCTTCTGCCTGAGTCAGAGAGGGGAAAGTCAGTAAGTTAACACAATTCAGTATTGTCGATTAATTCATAGATTGTTTCTGCTTTAACAAAACACAGGGGCCAGCAGCTGAAGATGAAAAATATAAAGAACAATAAATATAAGAGCCATTACTTTAAGCGCACAATCTGCTCCAGTAATGAGGTTTGGGGTGAATAAAACAGTGGATTTTAAGTGTTTGGATCTTTGCTCAACAGCATTCAGTGGCTTTATTTCAGCAACATTAAACACCTTCACTGAAATGTTAAAACAGCCTTTTAGATAACTCACTTTCAAACTGCATTCTACAGCTTTACATATAATCTCCAATATTATAGGAGATATGTTCCATCAGTGACCATCAACCGTGTATTTATACATTTGTAAAAAAAACTCCCAGGACATACAGAAGGAGCTGAGGGAGACTTGACTTGGTAGTAAAAAAAGGTGGAGATTTAAGATCTAATTTCTAAATTATCCAAAAGGTCTACGTGAAGTGATTTTAAAGAGGAGCTGTATTTTGTTCCAGGAGTCAGGTGCACCAACATTCAAAGCAGTTTTTCCAAGTTCAGACCTAGCTCGTGGAACTATTAAGTTGATGAACTTAATTACTGATCTGATAGTGCGGATGAGTTGGCGGAGAGTCAGTCTGTAACTCAAGTCGTGTCATAGAGATTCTTCTGTGCACACATCTGCTGCAGAGAGAAAGCACACAACAGAGAGTCTCCTTCTGTCCTGTCCTCAGCTTACTCACACAGTGAAGGTGACTCAGTGACAGCTTATATGACATGTATCATTTGAACCGGTCAGTTTTGTAAACGGAGCTTTGGAGGAGATATAATGGATTTTGTAAAGCTGTGTGTCAGAACAGTGTCAGTTCTGACACAAGTGGCTGAAACACAAGTGGCTGAAACAATTCTTCATATTCAATTCTTCATATTCCCATACAAACTCACTCCCATATTGATCTGCTTTGTTTTAACCGATACGTATCCATTAAACTGTGTTCCTGATACTAAGGTCCTGCTCAGCACATCTGTAATATAAATAAATGGATTCATATATTTTCCAGCTCTGTGTCGGAGTGAATTTATTTGTTTTCTGGAAACAGTCTGATCTAAAGAAGAAGAGAATCCAGCTCTCTCTTATTTATTGCCCAAACATGTTGTGAATCCATCCTGACCTGTTTGTTGATGCCACCTTGAGGAGCAGGTCCCAGAGCCAGACCCAGGAGCCAGTCCGAGTATGGAACATTGTTCTCCACGGCGGCTCTGAACTTGTGGTCCCATTTTGCGTAGAGTATTGTACCTCCAACGCCACCGCCTACTGTCACCAGGCCAGCAGCAATCACTTTAGCAGCAGCACCACTGTGGTGGAGGAGGACAGCAGAGGGAGAGACATGAATCTGAAGTCAGCATGTGGTGTGACAATGAAACCAGCTCTCCATGAGGCTCATTCAAGGCCCAGTTCCAAACCAGCTCCCCACCTACTTCCCTTCCGTTACGCGTATCATAAGTGCCATCCCAGGCCCTCGTACAGCGAGTCGACATCCATGCTGTCCTTACTGACCACTGCTTTGTAGTCGTGTTGCAACACGCTCCGTACTGATGGTTCCGTGCCAGTACTCGTACAAATATTTGCTCTTTAACTACTCAAACACATCTAGACATTTAATATTGTCATATTGTGTTAATTTGATTGTTAAGTGTTGTATATTTATACACAACATATATTTATTATTTTTACCCCCATCAGCAGCTATAGCCCCATCATTGTATTTTTAACTCTAAAATACTGACAGTACAACTCTGGTTTACACTAGCATTAACACTGTATTTAAAATAACATTCTTATTTGCTTTTGTTACAACATTTTAATATTATTCTTGCCTTTTAACACACTTCACAATCATGGATCAGATTTTCAGCATTACTATTTACACTGTTGTATAAAGTAGTGTACATAATTTACATATTTGTATCATTATATTTTTCCATATGTAATGTCATTATATTACATTAAAATGCAGATTTTTTACATACTTATTTGTTCATGACTTTTTCTTATAATTGATCTATGAGATATATATATATATATATATATATATATATATATATATATCAGTGGGAAAAATATTTTTCCCATTATCTTATTTTCTCATTACACAGCTACTGTCTTCCTCAGTTGCTCTGCTTCCAGTGCAGCTTGTTTTAAGTAGAGCTTTTATCCAATCAGATTTCACCTCTGTGTCTCTAGGTAAGAACAGAGGCCTGCACACTCTCACCTGCAGCCAGTGCAGATTAAAGTAAATGGAGACGATATTGTTGATTGTCATAGTGTTCAACCAATCAGATCTTTAGTTTGACACGTTGGGCGTATTCTTTGACTATCAGAGCCTGCGAGCCGGCCTATAATGACGTCAGCATTACATGCCGCTCAGTGTCCATGTGCAGCTCTGAAACTTAACAGCAGAGGCTGTCGGGTAGTGAATCACATCACGTGATGCAGCTCAGCCAATCAAATATGGGCATTCTGACTGAGTGAGATCAGATGTACCACACACCATGACACAGGAGACTGAGACGAGGAAAGACATTGCAGAGCAGTACTTTCAACGTTCAAGTTGTGAAAGTAAAATCCTATGATAATGTCTTTGGGTTGTAAATTGCTTGTCATTAAGGAATGGTGGCGGATCCCACAGCCAGACCAGCTGAGAACATTATATTTTCCTGAATTTAGGCTTTTGCATTTTCTAAATGCTCTAGCATTATTCAAACGACTCGTACCGAACGGTTTAATACGAAGACGTATAGTTACAGCCTTAAAAATGAATAATAGCTGTGGCGCCATCATGTGGTTATAAGGTGGTATTTCAGCTGCAGGACAGCAGTGAAGGCCCAGGTATAAAATGCACGGCCCGCCACTGGTATATATGTATCTACTGTAGAATAGGATCAACTAATGTAACCCAATTTCATCTTAATCAAGTATTTCTAATTATGATATATATTTATAATCTCCTAACCAGAGAGAGGGAAGTTCGTCCTAGAGCTTTCTACTGTATTCATAAGCTACACTATGAAGAAGCTGCTTCATTGAGCTAGTAGTGTGACTACCGTCATGGAGTGGGAGGGGGAATGGGCACGATTGGAATTGGCCTGAAACTTTGCACAAATCATCTCTGTACAGTGTGTGTGTGTGTGTGTGTTACCTGCTCTCTCCTGCTGTGTAGTGGCGGCATTGTTGCAGATTGGTTGGAGGGGTTCTCCTGCAGTTCTTCTAGAGAGAGGACAGGTGGACAGACGGAGTGAGGAAGAGAGATTGTTGTGTGTGAAACATGCACATACACACATCTACTATTATGTACCTGTGTGATGTGTGTAAAATGACATTCATTTGACACACTACAGTCCCTGACAAAAGTCTTGTCACTTATCCATTTTGTAGAAACAACAGCTTATAACCTGACTTTTAATTAATCCATTGTTTTAGAAATGGCTCATATGAAAGCTAAAACCCTCCCAAATTATGTTTAATATACTAAAATAAATTTGCTTCACTGAAGAAAGATTGATCATTTAATGAACACAGAAAGGTCAGATTTTGGCAAGACAAAAGTTTTGTCGCCTACAGAGAGTAATCTGAAAATTGAACAAATAATTTACTTCAAATACAAAAATATGTTGCATAACATCAGTGAATTAAGTAGTGGTGCTGTGAGATCCATATTTAATATCTTGTATGACTTCCATGAGCTTGAAGGACTGCATCCATGCGGTTCGACAATGATTCATACAATTTATTGATGAAGTCATCAGGAATAGCAAAGAAAGCAGTCTTACATGCCTCCCAGAGTTCATCAAGATTCTTTGGTTTCGTCTTCCATGCTTCCTCTTTCATTCTACCCCAGACATGCTCAATGATGTTCATGTCTGGTGACTGGGCTGGCCAGTCCTGGATCACCTTGATCTTCTTCGCCTTGAGGAACTTTGATGTAGAGATGGAAGTATGCGATGGAGCACCATCCTGCTGCAAAATTTGACCCCTTTTATGGTTGGGAATGTAAGAGGTAGCTAATACTTCTTGATATTTTAGGCTATTGATATTGCCTTCCACCCTGCAAATCTCTCGCACACCCCCATACTGGATGTAACCCCAGACCATGATTTTTCCGCCACCAAACTTAACTGTTTTCTGGGTGAATCTCGGATCCATGCGGGCTCCAGTACGTCTCCTGCAATATTTGCGGCAGCTGTGATGTAATTCAACCGAAGATTCATCTGAGAAATCCACCTTCTGCCACTTTTCCAGCGTCCATCCTTTTAGCAGGCTGTGGGCCTTGGCAAATGCCACACGTTTTTTAAAATTGCCTTTTGTTTAGTGCTGATTTCTGGGCACTGATTCGACCATGGAGGCCATTTTGAGACAGAATTTTACAAACTGTCCTGGTTGACACGGGGACTTGAGGTGACCAGGCCTGGTGGAGCTCTGCTGCAGTGGAAAAGGGGCTGGCCTTGGATTTTTGAGCCAACAAACGGTCCTCCCGAGCAGTTGTCTTGCGGGGTCTGCCGGACCTGGGCTTGTCAAAAACATCTCCAGTCTCTTCAAATCTTTTTCTTATTCTTTGTACTTGACGCTGAGACACATTGAAGGTGTCAGCCACCTCAGCAGTGGATCTGGTCTTCAGCCTCTTGATAATCAACGCTTTGGTCTCAGGGTGAATCTTAGGCATGTTGTCAGAGGTCAAGTTGCAGTTGATGTGAAGGTCTGGTGTGCTGGGGTTCTTTTTATACACACCCACTAATTGATTGAACAATTATTGATCACAGGTGAGGCTGTAATCTAGGATTGGGTGCATCATATGACAAGGCGACAAGACTTTTGTCTTTGCAAAAACTGACTCAGTGGGCTTTACCAAGCTGTGCCTTGCCTATAGTCGACATAGTCGATAGTTGAATCATGTTTTCTGTTTAGTTTTTTCGCTCATTGAATTTCCCTCTGTTTATTAAACTCTATGCCTCCATAGAAAAAAATAAAAATAGACCAAATTATTACATGTTATTATCGCTACACTGTTTCACAATAATGGACAGAGCTGTGTGTGTGTGTGTATAGGACTGAAACAGAGCGGAGATGGTTAGACAGAGAGACACGGTTTCTTAGTCTGTCTATTTTTGGTGGTTGTAAATAGAACTTTCTGTCCTAATTCTATTTTCTCTTATTGGAGCAGTCCACAGACAGAAGGGAAAGGACGGGAAGAGAAGGGACAGTCAACAGGAGAGAGACACAGGCCAAATCCCAATGTCCCCCCTAAACCCTCAAACCCTGAACCCTCAAGGACTTACTGACATCACCTGGTAAGTGGTTGAGTGTGAGAGACTGAGGGCTTGAGATGGTGTAAATAGGAATGGGTCAGCACTTTGCTGCAACATATCACGTTACCATGAAAACGACAAAAAATATGATGTATAATTGTGTGTATTTATTTTATACTTTGTACTCCCTGATTTGAACGTCTTCCAGGCTCCTTCCTCACAAGATGAGAGGTAACTTCATATAATCTATTTACTCGTTTTTGTCAAAACAGCTTCAATGACAAAATCAAATATTTGATGAATAAATAAATGTCTTCTGATTTCATGTTTATTTTTTGTTCCATCTTTAACCCTTAATATTTCTGAGTAAATTGATTACGACAGGCTGAACACAAGTCCTCTTTGTTTACCTTTGTTTTACGTCTCCATGCGTCCACTGGTTACCCCGTGTTTAACGTCACATTGCTAAGTCAGCATACGATGCTGACTTACGGAAAGGGTTCATAAAGGGCTCAAAATGTCTGCGAGAGAGCCCTCAAACACTTGACGATTTGACAGTGGGACATCCCTAAACCCTCACGGACTTCGCGGGAGCGCGCCTCAAAGTCCGTAAGGGGAGACATTGGGATTTGGCCACAGACTGCTGTTATAAGCGTAGAAACAGCTGTTTCTACCAGCTGATTTTAGAAAATTATTTAGCACCCTGATAGCGCTACGTTCTTATGCGAGTGCCCTTATTCATAAATGTAATTTTTTATGTTGTTGTTACATAGCCTTTTCTGAGGCTATAAGATGGTCCCGCAAATGTGGACAGTGCAACCTTGTCTACATGGTGATTTATTCACACATACTTAACAGTGTTCATTAATAGGCTGATATTTATACCAAAATAAGCTATATGTCATGTCATGGGGAAAACAATGCAATTATATGTAAAAATCTGACATTCAGCACCCCCATATCGCCTTTGTTTTATAATCACATTTTTTGGCAGTTCGATCGCTCAGACTTTTTTCAGGTGGAAAGAACAAAACTAACTGGTCCATTTTTGTTATTTGGAAAGTGCAGCACATTTGTGCAAAAACTCCAGGATCTCTTGCATCCAAGATAAAGACTTTGCAGTAGTCATGAGAAACTGATGGCTCTCCAAGATAATGCCTCACAGGGATGTTTGCTCACATTGCTCTCTAACCTGTGAACAGGTAGATACTACAGCAGAGATTGAGACACCAGGGATGGAACGCTTTATGTCCCGATTAGTTTGATACCTTACTTGTTCTCATGCATTCTTTGTTTCTCTGTTTTTGGTGGACTAAAGACAATTTCACTTTGGTGATACATAAAGTCGTTTTATTCTCTTCTCTCCTGTTCTCTCGGATGTAACCCAACTTTCAACAAATACGAGGTAATTGATGTACAAACCCCACTCGAACAAATGTATCCATCAAATATTTTCGGTAGTGTTAGGTTCGGATTAAGGATGGTGGGAAACAGTATTGGACACACTCCTGCCTTAATCCTGTAAAATACATGTACCAGAATGAATCATCTTTTATGATATTTAAAGATTGCAAACACATTTTTAAAAGTTTTAAATATTAGCGTTGACGTTAGTTGTTATAAAACATGCGGTTTTGTCTTTTACTGACACGAAATAACAATGAAATATGAAATAAAGACAGTTTTTTGACTTAGCCTCCTGCTCAGTAAGACGTAGCTAGCTCAACTCGTTAGCTCACTTGGGGTTGAAATGTCATTAGCCATATGTCACTAGAAGCTAACCAGCTAGCACCGACATTAAGCATCGTTCTCATCAACTCTTTCTGACGACAACTTAACGATGAATAAAGAGCCGTGTTCATTCTAAAAATACAACGTTATGGTACATGCTGACGTTAACTATCCGACCTAGTTTACAGTAAAATCCACTGTGGCACCTTGGGCAATCTGTGGGTCACTGAGTGGTTACATGGTAGCTAGCTCACGGTAGTAAAGGAGGGGCTACAGATGCTAAGGCACGAGGCTTACCCGGGCTGTGGCGTTAGCTCCTCTCAGACAAACCCTCAGCATGGTCCACAATCACTTTGTTCTCAAATGTTTATCAATTTAACCTGCACAGAAGCAGTAAATATTTCTCCTCTCGTCCTTCGTTTCGTTTTCTTCTTTCACCCCCTCCTTCTTCGTATTCTAGGTAGTTTAGACGCTTGTGTGCGCAATACTGCCCCCTTAGTCAAAAGGAGACATTAACGCAGGCTTCATAATCAAAATGAGACATTAACGCAGGCTTCTTAGTCAAAAGGAGACATTAACGAAGGCTTCTTAATCAAAAGGAGACATTAACGCAGGCTTCTTAATCAAAAGGAGACATTAACGAAGGCTTCTTAATCAAAAGGAGACATTAACGCAAGCTTCTTAATCAAAAGGTGACATTAACGCAGGCTTCTTAATCAAAAGGAGACATTAACGCAGGCTTCTTAATCAAAAGGAGACATTAACGAAGGCTTCTTAATCAAAAGGAGACATTAACGCAGGCTTCTTTGTAAAAAAGGAGACATTAACGCAGGCTTCTTAATCAAAAGGAGACATTAACGCAGGCTTCTTAGTAAAAAGGAGACATTAACGCAGGCTTCATAATCAAAAGGAGACATTAACGCAGGCTTCATAATCAAAAGGAGACCTTAACGCAGGCTTCTTAGTCAAAAGGAGACATTAACGCAGGCTTCATAATCAAAAGGAGACATTAACCCAAACTTCTCTCGAGCTCCTCGAAGCACACCTCTGCTAACGTGGTTGCCTATTAAGACTTCCACTGACTTGCTCTGTACATCCGTCAGTGAGCAAGGGGACAACTTAAACTCTGCATGCTTTAGACAAGTTAACACAGGACTAGCTGTTTGAGCACTGATATTCAAAGAAAGCTAATTTCTACAAGTGTTTCACAAATGGAAAACCGAATCATCTGCAGAGATCCATCCAGACAAGACAGCACACAAGTCACAATTATGCATTATTTATTATTATTCATATTATTTATGTCAGGCAATTTGCTCGCTGAAGGCATAAAGAGAATTTTACTCTTAAGATCTTATCTGCATATTTTACACTCCCTCAATTTAATAAAACCTAATCCAACAGGTGCAATATAAGAACTGCACTTTTGCAGCAAAATCCTCAGGGCTGAATCAACTTAATAGAATAGTAGAAATGGAGCAAAGGCGGGCTGTGAGTTTCCACAGTAAACCTGTGGTTGATCAAAGGACAAAGCTGACACTGATTCAACTGAGCAGTTGATCTGTTTCCCAGCAACGTTTTACCTCCATCAAGGCAACGGGATTAGTTACGGACCTTCAAAGTTCTGCTCATAAATAGTTATGTATGTTTTTGTGTTGTTCCTTACTGTTATGTCATCTATCTTGTTAGGGCCCGAGCACCGACGTAGTCGGAGCGGAGGACCTATTGTTCTTCTAATGTTTATTGTTAGGGCTCGAGCACCGACGTCGTCGGAGCGGAGGACCTATTGTTCTTCTAATGTTTATTATTAGGGCCCGAGCACCGACGTAGTGTGGCGTGGCATGGCGGCCATTTTGCCTCATTCAGCAACATTGATTCATTGGTACATTATTCAATCTGCAAAACATTACATATGCATGATGCTACTTCCAGTATGAGCATATATCAATGCCAACATTTCCAATAACTTATAGCGCCACCTTCTGGCAAATGGAAATGTCACATTTTATACTTTTATTTACTCCTCCTAGCCAGTTCACCTGATCAAACTCAAATTTGGTATGGAAAGCCTTAAGACATTGAGGATGCTCCATCGTGAATATTGTGAGCTTTTGTTGAACACTGTTGCCGTGGCAATGCATCATTCGCCATGAAAAAGAAGCTGATGGTTCAGTGGCTTGGGATGCTCCAAAACTCTTGAAACTTTGTACATGTCTAATAGGTCATGGGAAGACATATTTTATATGAGTTTTTGGCTTGGCTGTTTTAAACTGCCTCCACAGCGCTCCCTACACATTTTCACAATAGCAGCCAGAGTGCTATGTTTCACCTACATGTATGAAATTTGATAGGCTTATGTATCACATGGAGACTTTAAAAAAAGTCTTTGAGGACCATGCACTAAAATGTACCGGAGGTCGGCCATTTTGATTTTTGTGTCATTTTTGCACAATTCTAGTCGCTATACTTTAACAAACTACTCCTAGGTAATTCGTCTGATCCTCTTCAAATTTGGCAAGTACAATCTCAAGACCTTTGTGATTAAAAATGAACAACTTTACGTTTGTTCGAATGGCGTAGCCATAGCGGGCGGCCAAATTACGTGATTCCACATCAAACAAGCTGATGTAACTCCACTGGACTTGTTCCAAACAGTCCCAAACTTCCCATGCGTGATACCACTCATGGCCTGACAATGTCTAAAAGCTCATTTTCACTAATACTCACAGCGCAACCTGCTGGCAAAAGGAAATCTTCATTTTCTGACAAACGGCATCCGATTTACATGACTTTTACACAATGTGGTTTACACTTCATATATAGAGCAACACAATGCATGTTTGCACGTGTTCTGTAGCACCACACAGCAGATACAGGAAGCAGTGCACTATTTGCAAAGTATCATATTCAGCATCAGGCTGTCCGAAGGGAAAAAAATACATCGGACTCGCAGCTTTAATTTATATTGTAGCTGCTTTCATTGTTTGTATCCTGTAAAGCAGGGGTGTCAAACTCATTTTCACTCTGGGCCACATCAGCATCATGGTCGCCCTCAAAGGGCCGGTTGTAACTCTAAGACTGTATAACTGTAACTACTCCCTAACATATTGTTAAATAACTCTCTCTGCATTTGATTGTTTATTCAAGTGTAAAAATATTGTACATGCAGTTATATAAATGTAAAAAAATATGTAAGCACATTTGTTATTATAACATAAATCCTCTTAATTTAGGGTTAAGAAACCCACATTACTCTATCAAAGATCAAACTTTTAAAGAAAATAACAAAGACAAATATCATCAAACACAAGTTATTACATTAACTTTGTTCAAAGCTATTTTTGTCACCTCTCTGCATCACTAATGTCCCTCCCCGTCGTTGTCCCGTGCATGGCAGCTCCTCAAGAGCTCCTCACTGAGTGTCAGGTCTTATAAACATGGATAGATGTGCTGTATCCGTGTTGTGTGCTTTCATCAACAGCTAATGAAAAATACAAGTACCTGCTCATCTCTTCGGCTAGCTGTGTTGTTAGATTGCCTGCTAGTTCATGAACCGAGTGGTCTGCGATGGTGTTTCTTCACAAACTGGCATTTGTAAAAGTCTGTATCTGATCGGAGCACATACCTTCAGCATGCACTGGGCTGTAGCTTTTGTAAATATATTCTGCTGTGATTGCAGTCTGCCTTTTAATTCTTGGACAATTTGATGTTTTTCTTGGAGGCTAAATTTAGCTCCGTGTTTGGTGTCAAAATGCCGACTTGAATTGTATTCCTTCATCACCGACACTGCCTCATAACACAGAAGACAGACCCGTTATTTCTCCTTGAAGCACAAACATGTATTCGCTTTCCCATCTTTCATTACATTTTCTTCCCTCTGCATCAATTTTTCTCTTCGTGGACATTTTGTCGATCTTTTTCAACTCAATCACTTGTTGGAAAACCGCTTTATGGGCTTGTTTCCTCTCCTGTCCACCTGTTGTGATAGTTTTAATGTCAGTACACAGACAACATGCCATCTCATAATTTCGACTATGGGGATACTTTTATTTTCAAGTCTAACTTTAAATTTTTTTTCCAAAATGAAAAATAAAATAAAAAAAATCTTTTTACATAAAATGACGTGGCGGGCCGGATTCGACCCACGGGCCTTGATTTTGACATGTGCGCTGTAAAGTGTTTCTCAGTACCTTTTAAAGCTCTATACAAATACAATGTATTATTGTATTATAAAAGACAATGACACATTCAAATGTTTTTATATTTATTATTTTAAAGTCTTCACCATGAAGGAAACAGCAATAAACAGCATCATTTGCATTAAAAAAAACAACCAATATAAAAACAAATCACAGCCCAATATAACTGAAGTAATGCTTCTCTATTTAAAATTGTACACGCTTGAAAAAAAAAAAAAAATCTTGTCAGTATGAGTTATTAAAAAGGAAAGTACTTTGCCTTTGGTTTGCCCATCTCCTTCAAACAGCTGACAGAACACTTTGAGGTCAGTCAAACTTTAGCAAGTTTAAGCAGGATGTGATTTAACATTTGTACATAAAGCTCCACCGGGCCACAGATCAGTGCTACAAGTGTTTTAGTGAACATCAAATCCTAAATCATTTAAACGGACCACAGCTTGATACAACATTGCCAAAAAAGAAGACTCCCTGAGCAGATTAGTAGTCTGTAAAAGGTCTCAGCCTATGGACTAAGAAGCACTAGTATGAATGGAGACAGAACACAAAATATGTTACAGTGTTGAACCAATAACTACAAACTGAGACACAGCGTTGTGATGCTGTGCAGATGCAGCATTGCTTCGAGCAGATTAAGTACCTGGGGTCCTTCTGGGGAACATGGTGGGCTGTGGGAAGTGAGAGAGTCGGGGGGGGGGGGGGAATGGTTGAACCATTTGAGAAGTGTGTGAACATGTTGTATTTTCTTTTCTGTGATGAGCTATGCCATTTCAGGCTCCACTGTGCTTTCGGTCTTCTGTACTTTAACTGGAGTGCCCAAACAGTCTTCACCCTGAGCAAGAGAGCAAAGACAACCACGGTCAAAACAAAGCAGGTTCACAAAGTAGTCTTTTTTTCATGAGGATCTCTACTTCAGCTTTGATAGTACATTTAATGTCCCATACCACAGTTACTACAATGTATAAAAGACACAATAGATGAGAAAACAGCACATTGATGTCTGTCTTTTCCCGGTTATGTGTTGCACTTAAACATCACTGCTTTTAGAAAGCTGTAAAATACCATATGCAGGTTTTGAGAAACCTGGTTACACGACATAGAGTACGTCCATAAAAACCAGGATACTGTGTTAAGTAAACGCCTTTACATGAGTTGGTCCAATACCAATACAGTCTGAAATGCTAGATCGGGTCTCATGAGTCTATGCACCAATCCAATACATTTTCATATTAATTACAAGCTCATTGACACAGCACGTTTCAGCTGCTACACAATTTGTACATCCTGCCTGATTAGTACAGTGCAAGTGCAAACTCTTTTTCCCTGATAATGCTACACTGTGAATAATGAATCTGTGTTGAAATCGGCAAGAGAGCTGGTTAAAGTTAGCCAATAGCAACTGGTGGCAGCAACGTCCTGCGTGGCTAAATAACTAAGTGAACAGCTGTTAATAGAGGTTGCATTGAGTTACTTTATGTTGCATTTAAGCTCTTTTCAGTAAAATTAGTATTGGGTGAAGGTAAATCATAATGTTATCATAATGTGTTGTTGTTTTAGTGAGAAACTTGAATAAATGCGGTTGTTTGAAGGAGACGGTTTCACAGCCATATATAACAGATATTAGAGATGAATTATGACCGGTTGAACTTTTTGTTTTTTAACGCACTGGTATCGGCTCTGTACTCTTTTTACTTCTGCTGATTGCTTTCAAAAATCATAAAAGT